>NC_092728.1:61412811-61719117 GCF_047496885.1 Scyliorhinus torazame
TTCTTCACCTGTGTTGCCCCTTTCAGTGACCTGTGGACCTGTACACCGAGATCTCTGACTTTCAATACTCTTGAGGGTTCTACCATTCACTGTATATTCCCTACCTGCAGTAGACCTCCCAAAATGCATTACCTCACATTTGTCTGGATTAAACTCCATCTGCCATCTCTCCGCCCAAGTCTCCAAACAATCTAAATCCTGCTGTATCCTCTGACAGTCCTCATCGCTATCCGCAATTCCACTTTGTGCCGTCTGCAAACTTACGAATCAGACCAGTTACATTTTCCTCCAAATCATTTATATATATTATAAATAGCAAAGGTCCCAGCACTGATCCCTGTGGAACACCACTGGTCACAGCCCTCCAATTAGAAAAGCATCCTTCCATTGCTACTCTCTGCCTTCTATGACTTAGCCAGTTCTGTATCCACCTTGCCAGCTCACCCCTGATCCCGTGTGACTTCACCTTTTGTACTAGTCTACCATGAGGGACCTTGTCAAAGGCCTTACTGAAGTCCATATAGACAATATCCACTGCCCTACCTGTATCAATCATCTTTGTGACCTCCTCGAAAAACTCTATCAAGTTAGTGAGACACGACCTCCTCTTCACAAAACCATGCTGCCTCTCACTAATACGTCCATTTGCTTCCAAATGGGAGTAAATCCTGTCTCGAAGAATTCTCTCCAGTAATTTCCCTACCACTGAAGTAAGGCTCACCGGCCTGTAGTTCCCTGGATTAGCATTGCTACCCTTCTTAAACAGAGGAACAACATTGGCTATTCTCCAGTCCTCTGGGACATCACCTGAAGACAGTGAGAATCCAAAGATTTCTGTTAAGGCCTCAACAATTTCCTCTCCAGCCTCCTTCAGTATTCTGGGGTAGATCCCATCAGGCCCTGGGGACTTATCTACCTTAATATTTTTTAAGACGCCCAACACCTCGTCTTTTTGGATCTCAATGTCACCCAGGCTATCTACACACCCTTCCCAAGACTCAACATCTACCGATTCCTTCTCTTTGGTGAATACTGATGCAAAGTATTCATTTAGTACCTCGCCCATTTCCTCTGGCTCCACACATAGATTCCCTTGCCTATCCTTTAGTGAGCCAACCCTTTCCCTGGCTATCCTCTTGCTTTTTATGTACGTGTAAAAAGCCTTGGGATTTTCCTTAACCCTATTTGCCAATGACTTTTCGTGACCCCCTTCTAGCCCTCCTGACTCCTTGCTTAAGTTCCTTCCTACTTTCCTTATATTCCACACATCTATTCCCAGCCTTTTAGCCCTGACAAATACCTCCTTTTTCTTTTTGACGAGGCCTCGTTATCCAAGGTACTCTGTCAGTGATGTTGGGCAGTAACCCAACAGGTCTGAGACCTTACTTCAGAATTTGGAAAAGTTAGGAATGTAGGGATGGATTCTCCATCGCCCGGTGCCACGATTGGGTTTCTCAATTGGGTGGAGAATGGAGTGTCCCTCGGAAAATGCTCCAATCCTCTGTCTGCACCTCAGCACGCTACCCACCCCATACCAGCGGGAGGATGTAAATCAGGAACTAACAGACTGGAAGCCCAATTCACCATATCCCTCCCCCCATGCCCACTCATTATACACCAACCCCCACATCGGGAAATCCACCAGGCAGCTTTTGGTGCAATTTGACCCAAGTGTTGCCCTGATATGGTGGACCCCGAGGTGATTCAAGGGGGTCAGTGTATAACTGACATGCCCACAAAGTCCATCAGAAGGATCCTTTCCCCCTGCTGACAAGTAGGGACATTCTCCTCCCATCAGACCCCCGTCATCAATCACCTCCATCAGTCACCCCTGCCTGAAAGCTGAAGGACTGCATTTTCACTTACCCTTCCCTAACATCTGCTGTCTCAGCCAAAAGTGTTTAAAGCAACAGCTGTTGCAAGTGTCAGAGGCTTACCTGAAAACAAAGTACACTTGAAAGGACTTCAAATGAGGAACGGTTGAGGACTCTGGGTCTGTACTCATTGGAGTTTAGAAGGATGAGGGGGAGCTTATTGAAACTTACAGGATACTGCGAGGACTGGATAGAGTGGGCGTGGAAAGAATGTTTCCACTAGTGGGAAAAACTAGAACCAGGCGGCACAATCTCAGACTAAAGGTACAAGGTTGAGGAGGAATTTCTTCAGCCAGAGGGTGGTGAATCTGTAGAACTTTTGCCACAGAAGGCTGTGGATGCCAAATCACGGAGTGTCTTTAAGATAGAGATAGATAGGTCTTTGATTAATAAGGGGATCATGGGTTATGGGGAAAATGCAGGAGAATGGAGATGAGAAAAGTATCAGCCATGATTGAATGGTGGAGCAGTATCGAGTGACCTAATTCTTCTCCTATGTCTTATGATCTTATGGTCTAAATCCCTTGATTGCCTTAGAAATTCAAATCTTCCATTCAATTTCACACTGCAATACATTTTACTAGCTAGTGATTGACAGTTTTATTGGTCCAGAAACAGGTGCTTGGTGGATTGTTTATCCATCATTCCCTTCACGCTTGAATGCATCTCCACTAGCCTGCTTTGATGCTAACCATAATGTTTACAAATACTCTTGCTATGAATGACAGCTCCTCAATATATCAAAAGGAATTAAGTATCTTCTGTGGTCAACAAGAGGAAGTGAAAAGTTTCACCATACTGCCTGGACAGCTGTTTAGCTTTCAGGCAGGGTGAGTGATGGGTGTCTGATGGGGGTCTCTGATATATTGTCTTTGGTGGGGGTGACTGATGGGGTGACTAATGGTGGTGACTGATGGGGGGCTAATGGGGGATCTAATGGGGGGGGGGTCTGATGGGTGTGACTGATGGGTGACTGATGGGGATCTAATGGGGGGCCTGAAGGGTGTGACTGATGGGTGTGACTGATGGGTGTGACTGATGGGGTAACTGATCGGGGGGATCTAATGGGGGTGACTGATGGGGGCTGATGGGAGTGACTGATAGGTGTGACTGATGGGACGTCTGATGGAGGATCTGATCGGGGGTTCTGATGGGGGTCAATGATGGGGCTGATGGACATGTGGGGGGGGAGTTCGGGGGTCCAGTTGGGAAGTCTTATGGGGGTGACTGGTGGGGGCGACTGATGGATTTCTCTTGGGGGTTCTGATGGGGGGGTGACTGGTGGGGGCGAATGATGGATTTCTCTTGGGGGTTCTGATGGGGGAGTGCCGTGGGGGGGGGGGGGGGGTTACCCTCATACGTGCATGCTGTGGGAGGGTGAACCATTACTCCCATGGTGGCAGGGGATGCAGGAAGCTCCTTTTCAGTAGTGGGGTGCCAAGATTATCATTGTAGGGAGGAGGGGGACTGGTCGACAGGGATTGGGCCACGCACTCGAAATGGCGTTCTGATACCCGATTCCGATGGAGTCTGTGGAGCTCTCCATCAAGCATGTACTTTACTTCCATGGTGAAGGATAGACACTTGCCCTGCTCTCAGCTCCATCAGAGATGAATCCTGATTCTCTGCTGAGGCTCCCGAATCGAGAGCCCCAGCTGTACCAATTAAGCACTGCATCTTTCAATTGGACATTTTACAATCTCTGGACTCAAAATGTAGTTGAATTTAGATCGTAACCTGCCCTTATTTTGTTTTCTTTTCTTTGCTGTTTGGTTTTCCCTCATTCCCCTTTCTTTCCCTGTTTTTAAATGTTAGTTGTGCATCATCCTGGCCTTCACACCTCCTCTAGAGACATATTTTGTTTCTTTACTTGTCCCATTAAAACTTTAATTGAAACATTGGCTGAGATTCTCTCCCTCCCCCCCCATTTTCAGTGGGGGGGAAAGCCAGTGGGGACAGAGAATCCAATGTGAGTCCCAAAACGACATTTACATCCGCAGGATTTCCTATTCAGATTGCCCGTTCCCCCATCAAGACATAATTTACCATACATTTAAATATCATGAGTTGGCTTCCCCATACATTAGGATTCCCCCCACCCTCAATTCACCAATGTCGCATTGATAGGTTTACAACAGGTCATGATAAATCGGAACCTGACAAACAGGTAAGTACAGCTGGGGGCGCACAGTTAAGTACAGCCCCAGGGCAGCATGGTTGCGCAGTGGGTTAGCCCTGCTGCCTCACAGTGCCGAGGTCCCAGGTTCGATCCCGGCTCTGGGTCACTGTCCGGGTGGAGTTTGCACATTCTCCCCGTGTTTGCGTGGGTTTCGCCCCCACTACCCAAAGATGTGCAGGTTAGGTGAATTGGCCACGCTAAATTGCCCCTTAATTGGAAAAAATGAATTGGGTACTCTAAAATGTTTTAAAAAGTTTAAGTGCAGCCCTCAGGGAGGTTCGGCTGGGACCTCGGCTGGACAGCTGGTTTGTAATGTAGAGCAAGGCCAACAGTGGGGGTTCAATTCCCCTACCGACTGAGGTTATTCATGAAGGCCCATCTTCTCAACCTTGCCTCTTGCCGGAGGTGTTGTTGATCTTCAGGTGAAATCACCACCATTCAGCTTTTCCCCTCAAAGAGGAAAGTAGCTCATGGTCATTTGGGACTATGGTAACTTTTGCTTTACTCTGGTTTGTACCATCCAAAAGAAATACATTCACTGAGACATCCCAACATTACCAATGTACTTTACTCTTTGATGCCTTTCCCTGTTCACCTTTAAAATACAAGGTTCTGTATCCTGTGGCTGAATTCTATGTGCAGCAGCTGATGAAAAATGTATGACAGCAAGACTGTACTGTCTTCTTCTTTTGAGGGAAAAAAAGCGATTAATTATATTTTGCACACTGAAATGCTGTTAGGTTTCGCGAGAGGGATGAAGTGAACTTTATGTAATGCCGATGATAAAGGACATCTTCTTATTCCTGTGCTAAATACCAGTAAAAGGAGGCTTCAGTAATATTCTAATGGAGCTCACGATAAGAAGTATTGGTCTTAAGTTGGCAGATGGTGGGGTTAACCTAACTACCCTGTCAAGTATGATGCCATTGCAGGCTAGTCATTGAAACTACCACCAAAGCTGGATGATTAATTCTGAAAAGCAAGAAAGACTTGGGTCGGAATTTTACCACCTCACAGGGGGCGGGCTGGAGGGAAACTCGATGTCTTTTCACTACCAGGAGATATTCCCTGAATGATATTCCCTGAATTCCTGGAATGACAGCAACCCAGTTGCCTGTCAATCAGAGGTGCTGGTCAATGAAGGCAATTAATGGCCTATTGATAGTCATTTTCCGAGGCTGCTGGAATTTTCCGAGCGTCGCAATACACCGTCTCCCCATCCCGTCCTAAGGTGAACCTGCCAGCTACATCGAGCCAGCCTCCGAGCAGATTTCTGGGATGCTCCATGACCCAAGGACGGCCTCACAATAACAGTGACTGCCTCCTTGCTTCCAGTGCCACCGCAAAAAGGTTCACTCCTCAGATTACTGAGGCCTGATTGTGTGGCTCCGGCACATATAACTGTTTTATTGACCCTTCGTGGGCGTGTCACCATGGAGACTCCTTCTCCTCCTTCTTGCAGCCGCATCGGCAGCCACCTCCATTAGCTTGGATTGGGCCAGCAGTTTGGAAAGGCAAACTGCCTTCCCAAATTGCACAACAATCCCAGAAGTGGCCTCTCATTGACTGTGGCTAAAATTGCCAGCTGCCGACACTTGGGTGGGCTCAGAGTGTACAATTATTCCCAATGTTGTACCTGCCACATACTAACAAAATGTCAGCCTTAATTTAGAAAAGTACATTTTCAAATATCTCGCTCAATTTCCGCATAACGATCCTGTCATCATTTTGTTTGATATAGCTGCTAATTGTGTGCATACAATTCTTCCTCCGCCCCCCAACCAAAAGGAAAATGGAGTGCAAAACATTTTAAACCGTCTTTATTCGGACGAAATACAGTTTTTCTCTTCCTCCAACCCTACCCATTGTCCCAACTCTGATACATAAGCTATCATGCTCATTACTGGTGCAGCTAGTTTAAGATCAAATTTTGCAAAATCTATTTTTGTTCATCATATCATTTTCTACGCAAACACCTGTTCCCTTTCACTGTGCTTGAAGATACTGCAGATGGTTATGATGTACTTCACACTTAAATAAAGAAACCCAGTACAAATGAGTATGGAGAGCAAATTTACATAATAAAGAATTGAGCTGAAATTTTCTTGACAGTTTTATTTGTCTGGTTATGCTGCAAAGACCCAACTGCAAGTTCTCTTTGTTGAGTGTTTGCCCATATGTTGAAAGCTTCTTTATATTTGACATTAATATTGCTACAGGTTTTCTTCACTATGTTGCCATAAATAACCATGGCAAAGGAAGAAATGAACAGTTAATTTATATAAATTCTCTATATATACTGTTAGATTGTTCAATAAACTCTCAAAGTGATAAAGGGATAGCTGGTGCTGATTGGTTTTGCACTTGGTTGGGAGTTAGGACGCGGCCAGAGAATACGCATTGCAAAGTCGTCTGAGGTGATAGAGGGAATAGAAGGGTTCAGAACTTAATATCGAATCCAAGGAATCCTTTCAGGAAATACTTGCTCTTGGCTGCAAGTATGGTAGTCTACCCACGAGGTTTGCCGACCCAATCAAAGGCAACTCAGCAGCGCCATTGCTAGTTGTATTCACTGCTGAGGCTGAATCACAAGACACGGGACACTTCAATGCCAAAGTGCGCTCAAAAGTGGCAGAATATGGGGCCAGCTAAATTGCTTTTATTTGCGTCTTCCTCAGTTTTTACTTGTGTCAAATGAAGGCCCCAACCCTATTGTTGAGTTGGGCTTCACAGGTGTTTACTGTCTCGTTGTACTTCAGCCAAGTAACCATTGTGTGGGTGGAAATCTTCAAGGTGAGAATTAGCAGATTGTTTGACTGTGGATGGGGCATCGCAGCCAACCTGTTGCTGTTCTCACCTGGTGCCCACATCTGCAGGTGTCATTGAATGGTGACTGAAATAGGAACATGCCACTATTCCCGACAATAAATTAAGCAGCCAATGGCTGTGCCTCATTGCAATGTCCGTTGAGATGACACAGATGCTGGATTGTACCTGACATTATTCTGCTCGGTTGGTACTCGAGGGTAAACTTGCTGAGCCATTGAAGGAGCCTCTTATTGCAGTTTTTCTATCCAATAATTAACTTGCACACACACCGGTGCTACACCATCTGCTCTGGCAGGAGTATCAGTTCTGCTCAGAATGTGTGAAATGCATGTCAAGAAATACCATTTGTCACAAAGATGGAAATAACGGACGTCTCCTAACATATGCTGTGAGTGAGATAAGCAGTAGAATAAGTAACTGTTGTTTGAGCCAAATGCAACATATTTGCCAATCTCTAGAAAATTGGCCAACAAATGAAAAATAATGCATCTGAGCAATGCAGTACATATGAGCAGATCAATATTTCCTTTAACGTTTAATCGTTTTGTGATCACCAACCCTTTACATTGTCCAGTGCAGCCTAACCCTAGCTTGGTATGAGTTTATTTTATCTTATTATGTATTCAGTCAATTTCTGCGCGACCTTCATATCACTGTATTTGCCACTTTCTCCTTGGCAACTGTCCAATTTTCTGGTATTCTTACACAGTTTTGTTGCTATTTCCTCATTTAACAGAAAGCAAAATGTGACAGAATCATCGAGTTACAGGTTTTGTTGCATTTACTATATTTGTTGGGCTAGCCTCAAGCAACCATTTTTTGCAGTGGGACGCATTTTCTGCCAATCAGCACTGGGGTGTCATGTTAGCCAACTGGGAAATAGAATTAAGGTGGTTCTCAATGCAAAATTGAAGATGGTGTTGCCTTGCCCAGTGTCTTCAAACGAGCCTACCGATAATAATAAGAAGGCACATTCAATTTCACTTCAGGCCCTCAAGTTGTACTCCTCTGAGAAGGAAAGCACTATTTTATGGCAAACTATATTCTTGGGCATCTATTAATACAATTCAAATCGTGCCATTTCTGGGGTTGCAGCATCACTCAACGATCAGAAGTGGGGATGTTCACTGTTGATCGCACAATGTTCAGCACCAGTCGTGGCTCCTTGAACACTGAAGCAGTCTGTACCCATATGCAGTAGGGTTTGGGTTGATAAAAGAAAGTAACATTTGTGCCACATAATTGCCAAGGAAAAACCATCTCCCAACAAGAGAGAAACTAACCACCTCCACTTGACATTCAAAGGCTATCAACATCCTGGGGTTACCATTAGGCAGAAACCGAACTGGACCAGCCATATCAATACTGTGCAGGTCAAAGTCTGAGAATTCTGAAACAAATAACTTAGTTCCTGACTCAAAGGCTGTCCATCGCCTACAGGTCATGACTGTGATGAAATAGTCTACAATTGCCTGAATAAGTGCAGCTCCAACAACATAAAAGAAGCTCAACACCATCCAGGGCAAAGCAGCCCGCTTGATTGGCACCCCATTCACCACCTTCAACATCCATTCCATCCACCAGCCTTCCTAACAGCACTGTGGATGTACACCGTGTGGTTGCAGCAGATCCAGACAGCTGCTCAACACCATGTTCTCAAGGGCAATTATGAATGGGCAACGAATACTGGCTTAGCCAGCAACAACCACATCTCACAAAAGCATATCTTTTTTAAACTGTCATTCCTAAGTGCAAACAAAACATTTTTGGTTTAGTTAAGTTCATCATCTTTTAAACCTGAAGACTCATTTCTGTTCAATATTACTTTCCCAATTAAATTGGAAAAAGAGACGTGCAGGTTAGGTGGATTGACGATGCTAAATTGCCCCTTAGTGTCTTAAGGTTAGGTGGGGTTCAGGGATAGCACGCAGAATTGGGTCTAGGTAGGGTGCTCTTTCGGATGTCGGTGCAGACTCGATGGGCCGAACGGCCTCCTTTTGTACTGCAGGGATTCTATAATTACGCAGGGTAATCATGATTTCCATTCACCAACAACTTTTACCTCCAGGTTTCCCAGTTATGACTGAAGTCAGCATGGCAAACTTGTACAAATGCTATTTCCATTGGACGTAACACTCCAGAGTTCCTTTTCAATCAAGCAACAACATCTGACTCGTGACCTGACCTTTAATACAAACTCTCAGGGTGGGATTTTCCATCCCTCCCTTCCGGCGGTATGGTGGTCATGGCTCAGTTTAGCACACTGAGCCAAATCACTGGCTTTCAAAGCAGACCAAGGCAGGCCAGCAGCACGGTTCAATTCCTGTACCAGCCTCCCTGAACAGGCGCCGGAATGTGGCGACTAGGGGCTTTTCACAGTAACTTCATTGAAGCCTACTTGTGACAATAAGCGATTTTCATTTCATTTCATCGCCTCTACCGCGGGAAACCCCCCGCATGGGTGGAGGCGGTAAACCTGACCTCAACTCTTTCACATGCCTGAGCTATTCCCATTGCTTTTTAGAGTTTACTGCCTTTTAGCT
The DNA here is from genome assembly GCF_047496885.1 of Scyliorhinus torazame. Taxonomy (NCBI): domain Eukaryota; kingdom Metazoa; phylum Chordata; class Chondrichthyes; order Carcharhiniformes; family Scyliorhinidae; genus Scyliorhinus; species Scyliorhinus torazame. The sequence continues at coordinate 61,422,237 of NC_092728.1, forward strand.
CGTTCGTACATCACTTCCCCAAGAGCTTCTAAAATATTTTTCTTCCTGCTGACAAACTGGAAACCAACTTTTTGTCCGCAGCTTTGGTGGCTTTACTCTATTTGTCCCTGTCTGTTTTCTCTTCGTGTCTGCATCTGTGTGTTGATCACCTTTTGCCTACACCTCTCCTTTGCGTCTGGCCACACAGCTTCTGTCTTCCTTCCTGTTGGTACTGTTTGCACATCAAAAGGTAGTTAGGTCTGCTGGACCAGAATTTCTTATCCAAGAAAATTACAATTGAGCCCTTTACAATTGGAATTCTTAAAAGAACTTCTCAAACATTCTTAAAAACAGTTACAGATTCCCTAGATATTCTTAAAAATACGAATTTTCCTCACTGTACTAATTTTGGATTAACGGTTGTCAGATTGGTTGCTGACCATTAGACAATGCTGTTCCCTGCAGGTGATCACTATGTTCTCCAAATAACATTGTTTCTCAGTGGTTGAGTCCTGTGACATTATGCTGATTTCGATCCAAGTGATAATCTAAAGGAAGGCTATGATTCTGTGGAGAAAATCATTTTCAGCTCCTCTACCTCATCACACTCACTCACCCTAACTCCAGACTTTGAAAACATTCTTCTGCTAACTGAAGAGGGTTTTGTAATGTGTTTGTAAGGAATATTAGCATGACATCACTAGAAGGGAAATGTGACATGTGATCCAGCCTTGGTTTCATTTTTGCTTCGAGCAAAGCACCCACACAGCTCTGACCGACATAGAGAATACGCGATGTCTGCTGGCACCATTCAAACCTCCCGTGCTCAGTGGGTTCCACTGGGACTGGGGTGCATTCCCGATCCCTTTAGTCAAATTTTTAAAAAATGTTTTAAGTTTCCTTTGAGATTCTGTTCACCTTGATGCAGTATCACTTTAAGAAATTTCATTTTCAATCTATCCCCCAAATTTTTGATTTGATTTACGAAAAGAAGCACACAACTATTATTTTATTCGTTCATGGGATGTGGTAGTCGCTGGCTGGGCAAATATTTATTGCCCATCCCTGAGGAGCATTTGAGAGTATTGCTGTGGGTCTGGAGTCACATGTAGACCAGGTAAGGACAACAGATTTCCATTCCTAAAGGTCATTAGTGACCAGATGGATTTTTTTGACAATGGTTTCACGGTTATCTTTAGACTTGTAATTCCAGATTTTTAAAATTGAATTCAAATTTCTCCATGTGCCAGAAGAGGATTCAAACCCGGGACTCCAGAGAATGACTCTGGGTCTCTGGATTACTAGTCCAGTGACTATACCACTAAGAAACTGTCTCCCCTACAGAACTCCGATGCCATCAAGCTTTATATCTATCTATGTTGGGCAGCACAAGTGGCTAGCACTGTGGCTTCACAGCACAAGGGTCCCAGGTTCGATTCCCCACTGGGTCACTGTCTGTGTGGAGTCTGCATGTTCTCCCCGTGTCTGCGTGGGTTTCCTCCGGGTGTTCCGGTTTCCTCCCACAGTCCAAAGACGTGGAGGTTAGGTGGATTGGCCATGCTAAATTTGCCCTTGGTGTCCAAAATGGTTAGGAGGGATTACTGGGTTACGGGGATAGGGTGGAAGTGAAGGCTTAAATGGGTCGGTGCAGACTCGATGGGCCGAATGGCCTCCTTCTGCACTGTATGTTCTATGTTCTATGTATAACCTCTCATGTATCTAGTCTTAATAAATTAACCCACAATGTGTTTACCCAATCCCTTGATAATGCTTGGTGCCTTGTGTCTTGCACAGTAAGTAACTCAAGGTATTATATCATTATACTAACATGCCAGAGGCAGCCTTCTGAAATGTTTTGGCAGAAATATAAAAGGGTCAAATGGTCCAGCTCTTGTGTTTGGAATTTTCAGTTGCTGCCAGGGTCATTTTTGAAGCCAGGAGGCTATAATGTCAACCATCGGGTTCCGGGCTGTTCATAGACACCTTACTCCAAATCAAGTGCCTGTTGCCCTTATCATGGACAAATCCTCAGGCAAGATTTGGAAGATGTCTTCAACAAACAAGCTGTATCTAACTGAGTCTTTCACACTTGCAATCAAGATATTCAGCATTAGTACAACTTCCAAACTTTGAAAGCCCTTAACCCCTTAATCATGGGGTTAATTAACAGTATTTTATCATACCGCGGACTGCAACATTTTATGAAGAGTCGGAGTATAGTTTTGATCATCCTTGCAGCCCCTATTGTCGACCTTGTAATTCTGTGTCACGTTACGACTGCTGGAAACTGATTTTTCTAGCACCTGTAACAAACCTAAGGAACCTTCCTCAGCTGAAAGAGTACTAAAGAAACGTGTTCCTAAACAATGTCCCTAATTTTCCAATTCAAAGTTGTCTCAATATTTTGCAGCGATCAGGCAATGCTTTACCCACCCTTTCACTTGCCCCTGAGCAATGATTCAGAATTGAATGTTTCTTCATTTAAAGTTGTCCATGCATTGTCATTTCCTTTTTTTTCCAATTAAGGGCAATTTAGCATGGCAAATCCACCTACCCTGCACATCGTTGGGTTGTGGGGGTGAGACCCACACAGACACGGGGAGAATGTGCAAACTCCACACGGACAGTGACCCGAAGCTGGGATTGAACCCGGCTCCTCAGCGCTGTGAGGCAGCAGTGCTAACCACTGCACCACCGTGTCACCCAGCATTGTCATTTCTATATGAAACAAATGAACTCTTGGTTGTCTATAAGCTTGCCTAACTTGAGCTGTTTTATGAAGCATGGAAGCTAAAGCTCGTGTGTTGGCTTCCTGAATGACGTTAATGAAATTTCCTAATTTAACCATTGTCTGTATTCCATTGTGGAAATGATCTGTTATAAAATGAACATCTAGGACCCGATTGAGATAATTTTAGTTGAAAGGCCCTGTGCAGGAGACGAGGAATAGGAACATAGACAAAAGAACAGGCTATTGAATACTTCAAGCCTGTTCTGTCATTCAATTGGATAATGACTATTCTGAATCTTAACTATCTCCTCACCATCTTGACTCCATTTGCTTTTATATCCTTGGCTAACATAAATAGCTTGATCCCAGATAATAATTATTTGAAGTAACGCCAACTGGTTTTCAGAGAGCATTCTAGACTTTGACCTTTTCTATGGAAAATGTGTTTCTAACATTCTGAAATAACCAGCTCTGGTTTTAAGGTTAAGTCCACATGTACAAAACTTCATTATCAACATAAAAATGTTTCCTTTATTTATCCTATAAATTTATTTCAAAATCCTCCTTCAAATCATCCCTTAACCTTCCATATTCTGGGAAATAGAAGGCCAGTCTATGAGCAATCCTTCAAAATCCAAAACTTGGGGCACTAGTTTTGTTAAATTTGTGCAACATTGCTTCCCATGGCCAAGGCAACCTCGAAGGTGGTGCTCAAAACTGTACACATTACACCAGATATGCTCCAACCAGGGTCTTGTCTAGCTGTAGCAAAGGGTCTTCCACTTTATAGCCTTTCTATCACTGGAGGCTGATATTTATTTGCCATTTTGATTATTTTGGTAGCTGATTACTGCCTTTCAGTGACCTATACATGCAGACTACTTAAATCTCTTTAGACCATCACCCTACCCGGCTTTTCACAATTTATATTATATTCAGACCTATCGTTTGTGGTCCAAAAGAAATGATCTTGCACTTACCTACATTGAAATCCATTTGCCACAACTTTCCCCACTCATTCAACCTATCAATGTCACATTAGAATTTTTTACTCCTATGTCCACTGCCGAATATACTTCCAACATTTGTGGCATTGGCAAACCTGGGTACATCACTCTTGTTGTGCTATCTAATTCATTATTTAATGTTGTTAATGTTTAGGATCCCATAATAGTTCCTTGTGGGACACCAGTGATGGATTCCTTCCATTATTTTTACCCACTGTGATCTACCATGCATTCAATTTCACAATCAAGCTGATAATTTGCCTTTAGTTCCAAAGGCTTTCATTTTAGCTAATCTTCTCTTATGTAGATTACTCTAATGCCTTCTGTACATCCATATCAACCACACCCTTAAATGTTCGCCTGTCTACTACTTGAGCGAATCCCAGGAAAAATACTGTTAGTTTTGTTGGACATGTTCTGTGCTCCACAAATCCATGTGGCTCTTTCTAATTCATTCAATTTCTCTAAGTGCTCATTCATTCTATCCTTAATTATAGATGTCAGTAACGTCCCCACAACTAGGTATTAGACTAACAGATCCATAATTTCCTAGTTTTCTCTCACCTTTCTAAAAAAAAGTTGTTTGCAATTTCCCAATAGAAAAGGACAATTTCTAAATCAAGAGAGCTTTGCAAGGTTATATTTAAAGCAACTGTGAATTCCTCATCTACTTCCTTCAATACCCTGGTGTGGAAAGAATCAGATCCTGGGTATTTGTCAGTCTTCAAAATCATTATTTCTCTAATACTGCTTTCTAGTTTCTATTAAATTTATTGAGTTCCAGTCCTTGATCCATTATAAATTTCCCAAGATTATTAGTTATATTATCATCTTCCTGTAATATGAACACTGATGCAAAGTAATTATTGAACTAGTCTTCTGTTTCCTTGTTTTCATTTGCAGTATTATATCCATCTGTTTTTAAAGGATCTACATTTCCCTCGACTACTTTTTGTGCTAATATAATTGCAAAATCTTTTTCTGTTCATCTTAATACCACCTGCAGGTTTCTTTGTGTTTTCTTCTGTGGTGATGTGCATCACTGTAAATACATGTAAGCTAGATAGACACTAGAGGGAGCTCCAGAAACATCACACACACACACACTTAACCAATAGATAGGAGGCGACCAATGGGCATTCACGATACACAAGGAGGTGACACGACCACAGGGGGGCATTACACCAATCCATACATAAAGGACACCACACACTTTATCAGCCCCTTTGGCCGGTGGAGACAGTCAGTGAGGAGAGGCACAGGGTTGATTCATTATTACACCCACCACGTGGAAGACAGCAGGTGGTTAGTCTGTTAGGTAGCTATAATAGGATTAGCAGTAGTGTCAAACTCAAGTTATAAAAGTGTACATAGTGTTGAAGTTATTTACACGTCTCAACCTTCCTTGACAAATGCAACACAAGGAAGGCGCTTATGTTACAAAGGAAACATAACAAAACATGGTACCAGTAGTGAACTGCTTAAATCCAGATAGCCATACCTCAGCGCACAGTGACAACCAGCAATACCCAGGCAAGATGTACGAGCTCCCGGTTCCGCAGCCGCTCCAGTGCCACGGCGATCTCCTCGAAAACTGGCAGCTATTCCGGCAAACATTTGAACTCTTCCTGGTGGCAGCCGAACCTGGTTGATAATGAAAAAATAGAGTTTCTCCTCACCATCGCCGGTGCAAGAGCAGAAGGCATCTTTAAAAAATTCAAGCTCTCCAAGGGGCAAAAAAGGGGAAACGTCCCAAATCCAATTTAAAGGGGAAACGTTCCAAATCAAAGAAAAAATCTTTTAAAGCTGTAAAACAACCTTCCTTCACCTGGAATGACAGCACAATGCCGCAAATTGAACCAGGAAATGAATTTAACCTCGAAGAACCCTGCAACAAGCAGTTACCTACGCATAAACCGATGATTCCGACCTCGAATACTTCAATACCGACCTTTACATTTTCTCTGAACCTCGCGAGCCCAATGACAGCTCCATGGTCCTAGACGACTACGACTCGGACGAACGTTTCATGTTGCACATTGGTGACCCCCGCATTGAATCCGACGCAGATGCGGATTCATTTTTCGGATTTGAGGATCTTCAACCCAGCAGATATGACGTCCCAACTCATCAGTGCAGGATGATGCTGCAGCCTGGAATTAAGAGACAGAAAGCGGTACAAGCCCACAGAGAGCGGCCTGCTGCCACACAGAGCGTGGTCCACGCCCCGCTCAGGGTTCCCGACTCTACGAAAGAAGACATGCAAGACTCCACACCGCAGTCCTTGCATGAACAAGACGTGACTCCAGTGTCACAAGACTCCACAGCAAGCTCGTGGACAGACTCCACAATTGCAGAAACGCATGACTCCGATGCGCAGTCCTTGCAGGAACAAGACCATGAGGGTCTAGCAACCTCCTCTGACCAACTAGCGGCAGACGATGCAAGTCTGCCATGCTCACGTAAACAGCAAGAAGGCTATAACAGTCTACCACGCTCTACTGCACAGCAGGACGACCATGACGGTCTATCATGCTACAATGAAGGGCACAGCGCTGATGACTGTTCAAGCCCAAATGAAGACAAGCCAAAGGAATTGCCTCTTCCAAGCCCCCCCAAAAAAAGATTATGCGCTGACCTTCAGGATCATTCTAGCCGAAGAGAAATTAATAATGCTGCACAGTCACAGAAGGATGCTGAGGATTTGCTAAAGAAATTGCTTGTATGTCTAACTTGCAAGGAGCAGACTGAAAATTGCCATTGCTTTAGTACGGATCGAAAAAATGGACAAGACATTGATCCTCATTTAATGGAAATAACACAACCTGAATCATATCTACAGCAGGGACAACTGTCTCCCTTCAACACAACGCCGCAAAGTCCCAACTACAGAGACCAGCAGTTAGTCAGTAATGACTCTTCAACCCCTGATGGGAATATTAATCGCATTGAACCTCTGCACACTCCACTGATAAATGAGCAGGACATGAGTGTACATAGTGTTGAAGTTATTTACACGTCTCGACCTTCCTTGACTAATGCAACGCAAGGAAGTCGCTTATGTTACAAAGGAAACATAACAAAACATCTTCTTTCACAGTTTTTCCTGTCGTTTTGGCTTCCTTCGCTTACCTCCATCTATCTCAGTCCCCTGAATGTACATTATTCTTTGGACTATCATTAGCCCTTTACATCAGTCTTATGGTATGACTCGCCTCTTTTGTTGACTATGGCCGTTTTATTAAGTTTGAATTATTTCTCCTTTCTGGTCCTGCAATCAGCTGAATTCCATTTTGAACATCTCCTGCTGTTGATGTGCACTTTTTACCCAATTGCTTGCTGAATAATTACTTTCTGTCAGTTCTCACAATTGGGAAAAAGGATAATATACCAGACGTTTCAGGAAAATAAATAACAAATCAAGGACTGGAACTCATTAAAGTTAAGATAAGAGAGTTTCTACTGAGATACTTTTAGTTGAGAGACCCGTTGCAGGAGGGGAGGAATGATTTGAACAATGATTTATCTCCTGGCAGATTGTTACTAAATATGTAAGTGAATAAATAAATTGATGGATTTGTTTCTGTTCAAATGAACAGAATCAATTGTTGGTTTGTAATTGTTCAATAAAGTCATCATGTAGGAGCTTCTCAGCCCAACTAAGACACTAACTGGGGACTGTTGAATTAAAAACTAAATTCATACTTTATTTAAGTAACTATTTTCACTGGGAAATTTGTTCATGTGTATACACACTGCCATCTTGTGGCCCACATTTAAGTGATTGGGCATTGGGCAGCGGCATTCTAATTATTTTTTAACCCTCATCTTTTCTGCTCTAGGTCTGCTTAACTTAAGATGAAATGGCCGTCATGTCCTCTCCCCTTTATGATTATATTGTCTGTTTATTGTTTTGTTTTTTGACTGACTAAATTTTTTAGTTTGAAAGCAATTTTTTGTTGTTGCAGTGAACACCTAACACTTGTCCTGAACAGAGATGATCCCTGCTTTCATGCACCAATAGTTCAAGCTGCATATTTTTCCAAGAGAAGTGAAACAATTTTTGTCCAGGCACAATCAAAACACTGAAAGCAAATTTAGTTTTATTCGGTAAAATTGACAATGGTAAAATTTAAATCTTATAAAGGTGGGACTTTTTCACGCTGAGGTGAATTGATGTCATTTGGCCATTTTCAATGTAAAGATTGACTTCTGGAAGCCAAGCTGCCCTCGAAGGCTGTTCCTCTATTTTCTTAACCACTCATGTCAAATATGAAGGACTGGTATTTTCCTCAGCTGTGTATGATTGTAGTAACGTAGTTTGATAAATACCCAACAGGGATAAGATGGATTAAGCTGGTCACAATCCCTTTTTGCTGTCACATAATTTGACTTTTTTAGGGAACCAGCGCTGGAACTGACTTGGCAAATGGCATTTTCACAAATGTAGGAGTGTTTTAATCTGACACATCCAAAAAAGAACTGAGGCACATAACACTGGTAACAAACCGAAGTGATTCTCCACAACAGAAGGGATGTTTGCTCATCAGAATAATGTCTTTCAGCATTTGGGAAGCATCTCATTTGGCTGGCTGCGTCCCATCTCATTTCAAAAAAAAGGAAGGGTAGGGGGAAAGGAAAATAACGCCGTCTCTGTGCCCTGTTTATATTTGCAGGGTGGGCGAGGAGGCTGGACACAGGCAAAGTGTAAAGGATACGCATTTTCTAATCTCTCATTATCCAGCCAAATGGACATTTCAACTGAGTCTTTGTGCTGACATTTGCTATCGCATTCATTATTAAACAGAAGCATTATGGAGATAATAGTTGTTAATGTTGCTGCATTTCCCAGGGCACAATTGAATTGAGTGAGGAGAATGCTAAATACCGATGTCTTCCCAGCAGTATTGAACAGCATAAGCTATTTTAATCCCTCATACACTGAAAATGAAGTGATCCGAGAAGCCTGAATGTTGACCAGAGCTATCCTGTGATGGGGAATGTAAATGAGCTCATTCTGTCACCCTAATCTGTCTCAGTGCAACCTTGCGATTTCATGTTCCTATGGATTCAGACACGACACAATGTGTATGTGTTTATTGCTTTTGTTGCCATATCTGCTCCATTGTGCCCAACTGGTGAACAGAACCTCATTTGTATAATATGTAAAAATCAATGATTTGTGATGACATCGGTCCCTGCAGCAGCTGGTGTTTACACATGCAGGGGTGCAAATGAATCAAAACCTTGCTGCATGTAAATACTGTGATCCAAACAAGCTAAACAGTCTCACTGGTTGGTTATTCACCCCAGTTAAATCACGAGGGCATTACGTAAAACACAAATAAACCTGTGTCGACCAAAAGGATCAATTACATTCATATTCTGCCTTTCGCAACTGCAGGTATAATTTATAGCTGGTAACTTTTGTCGGAGACATGACGGCCAACTTGTGCACAGCAAGATCTCACAAACAGCGACGAGGTAACAGCGATCATTTCTTTTGGTGATAGTCAGTGAGGGGTAAATACTGACCAGGACATCAGGGACACTTCCTGTTCTTCTGCAAAATAATGCCACCGGGATTTTTCTTTCTGTACACCTGACGGGTGAACAATTTAACATCTCATCTGAAAAGAAGATTTCCCTGGTGGTCTAGTGGTTAGGATTCGGCGCTCTCACCACCGCGGCCCGGGTTCGATTGCCGGTCAGAGAACAAAGATTTTGGCAATTATCTCATTCGAAAGGCGGCATGTTTGAAAGTGGAAATTATATACAATGCTATAACCCCTACAAGGATCTTGAGAAAACAATCACTCATCTCCCAATGGGGCTCATTGATTACGTGCTCCTGAGATAGGGCGGAGACCCACCGCCTGAGTCTCATCAAACCAAAGGATACAAACAGCCCCAATTTAGGGCCTGGTCAAACCTATCCTCCCAGTAGGATCTACACTGGGAATGAGATGCAATGTAAAATTTAACTTGTACATATGTAAATAAACCCACCGACACTTATGACAGTCTCCTTTGGAGTTATTATATAAACCAAGTGTTAGTAAACCACAGGCAATGGACACCTGGTTATTCTGAAAAAAATCAAATCGATTACGACAAAACCTTTAAAGGTAAATAATTCTTTATTTTAGTAACATCAGGTTTTTCCAACTTTGCATTAGGTGCCAGATGAATTGGGTCTCAACAGAACGGCATTGCAAGACCGATTTATTTTTGTGTCTGTTTGCCATATAATAAGACTAGCAAGCTAGTAAAACCCTTGACATCAGAAAATGTATTATCTCTTATGATCCAGTCATTCACAACTGGAGTCTTGACATCATAAATGAATCAAATGAAGTCTGCCATTTATAATATTTAATCTGTCTGTGAGCATAAGTGACACCTTGGAATAGGTCAATGTGGCTGAATGGGTCCTCTCAGTTGGCCAAGTGGAGATATTTCCTGGGTAGGACATCACTGGAGATGAACGTCCTACGGTCTTCAATTAGCCGCTTAAGATATGAGGGGCGCGATTCTCCGAGCCCCGCGCCGGGCCAGAGATTCGGTGCAACCTCGCCACGGGCAGCACGGTAGCATTGTGGATAGCAAAATTGCTTCACAGCTCCAGGGTCCCAGGTTCGATTCCGGCTTGGGTCACTGTCTGTGTGGAGTCTGCACATCCTCCCCGTGTGTGCGTGGGTTTCCTCCGGGTGCTCCGGTTTCCTCCCACACTCCAAATATGTGCAGGTTCGGTAGATTGGCCATGCTAAATTGCCCTTTCGTGCCCAAAGAAGGTTAGGTCGCTTAATGGGTTATGGGGATAGGGTGGAGGTGTTGACCTTGGGTCGGGTGCTCTTTCCAAGAGCCGGTGCAGACTCGATGGGCCGTGGCCTCCTTCTGCACTGTAAATTCTATGATAATCTATGGTAATCTATGACGACGCCCCAACGTCGGCGCGCGATTCTCCGAGGTGTGGAGAATCGGCGCCATTTTCGCCGGTGCGTTTGAGGCGACGCCATCCGCGGGCCGCTGGAATCGGCCGGGCTGCCGATTCTCCGGCCCGAATGGGCCGAGCGGCCGCTCGGAAAAAGCAGAGTCCTGCCGGCGCCATTCACCCCTGGTCACTGCCGGCGGGAACTCTGTGCGAAGGGTCGGCGTTCGGCCTGTGGGGCGGGGAAAAGCGCTCCTTCACCGGGGGGGCCTCCGATGGGGTCTGACCGGTGATCAGGGCCCACCGATTGGCGGGCTGGCCTCTCTCCCCCCCCCCCCCCCCCCCCGGGCCTACATTATTGTGCGGCCGGCCCCTGAACCCCTACGCCATGTTGCATCAGGGCCGGCGCACTGAAGAAGTCCCCCGCTCATGCGCAGGTTGGCGCGGCGCCCATTTGGCGCCGGGAAAGGAGGCTGCAGCGGCGTGAACCGCTCCAACGCCATGCTGGCCCCCTGTGGGGGACAGAATCAGTCAACCCCGTGCCCATTTCACGCCGTGGTGAAACGCGACGGCATTCACGACGGCGCGAACACATGATCTCCATTTTGAAGAATCGCCCCTGAGATTTTGGGGAATTTTTTTGAGAGGCCATAGAATACATTTTTTTAAATAGAAAAGAAGTCAAAGGAAGTTACAAACAGCTTTGATGTGAAGATACCGGCGTTGGATACCAATGACATGGATACCACCGTTACACATGAGAAAACCATCCACCAGGTACATGGTACATACTCGTGGGACTCGGCCAACGTTGTCTACCTCATACACTGCAGGAAAGGATGTCCAGTGTCATGATAATTGGCGAGACCATGCAGACGCTGTGACAACGGATAAACGGAATTTGTGCGACAATCACCAAGCAGTAATGTTCCCTTCCAGTCGGGGCACACTTCAGCAGTCAAGGGCATTCAGCCTCTAATCTTCGGGTAACCATTCTCAAAGGTGGCCTTCAGGGCGCAGGACAACGCAGAATCGCTGAGCAGAAATTGATAACCAAGTTCAGCATGCATGAGTACGGCCTGAACCGGGACCTTGGATTCATGTCTCACTACATTTAATCCCCCACCATCTGGCCTGAGCTTGCGAAATCCTACCAAGGATTGAGACATTTCACACCTGTTTAACCTGTGATTATCTCTCTCTGGTCACACCGCCTGGACCTGTAAAGACTTAATTACCTGCAAAGACTGGCATTCAAAGTTTCATCTTGCATCATTGGCTCTGTCTTTATATGCTGTATTTGTGTAATGTACCTCTTCACTACTGATGAAAGAGCTACACTCCGGAAGCTAGTGATTCCAAATAAACCTGCTGGACTTTAACCTGGTGTTGTAAGACTGCAAACAGCTTGGAAGTAGGTCTTTAAAAGCTGGTGAAGTGACAGAAATGGAAAGGTTTAAATGTTTAGTCAAACAGAAGTTAATGGTCAGAATTCGCTGACCATCTGATGGCGGCAGGATTCCCTGGTCCTGCCTGCAGCATCCCCCCCCCCCCCCCTTCCCCCTGCCCTTCCCAGGGTTTCCCAGTGGGGTGGGGTGGTTTCAAAGGGAAAACATATTGTCAGCGGCGGGAGTAGAGAATCCCATTAACAGCAAATGACCCCCCCCCCTCGCCGCTGCTGTGAAACACAAGGCTGGGAGGCCCAAGAATCTCGTCCTAATATGTGCTAATTGGGTTCCTATTGATCAGATAGGATCCCAAGGTACTTTTCACAGCCTACTTGTCTGAGCTACTGCTAAACCTGTTGAACACCCAGAGGAGATTACAAAAGCGAAAGAAAATAATATATCTTGGTAGGACCAAGGGAAATCCGGCTCTCTGAGAGTGCCAGGGTAAGTAGCTTCCTCACTTCCTGCTCAGTATGTAAAAAATGTATGCTCCTATTTACTACATATTATGATGCAGAGACTGAGAAAGTTTGTGAACAACGTCAATAACGACATCTAAGGGACCTTTTCATTTCATTTAATCTTTTCCTTCCCCTTCCTAAATATAATGATTTGTAATTGAGTCAACATATGTCAACTACTCCAAGGTGCCTTACCCGAATATTATTTTACAGCAGGATTAAGCTCCAGTTATGTGGTTTTTAAAAAAATTTTGGTCCCTCCATAAAATCCATCCATCTCCCTGACAACAGTCTGAGTCTGAAGCAATCTGTTTGCAATCACAGTGTCATATTTGATCCCTGAGAGAAACATTCAACCACCTATCCACACTGTCACAGAGAATACCCCTTTTGTAACATCGCCCCACTCGATCACTGCCTCAGCTCTTCCATTGTTAAAATGCTTATCCTTTATTACCTCTAGACTTGACTATTCTAATGCACTTCTGGCTGATCTCACGGGTACAACCCTTCGTAAAATGGGTCACCCTGTTAACAAGACTGGAACTCATGTAATTCCCTGCTTAACTTGCCTCTCTGCAGCAATGGAGAATGGACCGCATTTCCCCTTTTTACAGAGGTTAGAGTTATAATCCTTACAGCTGTCGCTCTATTTCTCCACCATACTCTGGAGCAGTGAGGCAACCTGCGACACGGGGGCCATATGCAGTCCATCTGGGTTCTGAGCGTGGCCCACGAGACATTTTACTGTCCATTGTCCAGGCGCAGGGTTACCACTTTCTGATGTTTTTTTTCCGACCGGTATGACTGAAGTGATACGCACGTAAAGCAAGAGTAAGTGAAGTGAGGTGTGTGCTGATTACTCACAACATTGACTGTGAGAGCTGTGCGCTACCTCTCTGTCATAATATACACCAGTATTTCATGGTGCAGACACACACTAATGGACACACAGCAAGACCAATCAACACACACAACACCGCAGCCAATCACCAGTTACAGCACACGCACTATAAAGACAGGGGACATCAGAGTTCCCACTCATTCGGGATGCAGCCTCTCAGAAGGACAGAGCTGACAGCTTACAGCACAGATCTTCACCATGTGCTGAGTGCATAGACTGGTTAGGACAAGGCATAGGTCTTTAGTTTAATCTAACATCATGTTAACCCACAGTGAAAGTATGTTCAACAGTTTCTAACTTAATAAAATAGTGTTGCACTATTTTAAGTGTTGGTGGCCTGAATGTGTTCCACGAACACCCAACACATCACTCTCCATCTAAAATGAAAATATTTATTTTGTTTTTACTATTTGAAGTTGAGCACAAGTCCATTAATATATGAATGATTAAGCATTTTCTATAACTCGCTATGAAATATTCAGCATGTATTAAATGCATTTAATTGTATTCATGGGGTCATGGTGAGTGAACAAGTCCAATAGTAAGGGGCAGCGAGGTAGCATAGTGGTTAGCACAGTTGCTTCACAGATCCAGGGTCCCAGGTTCGATTCCTGGCTTGCGTCACTGTCTGTGTGGAATCTGGACGTTCTCCCTGTGTGTGCGTGGGTTTACTCGGGTACTCCGGTTTCCTCCCACAGTCCAATGATGTGCAGGTTAGTTGGATTGGCCATTCTAAATTCCCCTTAGTGTCCAAAATGGTTAGGTAGGGTTACTGGGTTACCGGGATAAAGGGGATAGGGTGGAGGCATGGGGCTTAAGTTGGGTGCCCTTTCCAAGAGCCGGTACAGACTTGATGGGCTGAATGGCCTCCTTCTGCGCTGTAAATTCTATGATTCTATGATTTCAACCTTACGACTCACTGAGATCAAGGAGGGCAACACATGCGGCCCACTTAGGAGCCTAGCTTGCTCATCTCCGCTCTGGAGTGTCCAGATATCGCCAACATTTAGATTCTGCTTGTCCAAGAGAGATGCAGGCAAGAGGTCAGATATACCTTTTGGCTTGGTTTCCTGGCTATCAGCTTCTTATCTTTTCCCCAGCACTGTTCTCTTAGGTGTCCTGTCTTTCCAGAGTTGGCGTGATTTACTATCAAAGTAGAACATAGAACAGAGAAAATACAGCACCGAACAGGCCCTTCGGCCCACAATGTTGTGCCGAACCTTTGTCCCAGATTAATCATAGATTATCATTGAATTTACAGTGCAGAAGGAGGCCATTCAGCCCCCTGAGTCTGCACCGGCTCTTGGAAAGAGCACCCTACCCAAACTCAACACCTCCACCCAACACCAAGGGCAATTTTGGACACGAAGGGCAATTTATCATGGCCAATCCACCTACCCTGCACATCTTTGGACTGTGGGAGGAAACCGGAGCACCTGGAGGAAACCCACGCAGACACGGGGAGGACGTGCAGACTCCGCACAGACAGTGACATTAGCCGTGAGATCAATGCGGCACCTTTTTAATTATGTGAAAATGGTGAAAGAGTTTTCGGCAAGGGGCAGATGCATCAGTGTTAGAATCTGACTGTTGCTGTCCAGGTTGCATCATTGCGCTGTTAGATCTGTGTAAGCAGCATCTTGCTGCCTGTGGCACCATTGCAAAACAATGGATGATGTAAAGTTTTTATATTTATGTGTCCGATATAAACTGAACATGTCAAGCAAAGTTAGATCTTCACAGTTTCAGTCTGAGTACCATTTTAATGATGGGATCAGTGTTAATTATCTCTGACCAACCTCTCTGGCACTGAAAATGATATTTCAACAGTGAAATCTCATTCTTTCAAGTTTTGATTGTTGTTGGAGAATAAAATTAGTTTTAACTTAAAAATTCAATATTAGATTCTGCTGTGGACAGAATGTATGTGTTCTTCTGTTGCCTGTGATCACATTGGAAAGTGCTGCATGGAAATAAATGTGATTTTCCTCACCCATTTGAGTGTATGTCCACATTAAGTAATTTAACAGCAAAACTTTGAGTTTAGTTTATAGAAAGAAAGATTATTCAAACATGTACTCTGAATTTAATTGCAACATTTCACACACTTGGTCTCATACATACATTTGCACACACAAATATTAGATACAGATAAGGGGTGGGATGCTTTGGAAACCGGCGGGGCGGGCAACTTCGGCGCGAAGGAGGGATGTGAAGCACTCCGGCATCGGGCCGCCCCGAAGATGCGGAATCCTCCGCACCTTCAGGGGCTAGGCCGGCGCGGGAGTGGTTTGCGCCCCGCCGGCCGGCACGGAAGGGGCTTGGCGCCAGGCTAACCGGCGCCGAAGGGCCTCTGCTGGCCGGCGTGAGTTGGCGCATGCGCGGGAGTGCCAGCGTGTGCTGGCGTCATCCCAGCGCATGCGCGGGGGGGCTTTCATCTCCGCATCGGCCATCGCGGACTGTTACAGCGGCCGACGTGGAGGAATAGTGTGCCCCCAAGGCACAGGCCCGCCCGCGGATCGGTGGGCACCCATCGCGAGCCAGGCCACCGCGGGGGTACCTCCCTGGGCCAGATCCACCCGCGCCCTCCCCCGAGAACCCCGGAGGCCACCCGCGCAGCCAGGTCCCACCGGTAAGTACCTGTTGTAATTTACGCTGGCGGGACTGGCCGAAAACGGCGGTCACTCGGCCCATCGCAGGCCAGAGAATTAATGGACGGGCCGCTGCCAGCGGCTGCTGACTGGCGCGGCGCGATTCCCGCCCCCGCCAAATCCCCGGCACCAGAGAATTCGGCAGCCGGCGGGGGAGTGATTCATGCTGCCCCCCGCCGAGTCACCGACCCGGCGGGTGGGGGTGAATCGGCCCCCGATGTTGTGCCGAACCTTTGTCCTAGATTAATCATAGATTATCATTGAATTTACAGTGCAGAAGGAGGCCATTCGGCCCCCTGAGTCTGCACCAGCTCTTGGAAAGAGCACCCTACCCAAACTCAACACCTCCACCCAACAGCAAGGGCAATTTTGGACACGAAGGGCAATTTATCATGGCCAATCCACCTACCCTGCACATCTTTGGACTGTGGGAGGAAACCGGAGCACCCGGAGGAAACCCACGCAGACACGGGGAGGACGTGCAGACTCCGCACAGACAGTGACAGTAGCCGTGAGATCAATGCGGCACCTTTTTAATTATGTGAAAATGGTGAAAGAGTTTCCGGCAAGGGGCAGATGCATCAGTGTTAGAATCTGACTGTTGCTGTCCAGGTTGCATCATTGCGCTGTTAGATCTGTGTAAGCAGCATCTTGCTGCCTGTGGCACCATTGCAAAACAATGGATGATGTAAAGTTTTTATATTTATGTGTCCGATATAAATTGAACATGTCAAGCAAAGTTAGATCTTCATAGTTTTAGTCTGAGTACCATTTTAATGATGGGATCAGTGTCAATTATCTCTGACCAACCTCTCTGGCACTGAAAATGATATTTCAACAGTGAAATCTCATTCTTTCAAGTTTTGATTGTTGTTGGAGAATAAAATTAGTTTTAACTTAAAAATTCAACATTAGATTCTGCTGTGGACAGAATGTATGTGTTCTTCTGTTGCCTGTGATCACATTGGAAAGTGCTGCATGGAAATAAATGTGATTTTCCATTTAAGAGGAGTGGATAGGAGAAGACCAAATGGGTGCAAACCCCACAGTGACCAGACAACAAACCTAAAAAAAAATTGGTTCGGATAAGGCTCCACCGAACGGGGAAGCAGGACAGGCAGAAACAAACAGAAACAAACTCGGTACCGTAGTCCACTCCTTTTAAATAAAAAGAATTCCGGGAGGTAGCTCAGCCGAACAAGCAGTACGCCGACAGCTCCAATCCCATCCTCGTCGCCAAATGTGATAAAGCCAGGGGAGTCCAACGAGCTTCTGAAAAGTCCTTTATTTCAGCAACAGCATCATACATGCACAGGGCCCGGTTCCCTTTCACCGTGTCCTCATTCCTTTTTAGCTGGCTCTACAGCTGCCTGCCTTTTATGCTAGTGCTAGGTTAACTCAGTCCAATTGAACATGGGGAACAACCATCCTCAGGTGGATGAGTCCTGTGCAGGTTATTACACAGATACTATTGGATGCCCTGCTACAACAAATTATGGTCCAACCTATCGCTCTGCATGACAAGCTTCTTATTGTTTATTTTTTTTGATTCTCCTCTCCGTGAAGTAAACTGCATTCAGGACAATTTAACTGAATGGAGAACAGATGTTTTGCCTGAATCTGGGATTTTCGAGCATTGCTTGCATTTTAAGGTTTAGACATGCATTTGGCCACATGTGAAGGTGGCTGCAATTTGCCACAAGTGCACAAATTGAAAAGTAATTGAGATTTTTATGTTGCATGACATTGATAGGAACTTGTCACTGAAAATAACTGCAGAGCTTAATTGAATTGGAAGGTGGTAAATTTTCAATTGAAACATGATGAACTCTCACAGCTGAAAGTACATTTTCACAGGACATTTGTACAGGGATAGACCATTGAGCCCCTCAAACCTGCACTGCCATTCCATTACATCCATGGGTGACCTGGACCACAACTCCATTTTACCCACTTTTGTTCCGGATCTGCAAATGCCCAGACTTAAAACCAGTCTCAGTCTGGATAACCTGAATTGAGCAAGGGGTCCACAGCTTTTGAGAGGATGAATTCCATATTTTCTCCATTCTTTGAGTGAGAAGGTGCTTCCTGATTTCTCTCCTAAATAGACAGAATGGAATTTCAAGATTGTGCCAACTTTACCTCGCTTCCATAAGCAGAGGAAACAGTTTATCTCAATCTCGTCCGTAACTACATGAAATCAGAAGTTTAGATCACCACTTAACCTAATCATCTGTCGTAGCCCCCATGGGGATCACAGGGAAACCGTCATTGATCTCCCCATGGGTACCCCAGGTTCAACCTGTGCTCATAATTTAATCAAAAACAGAGAAGGCTGGAAAAAAACTCAGCAGGTCTGGCAGCACCTACAGCGAGAGAGGACAAGATAACGTTTCAAGTACATTTTTCTCGTTGTCAGATCTTACAAATTAATCCTTTGAACCTGATCTTATTTGGGTCAATCTGTACCATAGCCTTTTCAAGACTTAAATACCTTTCCCCAGGACATGTACAAGACTGAACACAGGACTTAGCAAGGTTCTCTGAAACTGAAGTATCGTGTTTTTACATTTTTTAACTCCGACCCTCTTAAGACACCAACACACCAACATTCCATTGGCCTTTTCATAGAATCATAAAATAGTTACATCACCGGGAGGTGAGGGGAGGGGGGTTGCTCCTTGGTCCATCATGTCTTTGCTAGCTTTCTGCAACAGCAGCTCAGCACGTCCAACTCCCCCACCCTTTCCAGTAGCCATGCAAATATTTTCTCTTCAGATAACTATCCAGTTCTCTTTTAAAGGTCCCAGTTGAATCTGCCTCCGGCTGTCAGGGAAAGATACTTCGGTCCTAACCATTCAGTCCATTTAAAAAAAAGGTTTTTCATGCCGCCTCTAGTTTTTTGATTGCTTCAGTATCCGTCCCCTAACTATTAGTCACTTGTGTACAAAGAACCTAAATGCCTGTGCACCCCTGACTATAATATCACATAGAAGCTATCCAAATTTCCCTTCGTCAGTTCACAATTTCCAATATTGAACTGCGCCTGTCATAGTCTTGCCCAGTCATCGCCCATTGCAGCTTTCTGCTCCCAACTTACTGTCGGATCGTAGAATCCCTACAGTGCAGTAGGATGCTATTTGGCCCATCTGCACCGACCCTCCGAAAGAACATCCCACCCAGGCCCAATCCCTCACCCCATACCCGCAACCCCACCCAACTTAAACAAACACTAAGGGCCAATTTAGCACAGCCAATCCACCTAACCTGCACATCTTTGGATTGTGGAAGGAAACCAGAGCACCCGGAGGCAACCCACACAGACACGGGCGAAGGGTGCAAACTCTACACAGAGTCACCTGAAGTTGGAATCAAACTCAGATCCCTAGCGCTGTGAGACAACAGCGCTAAACACTGTGCCACCATGCCACCCCCACGTGTAATTCATAACTTAGCATCATCTACAAACTGGGCCATACAACTGCTATTTCTTAATTCAAGCATATGGTGAAATGTTGAGACAAGGGGCGTCATTCTCTGACCCCCCGCCGGGTTGGAGAATCGCCGGGGGCTGCCGTGAATCCCACCCCCGCCGGTTGCCGAAGTCTCCGGTACCGGATATTCGGCGGGGGCGGGAATCGGGCCGTGCCGGTTGGCGGGCCCCCCCGCTTGATTCTCCGGCCCGGATGGGCCTAAGTCCCGCCGATAAATTGCCTGTCCACCCGGCGCGGGTTAAACCACCTTTTGAACGGCGGGACAAGGCGGTGTGGGCGGGCTCCGGGGTCCTGGAGGGGGTGCTTGGCGATCTGGCCCTGGGGGGTGCCCCCACGGTGGCCTGGCCCGCGATCGGGGCCCACCGATCCGCGGGCGGGCCTGTGCCGTGGGGGCACTCTTTCCCTTCCGCCTCCGCTACGGTCTCCACCATGGCGGAGGCGGAAGAGACTTCCTCCACTGTGCATGCGTGGGAAACTGTCAGCGGCCGCTGACGTTCCCGCGCATGCGCCGCCCGGGGATGTCATTTCCGCGCCAGCTGGCGAGGCAACAAAGGCCGTTTCCGCCAGCTGGCGGGGCGGAAATTCCTCCGCCATCGGCCTAACCCCTCAAGGTTGGGGCTCGGCCCCCAAAGATGCGGAGCATTCCGCACCTTTGGGGCGGCGCGATGCCCATCTGATTGGCGGCGTTTTAAGTCGGCGGACATCGCGCCGTTTCAGGAGAATTTCGCCTCAGAGCACTGATTCGTGGCAAATGCCTTTCGCTAATTCCTGACAATAAGAGAGCCAATCTTTTGTCACTACTCTGCCACACATTTCCCAACCCATATCGCAAGCTTACCTGCAACTCCACACACGTTTTATAAACCTTTTGTTTCAAAACTTGTTAGAAGCCTCCTCAAAGTCCCTACTGACATGATCCATTGACACTTCAATACTCATGCAAATAACCTCCTCAACAAAAGTTAAACAGCAATATGTAAAAATTCTCCATATTCTTCAACACTGTAAGGCTGAAGCAACCAATTGCATATAA
This sequence comes from Scyliorhinus torazame, assembly GCF_047496885.1. Classification (NCBI taxonomy): domain Eukaryota; kingdom Metazoa; phylum Chordata; class Chondrichthyes; order Carcharhiniformes; family Scyliorhinidae; genus Scyliorhinus; species Scyliorhinus torazame. Next base: position 61,442,876 of record NC_092728.1, read on the forward strand.
ATAAACATATAACTTCCATCAGCAAGAATTAACCAGGTGTTCTGAAGTTAAATGAAATGAAGATTTTTTTATATATTGAAAAAAAAACTCAGGTGGCTTGTTCTGGGGGATTTAAATATGAAATCTGTTCTCAGGATGCGGCCAATGTAGCGTAGTCATGTTTATTGCTTATCCTTGGTTTCTTTAATAAGGGCACGGGAAGTCCACACTGAGTTTGGGCTGGATTATCCGATTTTTAGGCTATGTCCTGACGCCAGCGTGGGAACGGTGGCGTTTTACGACCGAAAAATATACGCAAAATGGCCACCGATCCTCCATATGGTGGAGGGCTAGCAGGCAGCGTAGAACACCTGGCTCCAGCTACCGAAATGGCCAGAGAATTGCCTGGTCTGGCTTCCCAAATAGTGCCTCCTGTTTGGCCAGCTACCCCCCGAACACACCCCAACAGTGCCCCCTACACAGCCAAAGTCCCCCCTGCCAGCGGATTGGCTCTCCCCGACTGTGGCGGTGCTGGACTGAGTCCGCAACCGCCATACCGAGTTCCCGTCAGGCAACGCCCTGAGGCCATCGATACGATGCACAGAATACTCCTCGAGTATGCCGCTTTGGAGGGGGTGGAGAATCGTGAAAGCGGCACCGCCCCTGATTCCATTGCAAACGGGGATTCTCCTGCCGATTGGCAAACGCGATTTTGGCATCAGAGACCGGAGAATCCCGCCCAAGAATTTTGATTTATTTACAATACGGTACATTCACTTCCTGGTAGATCCCCACTGGGTCTCTTTCTGGTCGGTGCCTTATAGGCCATCCTTTTATATAATGCTAAATTTAGTTCCCTCGCCCCTCAGCTGGGGAGCCCGTACTCCGCGAGAACCAATGGGAAGATAATCATTCCCACCCCGTAAGTCCCATGCGGGATATTACAGTTTCCTTGATCAGAATGGAGAATCTGACCAGTTAAGAGTCAACTAATTGTCATTGGTCTGTAATAATATGTCATCCATGTCAGGGAAGATTGTTCGATTTTCTTTCTTGAAGGACATCGGAGAACCAATTGGGTTCTTTGAATGATCAAGTTACCAGCACATGAATTACCAATGAATTTTTCAGTTTGACTTACTGTCAGCATGGGAGTTGAATCTCTAACCTTCTCGTCCCACGCTGTAAGCAGTCGAACTGATCTATGCTGGATACAGCGGGATTACACAATTATATATTTGCCAACAATCGCTTCAAAGCATTCTGTTTTGATGTTGTGCAGCACAGTTTGACTTTACGATTGTTCTGCAAACCCATCTTTGAGATAACTGTAATAATAAAACTTTCCTGAGAGTGCTGCACAGAATTCACCGCCCGACTTGTCAGCGACACCAGAGACGCATCTCACTAAACCTTTAACAGGAAAATAATAGCAACACTGAAATTTGATCTTTCAGATAAAGGGGAAGAAAGTACTGCAGTTCCCATCTGTGCTGCTGGTGAACCTATGGCTACTTACTAAAACATATATTATCCATTAAACAATGCTATTGGAACCAGTGCAAACATCATTAATTTTATGATGAAGCTTTGGGACTCGATAAATTATTCACAAAATTAACTTCAATATTATAGACCAACTGCGAGGCCTGTCAATGACTATTAAATCATTCGATATTTCATTGATCTTTTTATCAAGAAATTTACAGTCTCAATGTTAAGAGGTTTCTATCTCTAGATTGTGAATTTTGTTTCCGGTAACATTAATGCTTAACACTGTGAAAGAATTGTTTTTACAATTCAGCTGTGGATAAATTTTAAACCATTTTTAGTATCTGTTTTAAAATGTGTGCTCACAATAAGCTTGTGGGCAACTTAAGTCATAATTCTGTGTCTCAAAATGGGGAATATAAGATCAGTGCCCACCCACCCAGGCACACAAAAATGCCACGTTTCAGTCAGCTGCTTGTATTTTCGCTGGAGAGTGACTGGCATGACTTTGAAGATCTTTTGCTTTTTGTTCTTGTCACGCATTATATATTAAGTCCTACTGTGCACTAATGCAGAATGGTGAACATGATAACTAACTTGACAATATAAGCAGGACATTAACCAATCACATAAATCCAGATGCTAAATTAGGCAATCGGAGCATTTGGAAACTTCAGTTCTGAGATAATTTTGACTGTTGACCTCCGTGCAAGGATTGTGCTTGTGCACTGCCTTTTGCCTACAAATTTCATCCTTAAAATTTTTAGGCTCATGTGCATTCATTTCTCACAGTTACGAGTCCTTGTTGTAATTCAGTCTGCAAACCAGGTAGGACAAGGTGATGCATGCAAATGGGATAATTTAGCAGAAGATTAAAATTGGATGACTGACTTGAGTCAGCATCCCTTGTGTAATATTCACTTGAGGAGGTAGCTGATTCCTGTAACTTCTCTCACTGCAGTTGGCTCATCCGATGGTCATAGGTTTCAGGTCAAAAGCAGCCCCAGGGAGGAATCCAATTACAGTGGTGAGGTTCAAGATTGAAACATGAACTATTAATTTAACTATGCAACAGTACCATTGCCTGAACATTTATACATCTTATACGCTTGCTTTAAACCATAGGCAAAGCACATTGCCTGATGGTTATTCTTTAATAAGCAAAGGGTAACACATAGAATACCCTAAATATTGTTGAAGCCTACTTCATTTTTCAGAATGACACTTCCAGTTGAAGCCTGTAAGTGCCAAACCACAGCATTGTTCTAAATTCACTGTACATAAGAGTCAATTGCATGTAATTTTCAAATGGTATGAATGCGTACCCACACACAAGACACTCAGCTCAACTATGCTATGGAGTTTGGTTTCATAGGCACACATCAGATTTTCTCCAGGTGCAAGCGATGCGAGGATTGACAGATATCCCATTAAAGAATGAGAAATGGCTCACTGCAGCAGCCTCGAGGGACAATCATTTTTAATTTAGATTGAAACCACTCTGGAACTTAGCAAACATGATGAGTTGTTTCAGGCACTGGATAGTGAGCTCACAAGACCTCAGGACTGGGATGGTGTGGAGGATTGTGTCACTTAGGGGCTGGTTTAGCACACTGGGCTAAATCGCTGGCTTTGAAAGCAGACCAAGGCAGGCCAGCAGCACGCTTCAATTCCCCTACCAGCCTCCCTGAACAGGAGCCGGAATGTGGCGACTAGGAGCTTTTCACAGTAACTTCATTTGAAGCCTACTTGTGACAATAAGTGATTTTCATTTCATTTCATTTCATACATGGGTGCAATGGTTTGAAGTTCTGCGGTCCATCATGCATGACATATTGGGGTAAAATGTTCCGGGCCCGCCCGCAGCGGGTATCACCATGGAAGGGAGGAAAATTTGCCGGAACATTTAAAGCAGTCATTTTCAAACCAGGGCCGCCACCCGTGGGTGGGTCACGGGCGGGTGTCGGAGGGGCGCGTGGTCATGCGTCGCAGCGTTCCCGATTGCGGGGTGACGCACCGTGGTGTTACCAATTGCGGAAAGTAGTGCCCAATGGCACGATCGGAATGCTGCCCGTTAAATGCTTGGGTGCCCCCTCAGCAGTGCACGGGCCTGAAGCTCAGCAAGGCCGAATGCCTCCTCCTGATGTCAGCGCACTGACCCAGAAGGAGGTGCTTTTTAAATTTAAATTGCTGGAGTCTTCCTACCTGCAGGGGTGGCACAGAGCAGGTCACATACACTGACATCACGTATTCTGGGTGCCAGAGCGATTCCTCCATTTTGCAGCTGCCAGCAGTGCTGGTGTGAACTCCAGGGCCTCTGATGAACAACCCATGAAGAAGAAGCTGAAAACAGGAACAAAGCAGCATAAAGATGAATCCTTGAGCTGGGGGTTATTAATTGTGCCACTGCAAATCTGGATTCGAAGTTCATGTCTGTTATATGCAGCGAAGCACTGGCAAAGGAAAGTTTAATACCCTCAACGTTTCACAGACATTTGAAGACTAAACATGCAGGTTGGAGGACAAATCACTTTATTTTTTTCAACGGACGCAGTGAGATCTTAACTCATCAACTGAAGTCATTATCAGAAATGTAACATTGAAAAACAAAGCAAGTGAGATCATGAGGACCTAGCAGCCTCACCTGTCACATGAAAGGTAAGTGAAAAAGATGGTTTGCGAAGTTCGGGCCATGTGGTTCATGAAGGTCGGCTGGCGTGGGTCGCGAAGGCCGTTCGGTGTGACTTGAGATTTTGGCAGCGTGGGTCATGAAGGTCGGCCGGTGTAGGTCCCGAAGGATGGCCGGTTAGAAAAATGGGTCCCGGGCAAAAAAGGTAGAAAAATGCTGCCCTAAGGTCACTATTCTGTCTTCCATGTACATGTCTGTAAGCGTCAGTTGACCTTGGATGGGAATTTCTGGTCTTGGGTCGGGTGCAACCGGAGAGTCGAACACAATGGGGCAAATTTTCCCGTCCCACCCACCTTGGAAATCACCACGGGCGGGATGGAAAATTTGGCGAACCCGTTAAAGTTGACTTTGGACGGGAATTTCTGGTCTTGAGACAGGTGTGACTAGAAAATCCCATCCAATAAATCCAGGTACTGCTGAAGCAGAACTCTAGCCTCCAAATGTTGCTCCATGTTACAGTCCCTGGACTAGAATATCTTTTTCTCTTCCGCTTCATGCAAAATCATGATTCCAACAGTTCAATATCTTCTCGAGGGTGTTCTCCATCAAATGGGTATCATGGTAGCACAGTGGTTAGCACTGTTGCTTCACAGTGCCAGGGTCCCAGGTTTGATTCCCGGCTTGGTTCACTTTCTGTGTGGAGTCTGCACGCTCTCCCCATGTCTGCGTGGGTTTCGTCCGGGTGCTCTGGTTTCCTCCCTCATGTCCTGAAAGTTGTGCTGTTAGGTGAATTGGACATTCTGAATTCTCCCTCAGTGTACCCGAACAGGCGCAGTATGGCGACTAGGGAACTTGCACAGTAACGTCATTGCAGCATTAATATAAGCCTACTTGTGACAATAATAAAGATTATAAAGATTATTAAATAGAGATACAGAGAGCAATAAAATGAGCATTTGTCTTCATAAAAACTTAAAGATTCTTGCAGCATCTGGAAAAAGGGAAATAAAATGAACAGTTCAGCCTGACGACCTTTCTTTACAACTGTGCTCATCCCTCCATTTTATATCAGATTGGATTATTATCACGTGTACTGGGGCACACTGAAAAGAAATGTTCTGTGTACAGTTCAGACAGATCATTCCGTATGTGAAAAGAAAATGTATAATGTAAATACACAGACACAGGCATCGGGTGAAGCATACAGTAGTGTGGTACTACTCAGTAGCGAAGATGTGTGAAGAGATCAGTTCAGTCCATAAGAGGGTCGTTTAGGAATCTGGTAACAGCGGGGAAGAAGCTGTTTTTGAATCTGTTTGTGTGTTTTCTCAGACTTTTGTATCTCCTGACCAATGGAAGAAGTTGGAAGAGTGAATAAGCCGGGTGGGAGGGGTCTTTGATTATGTTGCCCGCTTTCCCCAGGCGGGCGGGAGGTGTAGACAGAGTCACTGGATGGGAGGCAGGTTGTGTAATGGACTGGGCTGTGTTCATGACGCTCTGAAGTTTCTTACATTCTTGGACCGAGCAGTTGCCATACCAGGCCGTGATGCAGCTGGATAGGATGCTTTCTCTGGTGCATCTCTAAAAGTTGGGAAAAGTCAATGTGGGCATGCCAAATGTCTTTAGTTCCCTGAGGAAGTATAGGCGCTGTTGTGCTTTCTTGGTCGTAACGTCGACGTGGGTGGACCAGGACAGGTTGTTGGTGATGCACACACCTAGGAATTTGAAGCTGTCAACCATCTCCATCTTGGCCCCATTGATGCAGACAGGGGTGTGTACGATACTTTGCCTCATGAAGTCCATGACCAGCCTTTAGTTTCGCTGACACTGAGGGAGAGATTTCTGTCGTTACATCACTCCACTAGGTTCTCTATCTCCCTCCTGTATTCTGACTCATCAGTGTTCGAGGTCTGACCCACTAGGGCCATCAGCATATTTGTAGATGGAGTTGGAGCCGAATTTTGCCATGCAGTCGTGTGCGTATAAGGAGTATAGTAGGGGGCTAAGTACGCAGCTTTGCGGGGCCCCGATATTGAGGACTATCATGGAGGAGGTGTTGTTGTTTATCCTTACTGATTGTGGCCCATGTGTCAGCAAGTCGAGGATCCAGTGCAGAATGAGCAGCCAAGTCCTAGGCCACAATCAGTAAGGATAAACAAGCCCTCAGACCTGTCAAGTCATTGGAATGTTAGTTTAACAGTGGCTCTGTTTGGAATGTGGTACTCCTGCAATCTTCATTGAGCAGATAAAGTAGATGGCACAGAGGTAACAGAAGCTAATTCCTGCAATGTGTAGTTGTACCTGTGGTCTGCTCAGTGGAATAATAGGGTGATAAGTGAGTGGCACGTAGTGCAATGGTTAGCACTGGGACTACGGCGCTAAGGACCTGGGTTCAAATCCCAGCCCTAGATCACTGTCTGAGTGGAGTTTGCACATTCTCCCCGTGTCTGCGTGGGTTTCATCCCCACAACCCAAAAGATGTACAAGTTAGGTGGATTGGCGACGCTAAATTGCCCCTTAATTGAAAAAAAATAACTGGTTACTATAAATTTATAAGTTTAAAAAGAAATAAAAACAATAGGGTGATGCTCGATCAATGACTCCAGAAGCGAGATTGGATGACAATTGAAGGCTTTATTGGACTAGATGTTTCCCCCAGCAGCATAGGTACAGAATGCAGCTGCGAGGGAGACACAGACTCTTATACTCCGCCTTACTGGGCGGAACCAGCAGGCAGGCTTCACCAATGATCTTCCTGTCTCAGGTACCTCCCACACCAATGATCTTACAGCCTCAACCTAGGTACCGTAATACCCCTAATACGGACTACCACATAGGGTGATAAGGTTAAAAATATCTTGTCAATTCTCAGGAAGTGAGCCAACACTTGGGTGATCCTTTGCCGATATCCTGGGTAAATGGGCATTCGTGGAATGAAAGCTTCTAAAGGCATATTGGCAAGAGCACACAGAGGAATGCGTGGGACTTTGGCAGGCAAAATTCAGGATCTTGTTTTGTTGCTTTAGATGGTCATTGAAAAAGTAGTACATATGCTAGTCAACTGCTTGTAACCTGGATGCCAGCAGACTGATGGACATTACATATCAGCATGGCACGGTGGTTAGCACTGCTGCCTCACAGCTCTAGGGTCCTGGGCTCAATTCCGACCTCAGGTGACTGGCTGTGTAGAGTTTGCGCGTTCTCCTCGTGTCTGTGTGGGTTTCCCCATTTTATAGCAGTCTTGCCTGAGTCAGAAGGTTGTTGGTTGTGAGTGCAACAATCTGGGGGCATGAAAAAGGACTTGAGACTAAGATTAGGGAGAGCCCTAAGATATTGTATAAATACATTAAGGGGAAGAGGTTAACCAGGGAAAGAGTAGGGCCCATTTTGAGACCACGGGGGAAGTCTGTGTGTGAAGCTGCAGGACATTGCTATGGTATTATATGAATACTTCTCATCGGTCTTCACTCAGGAGAAAGAGGACATAAGTACAGGATTTAGGAAACAGTACTGTGAGGACCTTGAGCAGTTTGACAGTGGTTAGAACTGCTGCCCTCAGCACCAGTGATCCGGGTTTAATTCCAGTCTTGGGTGACTGACTGTGTGGGTTTCCTCTGGGTGCTCCAGTTTCCTTCTACAGTCCAAACATGTGTTAGGTGGATTGGCCATGTTAAAAGTTCCCCATAGCGACCAAAGGTTAGCATGGTAGCACAGTGGTTAGCACAATTGCTTCACAGCTCCAAGGTCCCAGGTTCAATTCCCGGCTTGGGTCACTGTCTGTGTGGAGTCTACACGTTCTCCCCGTGTGTGGGTGGGTTTCCTCCGGGTGCTCTGGTTTCCTCCCACAGTCCAAAGATGTGCAGGTTAAATGGATTGGCCGTGCTAAATTGCCCTTAGTGTCCAAAATTGACCTTAGTGTTGGGTGGGGTTACTGGGTTATGGGGATGAGGTGGGCTGGAGGTGTGGGTAGGGTGCTCTTTACAAGAGCTGGTGCAGACTCGATGGGCCGAATGGCCTCCTTCTGCACTGTAAATTCTATGAAATCTATGAAATCTAAGATGGGGTTACAGAGATTGGGCAGAGGAGTGGGTCTAAGTAGGGTGTTCATTTGGAGGATCGGTGCAGACGCAATGGGGCGAATGGCCTTCTCCCTCACTGTAGGGATGCTATAGATAATGCCTAATAATTACAGACAGGGAAGGCGATATAAACTGAAACAACCAATTCTCTTTTCTTACTTTTTCTGGAAAGGTCTTAGCCCCCTGGAGGTGTGGTCAATAGAAATGGTCTTTCATAAATGGTCTCTGTGATGATATGCATAAAGCAATTCTGTACATAATATTATGCATGACCTCCGACCACTAGGTGGCAGTGTAAACCTACTAAGAGACTATTTGGCAGGGGAGTTGGGAGTAGGTCGTGCTGAGGGATAGATTTCTTTGCAGTAGCTCTACAACAGTCAATTAATGTTAGTAGTTTATTATTTTATTTATTCTAGTTACTTTTATCAAATTGTTGTTTAATAATAAATTATTTAAACTTGATTTTCTGTAGTTCAGCATTTACTTCAGCCAGTCTACAGAATATAACTGTCTCCCATCAGCTTCCTTTTGTTAAATTGCTAACTAAGAGACATGGGGCGTGATTTGCCGGCCACGTCCCGCTGGAATCGGGACGGGACATGGCCAGTAAATCCCGGGAGAAGCCTCTCTCACGAGACGTTGTAATCTAGATCTCGTCCATAACGGGCGGGACCCTGACTTGCCCAGTTAAGTGAGTTTAGAAAGTCAGCCTCGCCGAGGAGACCCCAGCCGTGTGCCATTCAGTACTGGTCCCCACAAACGGGAGCAGGCGGAATGGCATTTGAGGAGTCTCCCAAGCGATTGGAGGCCCCTGGGTGGCTGGTATCATGGCCTGGTGGCACCCTGGCACTGTTGATGCCACCGAGGCACCTTGAAAGTGGCAGACTGGCACCCTGGCAGCGTCACCCTGGTGCCAGCCTGGCACTGCCACGGTGCCCAGGTGGCAGTGCTAGTTAGCAGGGCACTGCCAGGATGATAGGCTGGCACTGCCAAGATCACCAGGTGGCATTTTCCCTCACCGGGAATTGGGCCCGGGGATACCATATCCATGTGAGGTGGGTTGCTTGGGCTCGAGGATCCCTGGACAGGTGAGTTGGGGCTTTGGGTGGTCGTGGAAGCAGTGTTGGGAATTGGGGCACTATGTAAAAATGGTGCTCCGATCTCTTCTTGCACTGAGGAGCCGCACTCGTCGGAGCTCCCCAGATGATGTTAATTGTGGCCTCGGGCAGCGTTCCTGCTGGGGACCGAAAACACAACAGAGTTCTGTTAGTGCAGGGAATGACCCGTCTAATCCCCCCAACCCCCCAGGACAAAATCTGTTTTATTTTGGTTAGATCCCATCCAGAGTTGATGAGTGCATTGATTCCGTGTTTTGAATAAACGTTGAGTAATGGCTGGTGTGAATTCCGTAGATAACATTCGTCTTGGCATTTCCACCCTGCATGATTAAATTATTACTTTCCAAAAGCTTAATACATTCTGTTGACTAAATAAAGGTCACCTGACCCCTTGACAGCCATCTTAGCAGCTGACCTGTGTCTATTTTAAACAAATGAAAGCTTCGATATGAGCTCAGTCCATGTATTAACTGCTGAACATGACATGCCTTTAACTGGGCATGACACTAACCTTACTGAGCAGCAGTACGAACTGGCAGAAAGGATGAAAAAAATGTGGTGGCAATTATATGGTATCACTTGCTGTTTAGTGATTGGGTTCAGACGGTTTTCGAAGGGAGCTCCCAGCAACCACTTTAGAGTCAACTGGAAAATCGAAGGTAATCACACACATTCAAGGCAAAACTGAAAACTGTTCTCCCCTCCACATCCCCCCCCCCCACTCCCTGCCCCCGCCACACACCAACCCCACACACACATACACCACCATTTTATCATAACAAGCTGATCTTTCATGCCCATTTGTAGATAGGCCGTGAGCTGGAAGGGCTGACAATATGCTGGGAAAATAATCAGGAGGGTGGCCCCTCATTGCCCACGGCAGGAATTCAGTTCAGTGTCCTTGGAAAAATGTCAGCCTGGCATTATACTCATTTCTGGGAACAATAAAACTGAAGCAATTCATGTCCATATGTGGCAAGACCTGGCAACATTCAGGCTTGGGCTGATAAGAGCAAGTACTATTCGTGTCACACTGACATCAGGAAAGGACCGGCTCCAACAAGAGAGAATCTAACCAGCTGCCCCCCGCCATGACAGTCAATGAATTGGGGGTTAGCTCAGTGGTAGAGCACCTCGAGTTGGGGGTATAGCTCAGTGGTAGAGCATTTGTCTGCAGATCAAGAGGTGTCTGGTTCAAATCCAGCTGCCCACTTGAAATGATATTTCGAGGGTGGCACAGTGGTTAGCACTGCTGCCACACAGCTCCAGGCTCCCGGGTCCAATTCCGGCCTCAGGTGACTGTTGTGTGGAGTCTGCACTTCCTCCCCGTGTCTGCGTAGGTTTCCTCCGAGTGCTCCGGTTTGCTCCCACAGTCCAAAGATGTGCAGGTTAGGTGGATTGGCCATGTTTAATTGCCCCTTAGTGTCCAAAATGTGAGGTGGGGTTACGTGGATAGGATGGGGGTATGGGCTGAAGTAGAATGCTCTTTCCAAGGGCCGGTGCACTCGATGGGGTGAATGGCTTTCTTCTGCACTGTAAACTCTATGATTCTATGACTTTACCACTGTTGCGCCTTCCTCCATCAACAGCCTGGAGGTTGACCAGAAGTATGACTGGACCAGCCATTGAAACACAAAAACATAGAAAATAAGATCAGGAGTTGGCCATTTGGCACTTTGAGTCTGCTCTGCCATTCAGTATGATCATTGTTGAACATCAATCTGAACACCATACTCCTGTGCTCTCCCTATACCCTTTGACACCTTTAGAGTCTAGAAATCTATCCATTTCCTTCTCAGATGTATTGTGATTTGAACTCCACAGCATACTGTGGTCGAGAATTCCACAGCTTCACCACCCTCTGAGTGAAGACATTTCTTCTCATCTCAGCCCTGAATGGCCTACCCCATCTCCTGAGACTGTGACCCCTTGTTTTCGACCCCTCAGCCAAAGGAAAATCACTCCTGCATTCAGTCTGTCTAGCCCCGTCAGAATTTTATATGTTTCAATTAGATCCCCTCTCATTTCCAGTGAATACAGACCCAGTTGGCCCAATATCTCCTCGTATGACAATCCTGCCATCCAAGGATAAGGCTACAAGAAGCGATCAGAGATGAGCATCTCATCTTCCGACTCCTTCAAGCCTGCTCACAATCCATAGGAATAAGTCAGGAGAATAAAGGAACACTTTTCACTTGCCTGGATGAGAGCAGCTATCAACAATGCTCAAGAAGTTTAACTTTATCCAGGACAACGTTGCCCACCTGATTGACACCCCCATTCTCCACATTAAGCATTTACTTCCTCCACCACCATGGCAGAGTGCCTGAAGTGTGTACCACCCTCAAGAAGCATGGCATCTTCAACAGCATCTTCCATGAAAACTACCACCCAGAAGGGTAAGGAAAACAGATGATTGGGAACACAGCCACCTGCAGATTCTGCTCCCAGTCGCACACCACCCCGACTTGGAACCAAATTGACATTCCTTCACTGTTGCCACTGTTGTCCTGCACCACATGAATGCAGTGATTGAAGAAGGCAGCTCACCACCACCTTATCAGGAGCATTTAGGGATGGGCAACAAAGGTTGGCCAAGCCAGTGGTGCCTACATCCGGTCAGAGCATATATTTTTAAAAATGAGACAGAAACTGGCATCAAGACCTGTGAGCTATTTGAATATAATGAACAGAAACCCTACTTTGCTGCTACCACACTTTCACAGCACAGTTCTATTCCTGTAACAATCTGCACTGCTGCACTTCGCATTGATTGCCTGCACAATCCAGATTCATATATTAAAGGACGATTTAGCACAGCAGAATTCAAATCTTACATCTCTGGTATTGATTGTTTGCAAGAGAACCCTGCTGGTATTCTACCTAAATGACTGTAGTCTACAAATATTTAGAATAAAATATAATCCCGTGAAACTTAATGGTGCTCAAATCAGTTGGGCTGATGGTAACAGGGAACAATCAGTCTCAGCATTTTATTTTTCCAACTGGACCTCCATTATTCAGGTACAAACTCAAATTAATTATCTTGACAATCCTTTGTGCTCCAGGCTCAATGGACTCCACATTTGAGTAACTCTTTTGTGTTTGCAGCTGAAATGCTGAAAAGAAAATGTTGTTCGACTGAAGGCACAGCAGCATGATGTTCAGGGTCCCTCTCTCATGCAGGCTTTCGGCCTAGTCCCAGGAGGCGTCCAGTCATTCGTCTCACTTCATTTTCCAGTGTAACAACAGCAGTGCAACTTTCTGAGTGCACCAGATTGTCAAGACAGCAGGTTTTGTTGTGCTTTAAGGGAACTTTTAAAATTGTTGGGAAAATTACAGGTACAATGGAGGAACATTTCCATTGTTCAATGGCGGAGAGTGGAAGAATTAATTCAACTGCCAAGTTTTAGGGAAGCTGCTTTCACTGACTAGAGCCAGCAGGAATGGATTTCTCAAGTCACAGTAAGAATCAAATTTTGTATGAAGGAGAAGTGCACAAACCTGCATCAAATCCAAAAGTCACAAAAGAACAAACGCCGTTGGTGAGGAGTCACTGAGGAGCATTCTGGGAAACCTCGGTTTGGTCATCATAATCAAGGAGGGGATTGCAGAGTGCCTGGTGCTCAACCGGAGGAAAAGCAGTCAACAAACACTGGTTCAGAAAGTGATGTGGGACCAACTAAAACAGTTGATTGGACAGTGATTAACAGTTGATTAGTAAGCCCCAATGAGTATTTTCGAACTATTAAAACAATACATTGCTTAATAATAAGGTAGGGACTAAACAAAAGGAGAATAGTACGGGACAATTAAAATCAAAATGTTTTGTAAGAAACAAAGGACAGGATTCTCCGTTTTGAAGACTAAGGGTGGGATTCTCTGATTGCCGATGCCAAAACCGCATTCGCCGATTGGGTGGAGAATCCCTTTGGACGCCAAAATCAGGGGCGGCGCATGTTTTCAGATGCTCCGACCCTCCAAAATGCTGTCATCAGTGAGTACGGCGTACGCCATTGGGACAACCTCAGGTCATCACATGAAGGCCCTCCCCAACGCTCCGCCCTGATGGTGTGGATCACTTGAGATCTGAGGTTCCGTCAACCTCACGTGGCGGCATGCGGGCTGTGTCCACCGCTGCCACAGCCGGGGGGGGGGGGGGGAGCCATTTCGCTGGCTGAGGGGACTTCGGCGGGGGCTGGAGAGACTGGTGGAGGGGTGGTCCGGGGGGTGGTGAGCGGGGTTACTGGGGGGGGGCACAAACTGGCAGGCCGGGTCCGCGCGCGACCGGCGCCATGTTGTGCAGCGCGACCGCTGCAGGTCCCTGCTGTGCGCATGCACAGCCACGGACCCGGCAATTCTCTGGCCATTTCTGTAGCAAACGCTGGGGGGGGGGGGGGGGGGGGGGGGGGGAACATGGCACAGCTGCTAGCCCCCCACCGGGTAGAGCGTCAGTGTGGGGGCAGCGCCGACTTTTTCGTTCGTAAGACTAGACGCATGCTCCGGACATAGCCTCAAAATTGGAGCATTCAGCCCTCAGTGTTGACGCCTGGAAAGAATAGTTAGACTCCTAGAATAGCAATACTGGCGCCACTCCCGGAGCAATTCAACAACCGTTAATTGGCTAGCACTCGTGCCACGTGAAACACAATCGATTCCAATGAGAAACTGTGCCTGATACACTGGAGTCGGGATTGGCACTCGAGAAGCTGATAAGATGCAGCCACATATTAGCATTCCACTCCCACGCACATATTCATCTCAGCCAACAAGATGCCGGAGAGCTGCACCCTGGTACGCGGACAGTGCCAGCATGGATGGGTGCCAGGCCCAGAGGTCCCTTTGTTGCCGGGCACTGACGGGGCCAGCAGTGTGGTGGAGAGGGCAGACTGCCAGGGGGAACAGTTGAGGGTGGCTTTGGGGATGGGAGAGGAAGGGGGTTGACATGCGGGGAGATCAGGGGGCAAGGACAGCAGTGCAGAATGGGGCCACTGTGTAGCCCGTTGAACCTGGTTGGGCATGGGGGTACACACCATGCTAACATGTCTGTCTTTCACCCCTGCAGACAATCTTTTTCAGTATCCAACCAGGAATGGTTTGCATCTGCCTTGCCGTGCAGCTATGGGGGATGCACTGAGGCTGTACGAGCAAGAGCTGCTAAGGAAGGGCCCTGCAGCAGCAGAACTTGCCCCGGAGGAACAGGAGCCAACTGCTGAAGTTGGAGAACCGGCCGCCCAACAGGCCAAAGTGGAGATGGGAAGGAGGCACCACATTAGGCCTTGGGTACACCGGCAGCACCTGTCGTTCGTCGTTCGAGCACCTGCCGGACCATGCATGCCACAGAAGACCCTGGCTGAGCAGGGGCACCGTACGGCATGTCTGCCGGATCATGGCGCACTTGGAACTGCAGGGGTATGGGGGAGGGCACCCGCTCAGTGGCTTTCAAGGAGACAGTTGCCCTGATCTTTTTCACCACAAGGTCTTCCCAGGCTCCAAGTGGAGACCTGTCTAGGATCTTGCAGGCCTTGGTGCACAGGAGCATCTGCGCCATCACGGAGGCCCTATATGCCCGGCAGGCACAATATATCAAATTAATTGAGGACAGAGTCCACCTGGCTGCACGGCAACAGGACCCACCGCCATTGGCAGGATGCCCCAGGTACCCTACTAGCACCGGCGCATGAGGGGGTGGTCTTTCCATGAAGGTGCAGTTGGTGTGTGAACATGAGATGCACAAGATGCATGCCTTCACCCAATACCCAGGACACCTGCACGATGCCTTCATCCTGGCTCACTTGACGGTTCCTGACACCTTCGAGGCACACCGGGTGAGGAGTTGCCTCTTAGTTGGGGTTATCCGATGCGAGCATGGCTGATGACCTTATCTGCAGGGATAACGCGGAGACCCACTACAACAACATCTATGTCGCGACCGAGGCCGTGATCGAGCGGGCATCGGCGTCCTGTAGATGCGATTCAGGTGGACCACTCTGGAGGGGCCCTCCAGTATATCGTTAGGAGAGTCTCCCACACCGTGCAGGCCTGCTGCGTCCTCCATATCATCATGTCGCAGAGGGACGATGAGCTGGAGGAAGGGGATGAATGTCAGGCCTTTACCGACGAGGAGGATGTGCAGGAGGGCCAGGATGGACAGGGTATGGGGCCAGGGCAGCCCTACGAATCTCACAATGTGTGTGCCAGGGCCGCGCGCACAGGACACTATCGCATTCAGTTTCACTGACGAGAGGGCCTGGCTGACGGCGGCACGAACATCACATCTCTCCCAACCCGGCTGACCACCTTCTTCCATGTCCACCCTCCCTGCACCAATCACGTGCAACCCCCTCCTTGATTTCCACCTCCTTACTACAGGGTGCGGGCCCTGGATTGACTGTGACAGTGGCTTTGGTTCGTGGGATGGAGGATGATGGCGGCCCACTCCGCAATGTGCTGTGGTGCTCTGCATCATTTAGCAATGTCCGACTCCTGACCACGGCAGCACTTTCCCCCGTCCGCCTGGGAGATCCCTGCATGCAACGTGGCTATTCCATCATGCAGTCTCACTAAACCCTTGGGGTGGCGGGGGCTGGGATGGGGTGCGGGGAAGGGGGGGGGAACAGAGGGAGGGGGCAGGGCCGGGTAAAGGGGCGATGTGCGGTGGCTGACCCGGGGGTCCTGGCCCGTGCCCACCTCCAAATGGCCGGTGGCATGTGCCCGTGCATGTGTGTAAAAATGAACTAAAGCTTCTTATTTTATCTTGCCTCGGGTTTTCTGTGCAAGTTATTCGTAGAGGATTGCAACACTCTAAATTTATGAGTTGGGACAACATATGCCACCATTTATAAAGGGGGAAAGCACAATAAAACAAAGACCTTTCTGTTTATGGAGGGTTACTAGAGAGGATAAATCAGGGCAATTTAAGTGGATCACTCCTCCTCCTCCTCCTTTCCCCCCCCCCTCCACCCACCCACAACAGAAATTGGGAGCTCAAGTCTGGTAAGACCCAATTTGAATTTGAACAGAGTCTAAATTAAGAGATGAATCGAAGCAGACATTAAGGGCAGGATTTTTCATGCAACCTGCCACGTGTTTCTCTCAGTGCAGGCGGCCTGCCATTGGCTGATGGCGAGATCTTCATTCCGTTGTTGTCAAAGGAGCTTCCCGTTGAATTAACCCTCTGCCACTGGGAAACCCGCGGAGGGGGGGGGGGGGGGGGGGTTGTCGTACGGTCCCGTCTGTGTGAAGGGCCAGAAACAACCAGTCAAAAAACAACTGGAAACCAAAAGAGGGAAACTCGGTGGCTGGAACGGATTTTAAGAGGAGTGACTTACCACAGCAGGCTCCTTACACTAACACAAAGAAAATTCAACATCGGACGACCAAATATTTATTCAGCAAGTGAAAAGTGAAAATTAAAATCGCTTATTGTCACAAGGAGGCTTCAAATGAAGTTACTGTGAAAAGCCCCTAGTCGCCACATTCCGGCACCTGTTCGGGGAGGCTATGACAGGAATCGAACCGTGTTGCTGGCCTGCCTTGGTCTGCTTTCAAAGCCAGCGATTTAGCCCTGTGCTAAACAGCCCCTGTTGAGGGAAGTCTGAGGAACCTTAGCATAGATCAATTGAAAGCTCCAGGGAGACAGATACAGTTCAAATTTCCCAGCAAAATCAAAAGTAATGAACTTACTCTGAGTTTGGTAAAACGTCGGAATCCAATGTTACCAGTGCAGCAGTCGGAGAAAGAGCTCAATTATGTCTCTGAATCCCTACCGCTAGCCCAGGTTGAGCTGGAGAAGTTTAAATTGCAGCTCGGATTTCAAGAGTAAGAAAGAGAGAGAGAGAAAGGGAAGTTCATAAAGGGGAATAAAATAGAGAAAGGGAGGCTCACGAGGGGGAAGGAAAAAGGGAAATCCAAAAATTTGAAATGGAGCACCCAGCTCAAATGGAGAGAGATACTAGACCAGTGGAAGTGTCCTGAGTAAACATTTCTCCACCCAGTAGCACTCCTTAATCCCCTAGCCCCGACCCACTTTCTGAGGCTCTCACATATTCCTGCCCAAATTTACAGTGATGTGGAATCATTTTTACCACCTTTGGTAACCTAGGAGGATACCTAAGATGGTCCATTGTGGTCTGGACCAAGGTCAGCTGTCTGGGAGATCCTAAGGGGCTGCCTCTATGTTGCCTTTGGAAATAGCCTCAGATGAGGAGTAGATCCAAGCTGCCATTCGAAGTAGCCACGAGCTAGTCCCGAGTCATAACGCCAGCAATTCCGGGAACACTCGTAAGAAGCCAACCAAAACCCACATCGAGTCTGAATGGCTGAAACAAATTGCATTCAACTGTTGGATGAAATCACTAAAAAATCCCGTGCACCTGTGAGGGGGGTTGCGTGATCTGGTACTTTTGGAAGAGTTTACAGCTTGCCTACTCTCATAGCCCTCATGGGGAAACCATTGTCGATCTCCCTTGGGACTCGTGGAGTACGAGCTTCCCACGGAAGGGGGAGGGGTGGTCACCCAGCTGGGGTCCGTTAGAGCCTACACATAAAAGCGGCCTAAGCAGGGCTCAGAGTTGTTGGTCGTCCTAACAAAGACTGGATTGGGAGAGAGTTACTGTCCGTGGACAGAGTGATGTACATAGCTCAATGAATCCTTGTTCCACCACTGCTGGCTTCCTCAAGTTACTAAACCTACCCACCAAGTGCCACTGCGACATGAAATGGAGCCTGTGCTGTTTATTATTTATTGCCCAGCTTTGGCTGACTGTTAGCATCAGATTTCTGAGTCAGAAGATTACAGGTTTTATCTCCCACGTCTGAGTCCTGAGTAACATAATTAACGTTGGGAGGAAGTGTTGAATGGTTGTCCTTCGAATGAAGCATTAAATCCAGTCTGTTCTCTGAGGTGTGTCATGATATGCAAACATGCAGCTAATGAATACATAGAATAGGACACGACCAATGAGCAGTCAGGACACTCGGGGGTGGTATCTCACGAGAAAAGGGATGACACCCCGCCTCTTTCCACAGACCAATATCTACAGAGTGAGACAGGGGGTATCCTCAGCATCACACCCCAGCATGTGGCTTAGAGCAAGGCTGGTTCAGTTAGACTGAGTTACTACATTTAGATTAGCAGAAAGTCAAACTCATTGAGAACTGTGCTAATAGTTCAATAAAACACATTGAACTCACTTCAAAGTCTGGAGCATCTTTTACTCGAAACTGTATCAAGTGGCAGCTTATGTTATTCCAAATTACATAACACAACAAGGTGGACATCAAAGATCCAATGACACTAATGCAAAGAAATGCAAGGGAGTCCTCCCTGGTATCCTGGCCAATATTTATCCCTCAACCATTATAAAGATAATTTACCTGGTCATTATTTTACTGCTGCTCGTAGAACCTTGCATAAAGTGCTTTCCGACATTGCAACAATGACTACACTTCACTGACTACACTTCATGTAGTCATGGGCCCCTTAAAGGGGAGAGGGCTTGAAGGGTGATGTGACCTGACCAGGCAGTTCACGTGTATCTAGGGGGGCCGAGCACTGGTTCTCCCGGCAGAATCGACTCTGGAGCTATAGGAGTCGGTAGCACATCCTAGCAGTTTCCAGTTATAGTTATTACAATAAATAGTTTGTTGTTCAAATCACTCGGTCGCCAATGACTTGGATATTACATTTCAAAGGCTCTTAATTGCCTGTTAAGTGTTTTGGGATGTCCTAAGGTCAGGGAAGGTTGTGGATGAATGCAAATTCCTTTCCTTCATTATGGAAATACGAATGAGAAGCAGGAGTAGGCCAACTCGGCTCCTCGACCCTGCTCTGTCATTTAATAAGATCATGGATGATCCGATTGAAACTTCAACCCCACATACCTGCATACCCCCAATAACCTTTCACCACCTTGTTAATCAAGAATCTATCTAGGTGACACAGTAGCACTGAGGTTAGCACTGTTGCTTCACAGCACCAGCGACCCGGGTTTGATTCCTGGATTGGGTCATTGTCTATATTCACCCCATGTCTGCGTGGGTTTCCTCTGGGTGCTCCGGTTTCCTCCCACAAGTGACGTGCTTGTTTGGTGAATTGGACATCCTGAATTTTCCCTCAAGATACCCGAACGGGCGCTGAAGTGTGGCGACTCGGTGCTTTTCTCTGCAACTTCATTGCAGTGTTAATGTAAGCCTACTTGTGACAATATTAAAAATTATTATTGTTATTATTATTATTAAGTTCATTCTTTGAAATCTTCTCATCGTCCTCTCTAATGCCTTCACATCTTCCTGAAGCGGGACACCCAAAATTAGAGACAGCACCCTAGTTAAGACCAAACCAGTAATTTATAAAAGGTTAAGAACTTGCTTGCTTTTATACACTGTGCCTCTCATTGCAAAGCTGAGGATCCCATATGCCTTACTAACAGCATTCTCAACCAGCCCTGCCACCTTCAATGATTTTTGCACACACCGAACACCAGAACCTTCTGCTCCTGCAAATCTTTCTTATAACTGTATCCTTTATTTTATACTCTCTCTCCTCGTTCCTCCTACCAGAATGTATCATGTCACATTTCTCTGCATTGAATTTGATCTACCCCACCTCATAGTTGCCATAGCATCCTCCTGGAGACCATTTGCTTTCTTTTTTGCAGCATCCAGTTATTCCCAGAATTTTCATTCATGTTCACTGAAAAATATCAAAGGTTCTCACTCAAGGGAATTTTTTTTTCTACCTAATCGACTCATTGGGTTCAATTTAATGACCTCATCGGGCTCGACTTGGTGTCGGGACGCAGCCGTTGAATCGATTTGCGACGCTCAAAACACCACGCGAGATTTAATGAAAAGTCACAAAACGTCGCTTTCTGGATCTCGCCTTCACTGCATATGATCCAGATTTGTATATTTAAATGAGCCGTGCAGCTAATTTGAATATGCATTTGTGGCATTTTCCCAGTGCCCGGGACCAAAGGGAAGCCCTCGCCAGGGCGCCGTTTAGTGCTGGTTTCCATAAACGTGCACCAGTTGTAATGGCCACTAAAAAGGGGATGGTGGCATCCTGGCACTCCCTCTGGCAGCCGGGCACCTTGGCATTGCCAGTCTGGCACCCTGGCAGTGCTACCCAGTCATCCTGGTAGTGCGACCCTAGCCTGGGTGGCACTTCCAGGCTGTCAGGGGTAAAGCCAGGCGGCAGCACGAGGATTCCCGGATGGCAGGTTGACACTGCCAGCGCAGGCCCGGGGGTCCTTAACAAGTGGGGAGGTGGGGGGTGAGACGGTATTCCGGGGGGGGGGGGCTTCCTTGAGGTGAGCGGGTGGATCTTGGGAACAAGGAAGGGGCCTAATGGGAGGGGGGAAAGATCAGGGCAAATGGTGCCCCGATCTTCGAGGAGCCAGCAGGAAATGACTCAAGCTCGACCTCGGGGGAAGAAACTCTCTGAGGACCAAATAAATGGCAAAGTGCCATTGAATAGCGGGGTGGGCAGCCAGTGAGAAACACCCCGCTAAGCACACCAAAACTGGACAAAGATTTATTTTTCCGTTGAATGGTATCCATTATTTCAGTGTTTTCTTTGATTTAACTGTGTGACTTTGAATAAAACGATGGGTGGGAATTTTCTTCTCCTCTGCAGCATGCTCTGCAGTAGCAGAGTACGGCTCGTCTGTGACCGGCAGTAGGACCTTCTCGTCCCACCTTTGCCAACAGGGATTTCACATTGAAAGGACCCCTCGCCGCTACGGCCAAAGAATCTTATCTGATGACTGAACATACACAAAATGTGAACGTTCTGTCACAGATTCCCAATTTAACAAAAATAAAAATGTTGCTTCAGCTGAAAACAAATGTTCCCTTCATTTATGGACCTTCCAAAAGAAAATCACATTTCAAGGAATCCTGCATTTCTGGGTAAGCAGCTTGGTGGTTAGTCAGAAAATAGCCATTTACACAGCTGATAAAAAAAAGAACAATTATCATCGCTTCTCCTGTTTTGTGGAGTTTTCCATTTTAATGATTGTTCAAATTCGGTGGATTCGTGGAAGCCAATGATGTATTGAATTAATGGAAAACAAAATGCATTGCACCAACAAGATTTCAATAATCCCCACTGAGAGTGTTCTCAGACACTGTCCTTTATAGTACATGGCCGGCTGAACCCGCATGTTTAGCCATGTCCCACAGAGTGGTGAGTACAACCCTGGACAGCTAATAAAGAGTGAACAAAAAACCCACAACATTGGGCGGGATTCTCTGTCGGCAAGATCCTCCCCTTCGCCGGCAACACACCCACGCCTGCGGATTTTCCGATGGCGTGGGGTGCTCACAATGGGAAATCACACCATTGAATCATACCTGCCTCTTGAATATGCCACTGGAACTTTAAATTTTAATTCTAATCGCCTGGGAAATAGAAACAAGCAAGTGAGTGAAAGTGGTGCACTGTTATGGTTAGGTTATTGGGAAGGGCACACAGCTGACAAAATCCACCTCCTCCCTCCACACATCCCCCTCCACCCCCCCCCCCCCAACCCTCCTCGAAAGTCTCAACAAGATGTCATGATAGTGTGCTCTGGTAATGTTGTAATGGAGGCCGGGCCAATTTTCAAAACAATTACAAATCAAATCCTACTGAGGCAATTTGAGCATTGGATTTGAAAATGTAAAGCTGGCAAAACTAAACGTTATCATGAATCTATCAGTTTAGTGTAAAAATATGGGGTGGGATTCTCCCCTACCCGGCGGGGCGGGTGGCCCCGGCGCCGAGGAGTGCCTTGAACTAGTCCGGCATCGGGCCGCCCAGAAGGTGCGGATTCTTCCACACATTCAGGGGCTCGGCCGGTGCCGGCGGGGTTGGCGCCGCGCCAGCCGGCGCAGAAGGGCCTCCACCGTCTGGCATGAGTTGCCGCATGCACGGGTGTGCCAGCATGTGCTGGCGTCATCTCTGCGCATGTGGAGGGGGGTTCTTCTCCGCACCGGCCATGGTGGAAGTCCACAGCAGCCAATGCGGAGGGAAAGAGTGCCCCCACGGCACAGGCCCGCCCGCGGATCAGTGGGATCACGGATCACGGGCCAGGCCACCGCGGGGGCTCCCCCCTGGGCCAGATCTTCCTGCACCCCCTGAGGACCCCGGAGGTCGCCCGCAGAGGCAGGTCCCGCAGGTAAGTTCCAGGTCTAATTTGCGCCAGCGGGACCGGCCTAAAATGGACGGCCACTCAGCCCATCATGGGCCAGAGATTCGCTGGGGTGGCCGCGATTCCCGCCCCCGCCAAAAAACCCCGACGCAGGAGAATTCGGCAGCCGGCGGGGGCGGGATTCACACCGTCCAACGGCGATTCTCTGGCCCGGCGGGCGGTCGGAGAATCCCGCCCATGAATCTGTTCATCAGTGTTCCTTCGGGGAAGGCAGCTCGTTGACCTTACCCAGTCAGGGTTACATGTGACTTCAGTCCCACACCATAGGCGGGATTTCTGCCTCGACAGGTGTGTGACAACAAAGGTGTGTGGGCAGGTAATTTCATGTCATTGGCCAACATGCCAGTTTTCCGGAAACATCCCAGCCCTGAGCCATTTTACAGGAAGTCAGACTGCGGGTAAAATTCCTACCCCCCACAAGCAGCGGTGTTATAAGTCCACAGAGGCAGATGTCCCGTCATCAGAATTCCTTTTTTATTTACAAACCCAACAGCTGAACAACTATGACCATTCAGTCTGCTGTCTACACCGGGAGTGCAGAGGATCTGACAATCCCTGTTATATACACAGAAAGTGGTTCCCTGATTGGGCCACTAATCAGGGAACTCGTATTCTAATTGGCCAATCTCAAAGGCCTGGCCCACGTCATTACACCCCTCCCCCCAAAGTCCGAGGAGCCCCCATGGTCCTCGTGACTCACGGGTCTCCTGCTTTGTTTTTGCGCCGGGTCCGGCTCCTCCACTTCGGCCTCCGACATGGGGGGGGTTATAATGGCTAGGCCTCTGTCCTTTCCGATGTGAGCGCCTGAGGGGCGGTTCGCCCCTTTCCTCCGGCGGCAGTGGTACAGCTGCGGCATCATCTACTCCATATCCGAGTCCGATGTCGTCACCAGTGGTGTCGGAGGGGCGTGTATAGTCTGTCGGTGAGGACTCTCCACGGTCCTTGATGTGCTGGTCTGAGTCAGCACCGGAGGAGGAAACGAATCTGAGGCCCGCACTTGGTCCAGGTGTTTCTTTATTACATGAGAGGGCAGACGGTAGCACAAGTGATAGCACTGTGGCTTCCCAGCGCCAGGGTCCCAGGTTCGATTCCTCGCTGGGTCACTGTCTGTGCGGAGTCTGCACGTTCTCCCCGTGGGTTTCCGCCGGGTACTCCGGTTTCCTCCCACAGTCCAAAGACGTGCAGGTTAGGTGGATTGGCCTTGATAAATTGCTCTTAGTGACCAAAAAAAGGTCAGGAGGGGTTATTGGGTTACGGGGATGGGGTGGAAGTGAGGGCTTAAGTGGGTCTGTGCAGACTCGATGGGTTGAATGGCCTCTTCTGCACTGTATGTTCTATGTTCCCCTCACGTATCTCATAAGACACAGGCCCTGTCCTGGCCTTGACTGTTCCTGCTACACATGGAAGGCCATTCGCATAATTTCTGACCCATACATTTTCACCCGTGTTGATTTGCCTTTCTCGGTGAGTGTTGTTGTGGCCCCTGCATTGGGCCTCTTGGTGTCGCTCTGTTCTGCCACCTAAATTCGGGAATAGTAGACTCAGCCGGATTCGGAGCCGTCTGCCCATGAGTAGCTCCGCCGGTGCTAATCCCGTTGTGGCGTGTGGGGTTGTTCTGCAGCTGCTGCTGACTGTTTCTTCAACCCGACTTTTAAGGTCAAGACGGCTCTCTCCGCCAAACCATTTGATGCCGGGTAGTATGGGTGCCGTCCTTATGTGCCGAATGCCATTCGACTTCATAAATTTTGTGAAGTCCTGGCTGGTGAAAACCGATCCATTATCCGAAACTAACACCTCCGGGATACCATGAGTTGCGAACGAGGTGCAGAGTTTTCCAATGGTAGTTGTTGAATTTGCAGAGTTCATTTTGTAGACATCCAGCCATTTGGAATGGGCGTCTACTATTATAAAAAACATTGAACCCAGAAACGGGCCTGCAAAATCGACCATGGTCTACCTGGCCGTTCCCATGGATGCAGCGGGGCTGCCGGTGGCTCCTTCTGCCCTTGTTGGTATTCTTGGCACCGACCTACCAATGCCGCTCTGTCTGTGTCCAGGCCCGGCCACCAGACACAGCTTCTGGCCAGCATTTTAATTTTGGCAGTATGGCTCGACGGCCTTGACTTGGAACTATTACTCGAGCCCCCCACCAGAGCAGGATCCCGTCTTTCACGGTGATCTGCTCGCTTCTGCTCCAGTAAGAGTGGAATTCCGCCTGGACCGGTCTTTCCATCTCCCCAGTTAGCACCATGTGTTTTATTTTTGATAAAACCGGGTCCATTAACGAATGTTTTGTGCGGCTACTGGAAGGGTGTCCAGGAAATGTAACGTCATTACCGTTGCCTCTATTTTGGGTAATAATGGCAGGATGTCCGATAATGGCAGCCTGCTTAGTGCATCGGCGTTTGCCACCCGGGATCCTGGCCGATGCTCCAGTTGATACTGGTACGCCATTCCAGCTAGCCAGAGGGAATGAGCTAAGGTACCTGCAACTCAAAAACTTCCTACGCAAGGAGACAAGGACTTACCCGCAACAGCCACGACAGACATCACTGGAAGAGTTACTGGACGCAAGAATATTAAAGAGAGGAAACTGTAGCGACATGTACGACCGACTGGTAGAGGGGTGTGGTAGTCACCACTGAATGTATAATAGTTGTTATTAGTGGTAGTATGGTAAGGCTCCTGTACTACAGGTACGGGGGTAAATCCCTGCCTGCTGGCTCTGCCCAGTAGGCAGAGTATAAATGTGTGTGCACACCGAGCTGCTCCCATTCTGGCAGCAGCTCCCATTCTGGCAGCAGCTGCAGGAGGCCACACATCTCTGCTTAATAAAGCCTCGATTACTCTCTACTCTCGTGTCGTCGTAATTGAGAGTGCATCAATTTATTAAGCAGAGATATTACAGCGATGGAACTACGCATCAAGCCAGATCGCCTTCAGCTGCACCCGCAAGCACCCAACGCCACTTCGGCCTTCGACCACTGGCTAGCTTGCTTCGAAAGCTACCTCGGATCAGCGACTGAACAACCCTCGGACGCACAGAAGCTCCAGATCCTGTACTCACGGGTGAGCTCCGAGATTTTTCCCCTTATCCGGGATGCGCCCACTTACCCTGAAGCTATGGAGCTTCTGAAAGGACACTATATCCGGCCGAAAGCTCTACGCCAGGCACCTCCTGTCCACGAGGCAGCAACTCCACGGTGAGTCATTAGGTGATTTCTGGCGTGCCCTGCACATCCTGACGAGTAACTGCGATTGCCAAGCAGTTTCGGCCGCTGAACATACAGAACTCTTAATCAGGGATGCTTTTGTTATGGGCATGGGGTCAGTGTACATCCGCTAGTGCCTATTAGAAGGGGGTACGCTCGACCTCGCGGCAACCAGGCAACTCGCGAACTCGCTAACGGTAGCCTCCCGTAACGTACAGTCGTACGCCCCCGACCGCATGGCGCCCTCATGGAGGCTAGCAACAGCTCCTGGAGAGCCCAAGTGGTAGTAGTAAAGACTGGGAAGAAACACAGGATGGTCATTGACTACAGTCAGACCATCAGTCGATACACGCAGCTCGAAGCGTACCCCCTCCCACGCATATCTGATATGGTCAATCAGATTGCACAGTACCGGGTCTTCTCCACAGTGGACCTGAAATCTGCCTACCACCAGCTCCCCATCCGCAAGGCGGACAGCCAATCGATCATAGATCATAGAATTTACAGTGCAGAAGGAGGCCATTCGGCCCATCGAGTCTGCTCTTGGAAAGAGCACCCTACCCAAGGTCAACACCTCCACCCTATCCCCATAACCCAGTAACCCCACCCTAAGGGCAATTTTGGACACTAAGGGCAATTTATCCAGGCCAATCACCTAACCTGCACATCTTTGGACTGTGGGAGGAAACCGGAGCACCCGGAGGAAACCCACGCACACACGGAGAGGACGTGCAGACTCCGCACAGACAGTGACCCAGTGGGGAATCGAACCTGGGGCCCTGGAGCTGTGAAGCAATTGTGCTATCCACAATGCTACCGTGCCGCCCTATACACTGCATTCGAAGCAGATGGCCACCTTTACCGCTTCCTTAGGGTCCCTTTCGGCGTCACTAACGGGGTCTCGGTCTTCCAACCTGAGATGGATCGAATGGTTGACCGGTATGGACTGCGGGCCACCTTCCCGTACCTAGATACCATCACCATCTGCGGCCACGGCCAGAAGGACCATGACGCTAACCTCATCAAATTTCTCCACACCACTAAACTCCTTAACCTCACGTACAATAAGGAGAAGTGTGTGTTCCGCACCAACTGCTTAGCCATCCTTGGCTATATTGTGGAAAATGGAGTTCTAGGGCCCGACCCCGACTGCATACGCCCCCTCATGGAACTCCCCCTCCCCCATTACCCCAAGGTGCCTGAAACAATGCCTGGGGGTTTTCTCCTATTATGCCCAGTGGGTCCTTAACTATGCGGACAAGGCCCGCCCACTCATCCACTCCACAGTTTTCCCCCTGACGGCTGAGGCCCGCCAGGCCTTCAACTGCATCAAGGCAGACATCGGCAAGGCCACGATGCACGCGGTCGACGAAACCCTCCCCTTTCAGGTCGAGAGCGATGTATCAGGCGTAGCTTTGGCCACCATCCTCAAACAGGCAGGCAGACCCGCGGCATTCTTTTCCGGCACCCTCCGTGCCTCCGAAATTCGGCACTCCTCTGTCAAAAAGGAGGCTCAGGCCATCGTGGAAGACGTGCAGCATTGGGGGCATTACCTGGCCGGCAGGAGATTCACTCTCCTCACTGACCAACGGTCGGTTGCCTTCATGTTTAACAATACGCAGCGGGGCAAAATCAAAAAGTATAAAATCTTAAGGTGGAGGATCGGGCTCTCCACCTACAATTACGAGATTTTGTATCGCCCCGGGAAGCTCAACGAGTCCCCCGATGCCCTATCCTGAGGTACATGTACCAGCGCACAAATGGACCGACTCCGGGCTCTACACGATGCTCTCTGTCACCCAGGGGTCACCCGGTTCTTTCACTTCATGATGGTCCGCAACCTGCCCTACTCCATTGTGGAGGTCAGGGCTGCCACCAGAGGCTGCCAGGTCTGCCCGGAGTGCAAACCGCACTTCTACCGGCCAGACTGAGCACACCTGGTGAAGGCCTCCTGCCCCTTTGAATGCCTCAGCATGGTCTTCAAAGGGCCCCTCCCCTCCACCGACCGAAACACGTACTTCCTGAACATGGTCGATGGATACTCCCGATTCCCCTTCGCCATCCCATGCCTCGTTATGACTTCTGCCACGGTCGTTAAAGCACTCAACAGCATCTTCGCCCTGTTCGGTTTCCCCACTTACGTCCACAGCGACCGAGGATCCTCCTTTATGAGTGATGAGTTGCGTCAGTTCCTGCTCAGCAAGGGCATTGCCTCGAGCAGGACGACCAGCTACAACCCCTGGGGAAACGGGCAGGTGGAGCGGGAGAATGGGACAGTCTGGAAGGCCGTCCTGCCCCCGCTGCGGTCTAAAAATTTCCCGGTCTCCCGCTGGCAGGAGGTCCTCCGCGTCGTGCTCCACTCCATTTGATCGCTACTTTGCACTGCAACTAATGAAACTCCCCATAAATGTCTCTTTGCCTTCCCCAGGAAGTCCACCTCCACGGTTTCGCTCCCAACATGGCTGGCAGCTCCTGGACCCGTCCTCCTCCGCAAACACATGCGGTTCCACAAGGCGGACCCGTTGGTCGAAAGGGTACAACTACTGCACGCAAACCCGCAGTATCCCTACGTGGCGTACCCTGACGGGCACCAGGACACAGTCTCCCTCAGGGACCAGGCACCAGCTGGATCCCCACCCACGTCCCACCACCCGACATTCCCCCTCCGATTGCCCCGGCACCACCCACCCTCCCCCCAGAGCACCTCACTACAGCCCCCGCCCCAGGATGATCCGTCCTCCCACTGGTTCCACCCGGGGATGAAGATGAGGACAACACGCTCCTGCAGTCATAGGCGACCAAGTCAGTGCCTGCATCACCACCGGGACCGAGGCACTCACAGCGGAGGATCAAGGCACCCGACCGGCTGAATTTGTAAATTTTCACCAATCTGTAAACTTTAATTTTTCACAAACCAGTAAATTTTTCCACCATCCCCGCTGGACTCTTTTTTAACAGGGGGTGAATGTGGTAGTCACCACTGATTGTATAATAGTTGTTATTAGAGGTTATACGGTAAGGCTCCTGTACTACAGGTACGGGGGTAAAACCCTGCCTGCTGGTTCCACCCAGTAGGCGGAGTATAAATGTGTGTGCACACCGAGCTGCTCCCATTCTGGCAGCAGCTGCAAGAGGCCACACATCTCTGCTTAATAAAGCCTCGATTACTCTCTACTCTCGTCTCGTCATAATTGATAGTACATCAAGGGGGCCGACACCGTACTGGACGCAACAAGTATGAAATAGGAGGAGGACCTGGCGATCGAGATTGGGTGGGGACTCTGGAGCGAAGCACTGCATAGGATCAGCTTCATCTCCACCTGCGCAAGGCTCAGCCTGACGCAACTAAAAGTGGTACATAGAGCCCACTTAACAAGATCTCGTATGAGTAGTTTCTTCCTGGAGGTGGAGGATCGATGTGAATGGTGCCAAGGAGTCCCGGCCAACCACGCCCACATGTCCTAGTCCTGCCCCAGACTCGTGGAGTACTGGACAGCCTTCTTCGAGGCAATGTCCAAAGTGGTGGGGGTGAGGGTGGAGCCATGCCCGAAAGTGGCGGTCTTCGGGGTTTCAGACCAGCCAGATCTATTTCTGGGGAGGAGGGCTGACGCCCTTGCCTTTGCCTCCCTGATCGCCCGCCGTAGAATCCTGTTCGGCTGGCAGTCAGCAGCACCACCCAAAGCTGCAGACTGGCTGTCCGACCTCTCGGAATCTCTCCAAATGGAGAAAATTTAATTCGCCATCCGAGGGTCAGACGACGGCTTCCACAGAGCCATTCACCCAATTGTTCCGGGACCTGTTTGTGGCCAACAAACAAGCAGAAGAATAGCCAGGTAGCCAGGAAACAGGGGAGAGTAGCCAAAGCATGAGAGGGGGAGATAGACCGGGAGAGGTGGGGGGACAACTCAATCTGAGAGGAAGGAAAGGTGAACCATGGGGGGGGGGAGGGGGGGGGAACAGGAACAGAGAAAAAGGAGAACACAGGCAGAGGACGCTTGGCCGGCTGAAGTGGCAGCGTGCACGAGAAGACAACGGCAGCGAAATCCGGCCGGGAGAAGCGAGGGGCAACACTGGCACCAGACCCATTTGAGGATTGCCCTCCGGAATTGCCTCGCCGGCACAATCAGATGCCTATATATATATATCATATCCTGTGTACGTAATGGCAAAATATACTCTGTTCAAAAATCCAATAAAAAACATTCATTAAAAAAAAGATACTGGTACACCGCCAGTAGTAGGGCCCATCATTCGATCCGGGCTCAAGCTATTGGTGGTATTGCTTTGTCTTCTTTCAACTAACCCAGCAGTGGCTTGTGGTCTGTAATTATAGTGAATTTCCGCTCATACAAGTACTGGTGAAATGTCTTCACCGCGAAGATCACAGCCAGTCCTTCCTTTTCGATTTGCGTCCTGGAAGCAAGCACTTTAGGTCGTACCTGTCCGTATTGCCCTCTGTGTGCCAGAACAGGACCAACACCATATGGAGACACGTCGCACGTGAGCACCAACTCTTTCCTGGGGTTGTAGTGTGCCAAGACGTTCTCTGAGGAAAGCTGTTCTTTTATCTTCTTGAAAGCCCTGTCTTGGTGGGCAGACCACTCCCAGGCTTACCCCATTTTTAGTAATTGGTTTACGGAGTCCAAGATGGAAGCTCTGTTCTGTATGAACTTTCCATAATATGTCACCTGTCCTAAAAAGGACCTAAACTCCTGAATTGTGGTGGGGGCCGGTGCACCTTTAATTGCCCTCACCCGATCCTCCAAAGGGTGTAGCCCTGATTTGTCAACTGTGTTACTGGAGATTGAATGGACCAGATAGGTTATTTGAGGTGCTGGGAAAACGCATTTCTCCCTCTTTAGGCGCACACCTGCTGCTGAAAACCTCCTAAGGACTTCCTCCAGGTTTTGCAGGTGTTTGCCTTTGTTTATCCTGTAATGAGGACGTCGTCCAGGTAAATGGCGACTTGTGGTAGCCCTTCCAATATATTCTCCACTGTCCTCTGGAATATCGCACAAGCTGACGATACCCCGAAGGGTAATCTTGTGTACTGGAAAAGGCCCGTCAGGGTGTGTATCATTGAGAATTTTTGGGACTCGTCATCCAGCTTCAGCTGTAGATATGCGTGGCTCATATCCAGCTTTGAGAATAGGAGTCCTCCAGCCAGCTTTGCATACAAATCCTCAATCCGGGGAATTGGGTATTTGTCCAGTTGTGAGTAGCGATTAATCGTTTGTTTGAAATCCCCACAAAGGCGGACCGAGCCGTCCGGCTTAAGGATAGGCACCACGGGTGCCGCCCACTCTGAAAACTGGACCGGTTTTATTATTCCCTCACGCTCTAATCATTTTATTTCCATATCGACTTTCTGCCTTAATGCGAAGGGTACTTGTAGGGCCTTGTAGAATTTTGGGACTGCCTCTAGATCTATATGCAATGTTGCCTTTACTCCCTTTATTGTTCCGAGCCCTTCTCGGAAAACCTCTGGGTATTTGCACAGGAGTTCGCTCAGGCGGCCATTTTCCAGCTGGAAAATGTTTACCCAATCCAGCTGGATCTCTTTTAGCCAGTTCCGTCCCAATAAGCTTGGCCCCACACCTTTCACTACCATTAAAGGCAGCCTAACCAGTTGCTCTCCATAAGCCACAGTTGCATGCGTTGTGTCCAACACTCTCAGTGGTTCCCCTGTGTATGTCCTCCGTTTTGCCGAGGTCCTGATTAGGAATAAGGGTTGGAGTCCAGTGCGAATTTTATTGAATACATTTTCCCCTATCACTGATACGGCTGCTCCAGTGTTGACTTCCATCAGTGTGGGACGTCCATTCAACCTTATGGATAATTTAATGGGTTTTGATTTCACCATCGTTACACAATTTAGTTGTTCCTTGTCGGAGGTAGGTAGGGTATGCATTCTCCTGTACCCCGGCCAACATGATGGTTTGGAGCTTCTATTTCTCCTTTCTGGCTCTGATCCCTGGCAACAACTACAATATTTTGCCGGGCGAAAGTCTGCAGGAGCTGCCGTCTGTCTGGACCTAATTTTCCCTTGCTTGGGAGGGCTTCTGCAAGTGGGCCTGGTTAACTTAGTACCCGAGTCATTCCTGAGGGTGGTTTTGTAAGGGCCCCGAAGAATCCAGCACGAGTTTTAAGGATACAAAATAATAAAGTTTATTTACTATAACAATATATACATAGCAGTAACTTCCCTTGCTACCTTCTCCTTCCTCCTGGTTCCTGGACTGGCCAGCTTATTTATAGTAGGAGTTTCTCCACCCCCCTCATTGGGGAAGTTCATACTCCCATAGGATTGTGGGATAATCATTAGTCCCCAGCCAATCGTCAGTAGGCAGGTTATAACATCCCTCCCCCCCAAAGTCCAAGGAATCTACCGTAGGCCCTGGCGAAGGGAGGCGTCGAACTCGTTTGGCCGCAGGCCGGACGCCATTTGCACGCGGCGCTGGATCAGGCGGCGTATAACGAGACTGAGACCGGCGCTTCCGTGATGAACGGCGCGGTTGTACATCCACGGCCTGTGGACCCGAGGATTCCCCCTCTGATTCATCCTGTGTCTCCATCTCGGAGTCAGAGTCTGCTGCCTCCGTTATGTCAGTGTCTCTGTCCCCATTCGGTCCAGTCATGACCTGCGCAGGCTTTGAGTGAGGCACCAGTGGAAGATTTGGAGGACTACCTTCCCTTGTCTCTGGTCTTTGCCGCTGTTGAACTGAGCTCCGGGGGCGGGGAATCTTTTGCGGGGATGATCTTCTGGACCGGACGTGGTCTACATGTTTTCGCTGGAGACGACCCTGGGCTTGCACTTGGTACGATATAGGGCCCGTTTGGCGAAAGATTACCCCAGGAACCCATTGGGCACCACCAGCAAAATTCCGCATGAATACTGGGTCACCGGGCGCAAACTGCCGAATCGGACGATGCTGAGACAATCCCGGTCCCTGCCGTTCTTGTGTGCGGCGTACTTTTGCGCCAATGTCCGGGAAGACCATACTAAGGCGGGTGTGAAGTCTCCGGCCCATTAGGAGTTCTGCGGGAGCTACCCCAGTCACTGTATGGGGGGTGGTCCTGTACGTAAACAAAAACCGAGCCAGTCTCGTGTCCATTGATCCGGAAGACTGCTTCTTTAGGCCTCTTTTGAATGTTTGCACTGCACGCTCTGCCAACCCATTTGAAGCCGGGTGGTAAGGGGCAGTGCGGATATGGCGGATGCCGTTCATCTTTGTAAACCTAGCAAACTCCTCACTCGTGAATGGAGTGCCATTATCCGTGACCAGCACCTCGGGGAGGCCATGCGTGTTAAATGATAAACGCATTTTTTCAATTGTTGCGCAGGACGTTGTCCCCTGCATCTTATGCACCTCCAGCCATTTGGACTGGGCGTCAATTAGTAGAAGGAACATGGATCCCTGAAAAGGGCCTGCGAAATCCGCATGCAAGCGTGCCCAAGGCCGCCCTGGCCATTCCCAGTGATGTAGGGGCGCAGCCGGCGGAAGCTTCTGATGCTCCTGGCAAATGGAGCAGTTTTGGGCCACCTTCTCAATGTCGGTGTCGAGGCCTGGCCACCAGACATAACTCCGGGCCAACATTTTCATCTTGGTCACGCCCGGATGCCCATTGTGCAAGTCTGATAATATCAGCTCCTGGCCTTTTTCCGGGACAACCACACGCGTCCCCCACAAGAGGATGACGTCTTCCACGCTGAACTCTGACAGCTTGGAGGAAAATGCCCGTAACTCGCCTGGGAGCTGTCTATGCTGCCCACCATACAGGACTGTGTGCCGAACCTTTGACAGGACTGGCTCCGTCTGGGTCCACTCACGGATCTGTGAAGCCGTGACAGGCAAGGTGTCCATAAAATTTAGGGTTGCGACCACCTCACCGGTCGTGGGGGTCGACATGGGGCCGGTCGATAAAGGCAATCGGCTCAGTGCGTCGGCATTTGCTATCTGCGTACCTGGTTTCTGCTCCAGAGAATACTCATATGCAGCAAGCAACAAAGCCCAGCGCTGGATCCGTGCAGAAGCAATGGGCGGTATCGGCTTATCCTCTCTGAAGAGTCCCAGCAGGGGCTTATGATCAGTCACGATAGTGAAATGGCGGCCGTACACATACTGGTGGAAGAGTTTCACCGCGAAAACCACTGCCAGGCCCTCCTTCTCGATCTGCGCATACTTGTTCTCCGCTGCAGTCAATGTGCGGGAGGCGAAAGCTATCGGTCGCTCGGCCCCGTTCTCCATCTTGTGGGACAGGACAGCCCCAATACCATACGGGGATGCATCACATGTGACGAGCAAAGGCTTTCCCGGATCATAGTGGGTTAGTAACCCAGACGACGACAATTGTTGCTTTACCCGCCGGAAAGCGGTTTCTTGCGGCTGACCCCAAACCCAGGTGTGATTTTTCTTTAGCAGCAGGTGTAAGGGGGCCAGCGTAGTTGCTAGATTGGGGAGGAACTTCCCGTAATAGTTTACGAGACCGAGAAAAGAACGAAGATGCGAAGTGTCAGTCGGGGTGGGGGCATGTTGAATTGCACGCACCTTCTCTGCGACGGGGTGCAGACCCTCGCGGTCCACCCGATAACCTAGGTAGACTACTTCTTTTGCCTGAAATACGCACTTTGTGTGACGTAAACGGACTCCAGCCTCCGAAAGGCGTTTAAGGACAGCCTCCAGATTTTCCAAATGCTCTTGCTCCGACGTCCCTGTAATCAACACGTCATCTAGGTAGACAGCCACATGTGGTAAACCTCTCAAAATGCACTCCATAACACGTTGAAAAATTGCGCAGGCAGAGGATACTCCAAAGGGCAACCGTGTATATTCATACAGGCCCCGGTGTGTGTTAATTGTTACATATGGTCGGGAGGCAGGGTCCAGCTCCAACTGCAGGTAGGCGTGACTCATATCTAATTTTGTGAATGAGAGTCCGCCTGCAAGTTTCGCGTAGAGATCCTCTATGCGAGGCATTGGGTATCGGTCGAGTCGGGAAACTGTATTCACTGTAAGTTTATAGTCGCCACACAAGCGAACTGTGGCATCTGGCTTCATTACTGGCACAATTGGTGCTGCCCAGTCAGCAAAACGGACAGGCCTGATAATACCCAAACTCTCCAAACGAGTGAGCTCCCCTTCTACCTTCTCGAGCAAAGTGTAAGGCACTGGGCGCGCCCGGAAATAGCGCGGTGTGGCTCCTGGTTCAACTTGGATACGGGCTACGGCCCCTTTTATTTTCCCCAGACCAGGCTGGAATACCTCTGGGTATCGTCCTAGCACCTCAGTCAACCCTCCAGAAACTGTTTGGAGGATGTGCTGCCATTGCAACCGCAAATGGCGCAACCAGTCCCGACCCAACAGGCTGGGCCCATGGCCACGCACTACGATAAGTGGGAAACGCCCCTCCTGGCGTCCATAGACAACAGGGGTCATTGTAGTTCCTGCAATGTCCAGTGGTTCCCCCGTGTAGGTGGCCAACCTGGCCTGTGAGTCAGTTAGTGTAAGGGTCTGTATACCCTGCTTGATGCGGTCGAATGTCCTCTGGGCGATCACGGAGACCGCTGCGCCAGTATCCAACTCCATCTCCAGCGGGTGGCCATTGACCCGTACTGTCACCTTAATGGGGGCCACACGGGGAGCTGCCACACAATGCAGCTGCAGGCAGTCGTCCTCCGTCTCCACGTCCTCAGGAGCGGTCGCCGCAGGTTCATCCACATGGAAGGTACGGCCTCTGGGCTGGTCCCAGTTACGGCCCCTGGGCTGGTCCCAGTTTCGGTCGGAACGACGGCGCCTCTGGCGCCCCCAGGACCGCCGTCCGCGACGGGGTCGGCGCCTACAAGTCTGACACGGACATGGCTCCTCATCCATTGGCTCTGGAGAAGGCTCCCTTCGGGGAGGAATGTCCGATGGCCACTGGCGTTGGTCTGGTCGTTGCCTCGCCCAAGGTACCGCAGGAGTGCGGGGGGACGTTTTTGGGCGGAAAGGGTTTCGCCCCAAGGCATGCACTTCCATTCCCTGTAGCTCCTGTACTCCTCGCTCTGCGCTCTCTCGGGACAAGACTATTTGTATTGCCTGTTGAAAAGTCAATGTTGGCTCCGCTAACAACTTTCTCTGGGTGGCCGCATTGTTAATACCGCAAACCAAACGGTCGCGTAACATTTCTGACAAGGTCTCACCATAGTCACAGTATTCCGCAATCCCGCGTAGCCTGGATAAAAAATCGGCAAGGGATTCTCCAGGGGTCCTCTCAGCGGTATTAAACCGGTAACGCTGGACTATCGTGGACGGGGTTGGGTTAAAATGTTGCCCCACTATATTCACAAGTTCGTCAAACATTTTGGTGTCCGGCGCAGCTGGGTACGTAAGGCTCCTAATCACCCCAAACGTATGCGGGCCGCAGGCGGTGAGCAATATGACCACCTGGCGCTCGTTTTCAGTGATATTGTTTGCCCGGAAATAGTAACGCATCCGTTGCGTGTACTGGTTCCAGCTTTCCAGCGCAGCATCAAAAACATCCAAACGTCCGTACAGAGGCATGGTATAATAGAAAACAACTTCCAACCTGTATCCAACAAAAATCCAGGGAGGTGGCTTCAGCAGTGTAGACAGCTATTCACTTTTACCTTCGTCGCCAGTTTTGTAAGGGCCCCGAAGAATCCAGCACGAGTTTTAAGGATACAAAATAATAAAGTTTATTTACTATAACAATATATACAGAACAGTAGCAGTAACTTCCCTTGCTACCTTCTCCTTCCTCCTGGTTCCTGGACTGGCCAGCTTATTTATAGTAGGAGTTTCTCCGCCCCCCTCATTGGGGAAGTTCATACTCCCATAGGATTGTGGGATAATCATTAGTCCCCAGCCAATCGTCAGTAGGCAGGTTATAACAGGTGGCTATGCAGTTGCCTATCCCCCAGCAGTGGCCCCTTAACTCAGTTTCACTGGCATCTACCTCCATCGGAGTACCCTGTAACTCATGCGCACCGCTTGCCGCTTTTTCGAAGGACAAAGCCAGCTGCAATGCTTGTTTGCAATCCAGTTCGACCTCTGCTAACAGACGTTTCTGTATTGCTAAATTATTTACTCCACAAACCAAACGGTCTTGGAACATCTCATTTCGCGTCAGGCCAAATTCGCAAGCCTCTGCTAATCGCCTTCATCTTGTTAAAAAGTTTGTAACTGATTCCCCAGTGTCTCGGAATACTGAGGAAAACCGGTACCTTCTCAGGTTCAGAGGTGGCTTAGGGTCATAGTACTCTTTTACTAAGTCCGTCAATTCCTGGAAAGTTTTTGTATCCGGTGCCTCCGGAAAACTGAGACTGCGCATAATGACAAAGGCTGCAGGCCCACAGATGGGCAGAATGACCCATTGCTTTTCATCTGTAATTATATCATTTGCTCTAAAGAAGTACTTCATCCGCTCTACATATTGGGCCCAGTCTTCCACTGCAGGGTCAAAAGAGTCCAACTTGAATAAAGGCATTTTGCCTGTCAGTGGCTTGCCCTCAATATGCGGCAGCTGCTGACGAGCAGGTTTCTTCGGATGGTTCCGTTTACCTCGTCGTCACTGTAATAAGCCCACGGAGGTAGAAGTCCCGTCACCAGAATTCCTTTCATTTACAAACCCAGCAGCTGAACAACCATGACCATTCAGTCTGCTGTCTACACCGGGAGTGCAGAGGATCTGGCACTCCCTGTTATATGCACAGACAGGGATTCCCTGATTGGGCCATGCATCAGGAAGCTCGTATTCTAATTGGCCAATCTCAAAGGCTTGGCCGAAGTCATTACAAGCGGGTACCTTATTAAACTAATTAAATGACCACAGATCTGAGACTGACTGGATTTTCCCTAGTCGGTCCACTAGCCCTCACAATTTCAGGATCATGGCAGATGCCTAGAGGCAGCCTCTGGAATCAGAATGGGAGGCAGTGGTCTAGGCAGTCATTGAACCTCCACGTCCCTCCCTCCACCCCGACCTACCAGGGCCACAACTGCGATCATTGCGGGGATGGGACCACCATTGACCCTGATGTTGGGGGCCCTGACCCAAAATTCAAAACCCAGCTCCCTGCTTGACTCCTAACTGCTCTCTAATATGGACGAAGAAGCTACATATTCTATTGAACTTCTACAAAGAACAAGGCAATTTCTCAAAGAACCTTTTTGGAGCAACTAAGGATTATAACAAATGCCACCTTTGTTATTGATGCCCACAACCTGATTTTACTATTATTCTTAACAGGAAACAGTTAACAGGGCAATACGTGGCTTAAGAACACAGTTAGAGATTTGATTAACTATCCCCTTATTGCCACTGTAATTTTCTCTCCAAATGTGATACAGACATCATGTAAGCTGCTCTACATTTTGTAGATAAAATGCACAAAATTCATTCTAGCTCCAATGAGCTGTGAACTACATTTTATTTTACAATTGCTGGGTTATTTATGTTCAACTGATTTTGTTTCAGCAACGGGAAATTGGAACAACATAAAAAATTAGAAGTTATTGGTGCAATTTTGTCTTTGATATGTTTCTGTGTTCCTGCTTCGGCCCTGCTCTGTCTTTTGGACTGGTGTTGTATTTCATTTCAGACTACCATTACTGAACCTGAGACTGCAATGAACACGCACAATAAAGATGCCCCGGTATCTTGTTTCCACCAAAAATATCAGTTCTTAAGTGAAAGAGGTAAGCAGAACAGTGCATTTTTTCATCAATTAGTTTTGAGGTCAAATTTACCCTCCTATTTTAAATTTCCTCATCAACTTTTAAACTAATCTTGTGCAGTAATAAATACAAATCTTCTGGTCTGTGGATTGCCCAAGTGAAATGTCCCAACTGAAATCCTAGAATCCGTGAATCCCTACAGAGCAGAAGAGGGCCATTCAGCACATCAAGTCTGCTCCAACCCTCTGAAAGAGCACCTTACCTAGGCCAACTCCCCCACCCTATTCTTGTACCCCACCTAACCTGAGCATCAAAACCCTGTAAAATGTCGCCCCCCACTCTCTGGGCCCTCCCTTTTGATTCTGAGTTTGTGATTTTGGATAGCTCAGCGTTATTTACCTGAATAGGTACCCGTAAAATGTTTGACAGAAATATTCTAGGATGGAATTTTCTGGCCCCAAAACCCCTCCCCCCTCCATGGAGCATTTCCAGTGGCTAGCCATTGACTTCTGTCAATGTCTTTGCTGTATTTTAAGTCTGGCCCTCGCCTTCCGCCAGGGAAACTGCTGTGGGGGATCTCCATCAACGGGACCAGAGGTCCCACTGGTGGGAAGGGCTGGAAAATCTCGACCCTGGTACAACTCAAGAACTGGTACAATCTCCTGCCTACACTTTAATCAGTGATCTACCCCCTGGATCCGACCCAACTAACCTCACCCACCTTACACCTCACCCGCCAATCATCTCATCCACCTGGCACATATACAGTTAACATGGGACTAAGTACACTACTGCACACACAGTGCTGCAAGAGAACACATGAACACATTGCAGCACAGTGGTACAGTGGTTAATGCTGCTGTTTCACAGCACCAGAGACCCGGATTCAATTCCGGACTTGGGTGACTGTATGGGTGGAATTTGCATGTTCTCCCTGCATCTATATGCGTTTCCTCCGGATGCTTCAGTTTCCTCCCACAGTCAAAAGGTGCACAGATTAGGTGTATTGGCCATGTAAAATTGCCCCTTAGTGTCCAAACTTTTTGGTGGGATTACGGGGATAAGGTGAGAATGGACCTAGGTTAGGGTCATCTCTCAGAGGGTCGGTAGAGACTCAGTGAGCTGAATGGCCTTCTTCTGCAGTGTAGGGATACTACATCATATTATTCTATGACCCACACCAAGGTGTATGGCTGGTGTTGGGCAGAGCCTTGCGCACAAGCAAGCACAGAGACATCTCTTTGCTTGGGGCAGCACGGTAGCATGGTGGTTAGCACAATTGCTTCACAGCTCCAGGGTCCCAGGTTCGATTCCCCGCTGGGTCACTGTCTGTGCGGAGTTTGCACGTTCTCCCCGTGTCTGCGTGGGTTTCCTCCGGGTGCTCCGGTTTCCTCCCACAGTCCAACGATGTGCAGGTTAGGTGGATTGGCTATGCTAAATTGCCCTTAGTGTCCAAAATTGCCCTTAGTGCTGGGTGGGGTTACTGGGTTATGGGGATGGGGTGGAGGTATGGACTTGCGTAGGGTGCTCTTTCCAAGAGCTGGTGCAGACTCGATGGGCCGAATGGCCTCCTTCTGCGCTGTAAATTCTATGTAAAACTCTTATGTACATAGTTCTTGTAGTTAATAAATACATACAGTTAACCTACTGAAGACTATGAAGAGTTCATTAAGACCTACCAGACAGTATCAAACACCTTAAAACACCTAACATCCCACCTACCTGTGTCTTGGTCCACCTGCCAACTCACCCACCTACCACTTAGGCTCTTTGCATATAGACCTTGGTTTACAGGACACAATTTGTGGATGACAGAAGAGTGGATTAGGATGATCAATTCATCAGAGGGTTCCTTTTGCAAAGCTAAAATGTGAAGGGAAGATTTATTTAGTGCTCGTATCGTGGGCATCATGGCGGAGGTGACTGAAATGGTGGTGATCTGATGAAGTGAAAGTTGAGGACAAGGGAATCCCTATTATGGTGAGGGTAAGGATGAAAGTGGGAAATGGAACGGGTAGGATGTGTGGGCCTTGTCACCCTCAGGGTTGAGGAAAAGGGGAGACACATTGGAAACACTGGTATGAAAGTTGGCTCATACAACAGACATGATTCTGCCATTGTGCTGCACCCAACGCTAATCCAAGTGCGCTGGGTGAATTGAGGGAGAGGCCCAAAACAGGCTTCATGCTGGGTGGGAAACCTCATGTGAGTCACCTGACTCGTGACACCCAGCGCGATCTGGATCACATCCTTGCTGAGTTAGCGAGGTAGATAGTAGAATCCACCGAGGGGAATACCAAAGAGATTGAACAGTGTAACTGCTAGCACCCTCATTGGAGAAGCAAGTTACTTCTCCATCTGACAGCTAGACAGAATAGTTCCATCTGGGATCTGAGCCACAGAAGCCCATTCGATCTTACATTGAGAGCCATAGCAGATTGAAGATGTAGTTTTGTGCCTTCGCTGAACCAGGAAAAGACGTTTTCCCAGGCTTGGCCACCTAAGTGGTATTATGTGGTAATTATTTGCTGGATTTGACCTGTAGAGTTACGAAAATTGAATGTTGTTTGGAAAAGGGATGTCTCAAGTGGGCTCAGGGAATGTGGGTATATATATATTTTTTAAATGTATTTATTCAAGATTTTCAACAATTTTCAACCAAACACTCCAAACAGAAAGAAAGAAAAACAAAATTATACATAGGACTTCTAACAGAAATACAATAACCCCAATTAACAAATAAATACACAAATAAGGGAAACTCCCCACTCTAACATAAGCATAAACCAACCCCGCCCCCCCTCCCTCCTCCCCCCCCCCTCCCCCGGCTGCTGCTGTTGACCGCCACCTAATGTTCCGCGAGAAAGTCTAGGAACGGTTGCCACCGCCTGGAGAACCTCTGCACAGACCCTCGCAAGGCAAACTTAATCCTTTCCAACTTGATGAACCCTGCCATGTCATTGATCCAAGCTTCCACGCTCAGGGGCTTTGCATCTCTCCACATTAGTGGGATCCTCCGCTGGGCTACCAGGGATGCAAAGACCAGAACACCGGCCTCTTTCAGCTCCTGCACTCCCGGCTCGTCCGATACCCCAAATAATGCTATCCCCAGCTCGGCTTAACCCGGGTGTTCACAACTTTGGGCATAGCCCTCGCAAAGCCCCTCCAGAACCCCTCCAGCACTGGGCACGTCCAGAACATATGGGTGTGGTTTGCTGGGCTCCCCGAGCACCTCACACATCTGTCCTCCACCCCAAAAAACCTGCTCATCCTCGCCCCTGTCATATGCGCCCTGTGGACAACTTTGAACTGTATTAGGCTGAGCCTGGCGCAAGAGGAGGAGGAATTGACCCTACCCAGGGCCTCAGCCTCATCCAGCTCCTCCCTGAGCTCCTCCTCCCACTTGCCCTTTAACTCCTCCACCAAGGCCTCCTCCGCTTCCTGCAGATCCTGATAAATCACCGAGACCTTGCCTTCTCCAACCCATACACCCGAAATCACCCTGTCCTGAATCCTTCGTGCTGGAAGTAGTGGAAATTCCAGAACCTGCCATCTCACAAACGCCCTCACTTGCATATACCTAAAAGCGTCCCCAGGTGGTAACCCAAATTTCTCCTCCAGAGCCCCCAGGCTTGCAAAAGTCCCATCAATGAATAGACCCCCATCCTTTTAATTCCTGCCCGATGCCAACTTAGGAACCCTCCATCCATCCTTCCCGTAACAGACCTATGGTTATCCCGTATCGGGGACCAGATTAAGGCCCCACCTCGCCCCTATGTCGCCTCCACTGCCCCATGATCTTCAATGTCACCGCCACCACCGGACTCATGGTGTACCTCGTCGGAGGTAGCGGCAGCTGTGCCGTCACCAACGCCCCCAAACTAGTATCCACGCAA
Organism: Scyliorhinus torazame; assembly: GCF_047496885.1. NCBI lineage: Eukaryota > Metazoa > Chordata > Chondrichthyes > Carcharhiniformes > Scyliorhinidae > Scyliorhinus > Scyliorhinus torazame. Next base: position 61,485,159 of record NC_092728.1, read on the forward strand.
GACGCCACCTCTCGCCTCTTCCACACCGCCCCCTCTCCCTCCATTGCCCATTTATGGATCATCGCCACATTGGCTGCCCAATAATAGCCACACAAATTCGGCAGCGCCAGCCCCCGTCTGTCCCTACTATGCTCCAGAAACACCCTCTTCACCCTTGGGGTCTTGTTCGCCCATACGAATCCCATAATACTCCTGCTTACCCGTTAAAAAAGAGCCTTGGGGATTAGGATGGGCAGGCACTGGAACACGAACAGGAACCTCGGGAGGACCGTCATCTTGACCGACTGCACCCTACCCGCCAGAGAGTGTGGCAACACATCCCATCTCTTAAAATCCTCCTCCATCTGGTCCACCAACAGTGTCAAATTAAGCTTATGCAGGGCCCCCCCAGCTCCTAGCTACCTGGATCCCCAGGTATCGTAAGCTCCTCTCCGCCCTCTTCAACGGCAGCTCCTATATCCCCCTTTCCTGGCCCCCCGCATGCACTACAAAGAGCTCACTCTTTCCCACATTGAGCTTGTAACCCGAGAAGTCCCCAAACTCCCGAAGGATCCGCATGACCTCTGCCATCCCTTCCACTGGGTCTGCAACATATAACAACAGGTCATCAGCATATAACAACACCCGGTGTTCCTCCCCTCCACGGACCAATCCCCTCCAGTTCCTAGACTCCCTTAGTGCCATGGCCAGCGGCTCAATTACCAGCGCGAACAACAAGGGGGATAAGGGCCTGTCTCGTCCCACGGTACAAGCTGAAGTACTCCGACCTCCTCCGGTTCGTAGACACACTTGCCACCGAGGCCCTGTATAACAGCCTAACCCATCTTACGAACCCTTCCCCGAACCCAAACCTCCTAAGCACTTCCCATAGATTCTCCCACTCCACCCGATCAAAGGCCTTCTCCTCATCCATAGCCGCCACTTTCTCCGCTTCCCCCTCCACCGAGGGCATCATAATCACATTCAGGAGCCTCCGCACATTCGTATTTAACTGCCTGCCCTTCACAAACCCCGTCTGGTCCTCATGTATCACTCCCGGGACACAATCCTCAATCCTCGTAGCTAGGACCTTCGCCAGCAGCTTAGCATCGACATTGAGGAGCAAAATCGGCCTCTCCGATCCGCACTGCAATGGATCCTTGTCCCGCTTAGGAATCAGCGAGATCAGCGGCGGAGACATTGTCGGGTGCAGAGTCCCTTCCTCCCTCGCCTCATTGAAAGTTCTCGCCAGCAACGGGCCCAACAGGTCCACATATTTCCTGTAAAATTCAACCGGGAACCCAGCTGGTCCCGGGGCCTTCCCCGCCTGCATGCTCCCCAATCCTTTAACCAGTTCCTTCAACCCAATCGGCGCCCCCAGGCCAGCCACCTGCTCTTCCTCCATCCTCGGGGACCTCAATTGATCCAAGAACCGCCGCATCCCCTCTACCCCCTCCGGGGGCTCAGACTTATACAGGTCCCCATAGAACTCCCTGAATACCTCATTAATTTTAGCCGCACTCCGCACCGTATTCCCCCCCTATCTCTAATTCTGCCAATCTCCCTCGCTGCCTCCCTCTTACGAAGCTGAGGTGCCAGCATCCGGCTCGCCTTCTCCCCTTACTCATATACCACCCCCTGCATTTTCCTCCACTGCGCCTCTGCCTTCCCTGTGGTCAATAAATCGAATTCCGTTTGGAGGTTCCATCGCTCCCTCAGCAGCCCCTCGTCGGGGGCCTCTGCCCTTAATATCTCCCCCACCAATCTCTCCCTCTCCTTCCTCTCTCTCTTCTCCCTGTGAGCCCTAATGGAAATTAGTTCTCCCCTAACCACCGCCTTCAAAGCTTCCCAAACTTCCCCCACCTGCACCTCTGCATTATCATTGGTCTCTATGTATCTCTGAAAACACCCCGGATCCGCCCATACACCACCTCATCCGCCAACAGTGTAATTGATAATATGGAAAGATGTGTCATTTGAAACATGGAAGTCTGGCAATATCTGGTCTGAGAGAAACATGATAGGATACAGGGAAAGATCCCACAAAGGATTAACAGCAGCTGCCAGGGAAGGATTGTAAAATGCAGATATCCTTGGTCAAGCAGGCTCAGCAAACAAGACAAACAGGATTTTGAATGAAGCCAAAAACAATGGCTCACACCTTCATTGAAAGTAACTAACTTAGTAAGGATCTGGAAAAGAATGGATGAGGTTCTAGGTGTGAAAATTTGCTAATACCAGGTTTATCAGTCTACGATAAACATAATATCAAGCCAAAATCAAAGTCAAAATTGAGCTGAGGACACAATTGGAAAATAAAACTATAGAAATGACAGGAATTAAAAGTAACACCTCTATTGAAGTCAAAGCATTTTCAACATCACAAAGGAAACAATGTAATCAGATCTATGAGATGAAGTCATGTCAAAATGTATACTTAGTTGGATTTAAAGGTTTAGATCAAAGTTCCTTTTTACAATCAAAGAAAATAAGAGTTACTTTACAATAACATTAAAAAACGTAATTGTTAGAAAGCAAATATAAACCTCGAGACCAGGACAGGAACTATCAGATTCAGATCCAGAACCAGAGCTCAGAGGGAGAGAGAGAGAAGCAGAGAAGGAACAAGCAGCTAGACTCAGATCACAATCAGCTCGGCCATGGGAAATGGACAGGGCAGAGCAGCCGAGCTAAAATAGCTGATACATCTAAGGAAGACCAGACTTTAAAGAAGATTGATTGTCAAGTTGGGCCTGAAGGTCCCTTCAACCAACCAGAAGGATCCAGAAGCAAGATCTTTTTAGCTTCCTGTAAAGACAGTGATTGCATCTTTTAAAAAGAGAAAATATATAATAATAAAATAACTTAAAAGTTTTAACCTGAAACAGTGGTTATTCCAAAGTCTACTTTACTTACTTAGCAATGCGGGACGCAGGATCGATGCTACTAAGTGGTAAGTAGATGAAATCTTCGGTGGAGGTATGGGTTATACCAGGGGATAACTTGAAAATATAGTTTAACCTGAATAGCACCCACTGAAGCTTGCATCGGAGTCGGGGAGTGAGAATCCCTGATCACCATTTAGAATGTCGGCCCTTTTTGGTACAGGGGAACTTCTAAGAATAGTGGTGAGTTTTCAAAAACAACAGTCCCACTTCGAGGCGCCACACTGGGCGCTGGTCCCTTTCCTCCCCCAACTCCAGCTCCAACCAATGCAGGGCGTGGTCCGAAATAGCTATAGCCGAATATTCCATTCCCTCCACTCTTGGAATCAGTGCCCTACTCATTATGAAGAAATCTATCCGTGAATAGGCCTTAGCCGCCGCCCTGGCAAACCTCCACAGATCCACTCCCCCCATCTGGTCCATAAACACCCTGAGCACCTTGGCCGCAGCTGGCCTTTTACCTGTCCTTGACCTGGAACTGTCAAATGCTGGGTCCAGTACCGTGTTGAAGTCCCCCCCATTATCAAGCTCGCCGCCTCCAGATCCGGGATGCGACTCAACATACGCTTCTTAAATCCTGCATCATCCCAATTCGGGGCATATACATTCACCTGCAACCTACCACTCAGCATCACATATCGACCTCCATTATCCGCCACAATATTCAGCGCCTCGAACGACACCCGCTTCTCCAACAGTATTGCAACCCCTCTATTCTTCGCATCCAGCCCCGAGTGAAAGACCTGCCCTACCCATCCCTTTCTCAGTCTGACCTGATCTACCACCTTCAAGTGTGTCTCCTGGAGCATAACAACGTCTGCCTTAAGTCCCTTTAAGTACGGGAACACCCGGCCCTCTTGACCGGCCCATTCAGGCCCCTCACATTCCATGTTATCAGCCGGAGCAGGGGGCTGCTCGCCCTCCCCCCCCCCCAGCCTACTAGCCATCTCCTTTTTTAGGCCAATACAGCAGCAACCCAGTTCACCCCCCGCCACCCCACCCCCCCCCCCCCCAGCCAGATCACCGTCTAGCCCTTTTGCTACCCCCATTACACTCCCTTAAGTCAGCTGACTCCTGCTGACCCCGGCCACTCGCTCCTTTCCCAACGACCCCTCGTGTGGGATCCCCATCGCCTCCCCCCTACCGACCAATGTGAGCACTCCTCCAGCACTGCCCCTCCCCTCAGGCCCCGCCCCCCTTCCTCAGCACAGGAAAAAGCCCGCGTTTTCCATCTGGGCTGGCCCCACCCCCTATGGCGCAACTCCTTTCCCCTGCGACCTCGCCCCAGTCCCCCCGACCCCGGACTTCCTGCCCCCGCTTCTCCCCTTCATCCACGGGGACCGGCCCCTGCCCATACAGTACTGACGCCCACACTCTCACAAAGCCCCCATATCACATCCACACACTCCATCCCATTCCCCCGCTTCCCAACCCAAAAACAAAAAAACAGCAAACACAACTCCACATCAAACCCTCAGTTCGAGTCCAGCTTTTTGTTCTGTATAAATGTCCACGCCTCATCCGGCGTCTCAAAATAGTGGTGGCGGTCTTGAAAAGTGACCAACAATCGCGCTGGCTGCAGCATTCCGAACTTCACCACCTTTCGGTGGAGAACCGCCTTGGCCAGATTGAATCCTACCCTCTTCTTGGCCATCTCCGCACTCCAGTCCTGGTAAATACGGACCTCCGTATTCTCCCACCTGCTGCTCCGTTCCTTCTTCGCCCATCTCTGGACGCACTCCCTGTCCATGAAGCGGTGGAACCTCACCACTACAGCCCTTGGCGGCTCATTGGCTTTAGGCCTCCTTGCCAGGACTCTGTGAGCCCCATCCAGCTCCAAGGGCCATGGGAAAGCTCCCGCACCCATCAACGTGTTGAGCATTGTAGCTACATATGGCCCAGCGCCGGACCCCTCCGCTCCTTCAGGGAGACCCAGAATCCGAAGATTCTTCCTCCTCAACCTATTCTCCAGGTCCTCAAACTTCTCCTGCCACTTCTTGTACAGCGCCTTGTGGGCCTCCACTTTCACCGCCAGGCCCAGAATCTCATCCTCATTTTCAGAGGCTTTCTGCTGCACCTCTCGGATCACCATCCCTTGGGCCTTCTGGGTCTCCACCAGCTTTTCTATCGACGCCTTCATTGGGACCAGCATTTCTGCTTTCAGCTCCACAAAGCAGCTTTTCAGGAACTCCTGCTGCTCCCCGCGACGATTGCGCCTACGCTGCTTGGTCTCCACCCGCCGCCATCTTGCTTTTCAGCACCCGCTCTCTTTGCTGCTCCAAAACCACTTTTTAAATCGCTCCACTCCTGGTCCACTCCATGCAGTGCTGGGGGAACCTTACTGCCGCCTTCCCACACTGGGAGACGTCGTCCAAGTGCCGCTGGGGCTCCTCAAAAGGGCCCAAAAGTCCGTTCTTGGTGGGAGCTGCCGAACGTGCGACCGATCTAGGCATAGCTGCAACCGGAAGTGAATGTGGGTACATTTTGGGAATGAGAGGTAACTTCAGATAAAATGGTGTGTTTAATTATTCATGTGTCACAGTGTATATTAATCTTTTCTTCTGTATTTTTTTGTTTGATCAATATCATTTCTTCATTGTATATACAACAACTGGGCTGGGCTATACATTGTTCCTCACAATATTCCAGACCAAAATACACCACTAAGAACCAACGTTTCAAGCTATCCTTCAGGATTTGGGGATACTCTTGCATGTAACATCAACAGGATTCTTAACAAATTGAAATGGAGAAACTAGTAAAATGGAATAGATTCCTTACTGGAAGTGGAGTGTGAGAAATTGTAGTCAAGGTAACTGTGGGAGTACATTTGTTTAGAGTGGATATTGGTTGCTACTCTATCCTGGAAATGTAGGTGGAGAGGTTGAAGAAGATAATGGAAACGTGGAGAAGGATCATGTGAAATTCAGAGAGGTCTGGCGATTGGAAGCAAAGTTGATGAAAATGTTCAGTTTAGTCCAAGAGCAGGTAACAGCATTGACACAGTCATCAATGTAGCAAAAAAGAGCTGAAGGAGGGACCTGAGTCAGTATGAAGCCAAATGTTCTGGCACACCCTCTGGTGTCTGGGCATCTTGGCACTGTCAGTCTGGCATCCTGGTAGTGCTACCTGGGCACCCCAACAGTGCCACCCTAACACTGCCAGGGTGCTCAGGTGGCACTGAAATTGTTCCAGGGCACTGCCAGTCTCCCAGTTAGAGGGGAGGTGAGGTGGTCCAGGGGGTCTCTCCAAGGTTGGGGAGAGGGAGTGGGGGGGGGGGGGGGGTGAGGGGAGCTAAAAAGGTGTGGGGGCCTGAAGGGGGGGGGGCAGATTGGGGCTGCCAAACAAAATGCCGCCCTGCTCAGCAGCAGGAAATACCTCTCGGCTGGGAGAAACTCCTCGAGGCCAAAAGAAATACAGTAAAGTGCCCTTGGATAGCGGCTGCAGCATCGAGAAACAATCTACTAAGCGCATCGTTCACCCGGCTCGCTCCGCAAGGCGCGATCTGGATCTCACCCTTATAGCTCATTTAAATACCCTGATGCTGGATTCAAGTTAAAGTCCACTGAATCGCACCCAATAGAGTTGAGGTAGATTTCCCCAGTTCTATGGGAGAAAGGGTAGGCTGAAATTATGGGTTTTTCGTAGCATTTTTCTTTGTGGACCTTGGGAAGAAGGAGGGTCTGTGCTGATTTGGTGGACGGTGAGGTTGGAGGTCATGGAGTGAACCCAAGCTAATAGTGCATTGAAAAATCAAATTAATGACATATAAAAGTTGTCAGAGATATCATCCAATTTGTTTGGCAACATATCGCTTAAATGGCTATTTTGAAGGGAGATAGAATAGAAAATCGCTTATTGTCACAAGTAGGCTTCAAATGAAGTTGCTGTGAAAAGCCCCTAGTCGCCACATTCTGGCGCCTGTTCAGGAAGGCTGGTATGGGAATTGAACCGTGCTGCTGGCCTGCCTTGGTCTGCTTTCAAAGCCAGCGATTTAGCCCTGTGCTAAACCAGCCCCTGATCGGGGCAAGAGCTTTACATTAGTTTGCCAGTAACCAGTCAATTCAATTTGTTTATGCCAGAAACAAAATGCCTTTCCTTTTCTAAATTGAAAAGCCGAAGATGATATTGTTGAACTAAGTTGCTCAGTGAATTATTTTTATCTTGCTAAGCATGGATTTAACTTGAATTAGTTTCATGGAATACCCTTGTGGCTTGTGCATTTTTCGAAAGCACTTTTAAATGTCAGTGGGGAGAGTTTCCTTTTGTGTTAAAGATGATCTGGCTGATGTCTGAAGTAATCTGAAAGCTAAGCAGTATCTCTGAGTTACTTTCTTGTGTTGAAATTAAATATTGATGTTTTTTCCCCATCTTGACGACTGACAAACTGGTTGCAGCAATATATAATTTCAGCACACATTCCATTCCCGTTCAGGTCTAAGACTGTTTTATCAGCAGCTTAAGTCCCTAGTTTTTCTTCTTCTTTTTCACTCTTGCAGTCCAGGCTTATTTTTGTATTGCCCGAGATAAGATCCGATATAAAATGAAACATATTTTTATATAAATTTGACTTTGAATCTGGCTCTTGGTTTGCAGTTTAATTCCCTCATAATTTTATCTGATTTTAACATGGCTCCTGCAGCCAAGTCTCCTATCGATTTTATGCAAAATAAGAAAATAAACTAATTTTCCCTGGTGACATTTAAAAGATTAAACTGCTGAAGTACTTACCACTTGTAAAATACATAAAAAATTCATTGGAAACAGCTTTCATTTCAGTTATTGACCAATTGCCAGGCGCAACTCAAATCCCTCAAAGCAGATAGCAAGATATTTCCAGATTGGTCAACTGCTTTTAAACATGACTTCAAATAGTTTGATGTCAGCATCCACTCAAAATCAATAGGCATGATTTTAATGAAGCGATTAAATTCTGCCTCATTGTAAAAAAAAGTAGGGTCCAAAATGGGAGTTTTGGGGTTTTTTTTTGAGCGCTTGGAATGATGTCAATGATGAGTGTTCACATTTCTAATGTCACTTGCATTGGATGCCTTAGGTAGAGGGCATCAGCGTGTGCATGGTAAGCATTCAACATAATTGTTCAGAGTAAACAGATAATCATGCTAATCGATGTGAATTTTCATCAGTGTTGCCATAATGAAGCTCCAGTGAATGCCCTCTCTTAATCCCGTGTAGTTGAACGTAGATTAGCAACAAGAATGATCCCTCACCACTGCTATTTAAAATGTTCATCAATTTATTCTCAGTCAGTTGAGATTAGTTGATGATTGATTGATTTCTGTAGGCTTCTGCTACTGTTATGATGGTCACGAGGGATCATCAATAGATCTCGCCGCGAGCCTTTGTGGAATATAAATTCCCCAATTAAGCGGGTGGCTGCTTGTCCAATAGGGAATGTTTGGCAGAAGCTTAAAATCCCCAGTTCCAACAATCAGCAACTGACCTCAACTAACTGAGAATAGGTTGATGAACATTGTAAATAGCACTGGTGAAGGATCATTCTTGTTGCTGATCCAGGTTCAATTTTGTGGGATTAAGCAAGGGCACGGGGAGGGGGGGGATGCTGAACACAACTTCACAGATTTCCAGGCTTGGATAATATTGTAAACTGTGGCAGAGGTGTTTTTTGTTACGGTAATAAGGGGGTTTGTTACTGGACGACTGGCCTTGGCAAAGTTATTACATTAGCGATGAGGAGTAAAGGTCTGTTTATCGGAGCAACTTTCAGAGTCGAAAATTAGCATCTAATCTAATTAGAAACAAAATGCCTCTCTTCGGTAAACTCTAACCCTATGGGATGTTAATGAAGAAGACTGGACCCAATAGATGGAGCGCATGTGTTACTTCTTCCGGGCTAATAACATTGTGGGAGATGATGAGCAAAAGGTGACAGCTGACAGCATGCGGGCCCTGACATTTAGCGTGATAAAACGTCTGACCTACCCAGATGGCCTTGACTCAAAAACCTTTGATGAGTGAGTAGACCTGGTGCGAAATTACGAGGACCCAAAGCCCTCTATCATCATCCAGAGGTACTGCTTTAACACACAGGGAGACCCTGGGGGAACCTGTCACTGAATTTTGAACCCAATTGTAGAATTTTGATTTGATTTGATTTGATTTATTGTCACATATACCGACGTACAGTGAAAAATATTTTTCTGTGCCGAGGAAACGTACACAGTACGTACATAGTAGACAAAAAGAATAATCAACAGAGAACATTGACAAATGATACATCGACAAACAGTGATTGGTTACAGTGCGGACCAAGGGGCCAAATAAAACAAATGAGCAAGAGCAGCATAAGGCGTCGTGAATAGTGTTGTTACTGGGAACAGATCAGTCTGAGGGGGCGTCGTGAGGAATCTTGTAGCTGTGGGGAAGAAGCTGTTCCTATGTTTGGATGTGTGGGTCTCCAGACTTCTGTACCTTCTGCCTGATGGAAGGGTCTGGAAGAAGGCAATGCCTGGGTGGGAGGGGTCTCTGATAATGCTGTCTGCCTTCCTGAGGCAGCGGGAGGTGTATACAGAATCAATGTGGGGGTGGCAAGCTTGTGTGATGCGTTGGGCTGAGTTCACCGCACTCTGCAATTTCTTGCAATCTTAGACCGAGCAGTTGCCATACCAAGCTGTGATGCATCCGGATAGGACGCTCTCTATTGTACAAATGTAGAAGTTTGTGAGAGCCGATGCAGACATGTCAAATTTCTTTAGCTTCCGTAGGAAGTAGAGACGTTGTTGCGCTTTCTTGACTGTTGCATCAACGTGAGTGAACCAGGACAGACTGTTGGTGATGGTGGCCCCCAGGAACTTAAAGCTATCGACCATCTCCAGTTCAAAGTCATTGATGCAGATAGGAGTGTGTGTTGTGCTATGCTTCCTGAAGTCGATGAACAGTTCCTTGGTCTTTCCGACATTTAGAGAGAGGTTGCTTTTGGTACACCATGCAACCAAGTGATTTCTCTCCCTCCTGTAGTCTGATTCGTCGTTGTTTAAGATACGGCCCACCACAGTCATATCATCCACAAACTTATAGATTAAGTTGGAGTAAAATCTTCCCACACAGTCATGGGTGTATAGGGAGTACAGTAGAGAACTGAGCACTCATCCTTGCGAGTCTCCGGTGTTGAGAACTATTGTGGAGGAGGTGCTTTTGCCTATCCTGGCAGATTGCGGTCTGTTGGTGAGGAAGTCAAGATTCCGTCTGCACAGGGAGGGGTCAAGTCCAAGATTGCAGAGTTTGGTTATTAGTCTTGTCGGAATAATGGTGTTGAAGGCGGAGCTGTAATCTATGAACAGCAGTCTTACATAAGTGTCCTTGTTGTCGAGGTGTTCGAGTGTTGATTGCAGAGCCAGTGAGATCGCATCTGCTGTGGACCGGTTGCAGTGATAGGCAAACTGCAGTGGATCGAGGCCGTCTGGGAGGCTGGCATTGATCCGTCTCATGACTAGCCGCTCAAAGCATTTCATGATAACAGATGTCAGGGCCACCGGTCGGTAGTCGTTGAGGAAATGGGAAGAACATTATGAATGCGACTCATCCTTGGCCAAGATGTTACGAGACAGGTTGGTGTGTGGAATAGAAAATGTGACAACTCAAAAAAGGTTACTGGCAGAGCCCAATCTGGATCTAAAGAAATGTCAGTGGGATATCGCTATCCATGGATATCGCAGAAAAAGTGGCTCAGGAGCTACGTCCTCTGGTTAGCGGGCAGAGACTAATGCAAAAACTACCATCCCTCAACTGAAGGCACCTCTGTAAATAATCAATCACCAAATTGGAGCTTGGTGGTCAAGGAAATATTGTGACAAATGAGTTGAATTTTCCTAGCTGGGTCAATATCATGACATTAATTTGTGGCCTGGAAAAGAGGTAGTCACGGCCGGGGACTTCTCCAAACTTCAGGTGTTCCATCTAGTCAAGGATGGTGGAAGGTCTCGCAGGAGAGTCCTCATCCAAGCTGCCGGCCCATCTTTGTGCAGCGGGAATATCCCTACAGGATGCCTTGTAGCAACAGCTGGGGCCGGATGATCCCTGCAGCTCAGAGAAGTGAGAGAAATTCATAAGGAGCTGGGGGAAGGTGTAGCCATCTGGGATGGCCACGTCCCGATTACAAAATGGACAATTTGCCAAGAATGCAGGGAAAATTGGACAATACCGAAAAACCAAGCAGGTGCAAGGTCTGTCTGTTGATTAGAGCTGTAGCTCTTAGACAAGACCGATACTGCAGAACCATCTACATACTAATGAGCCATCCCCAGGAACAAAAAGGCAACATTTAGGTAAACAATGCTAAAACAGACACCCCGGCGCCAGAGGAGACTAAAACAAAGCAAACCAACGGCCACCTAGGACACGCCCAGCAATCAGGGAACCCATCCCTCTATCAGAGGAAAATCGTTCAGAACGATTGGAGCCAAGTTCAAGGCCCACCCAAAAGTGCGCAAAGCCCTTTTGGGTATAAAAAGAATACCCCAAGAGAGAATCGCTCACTTGGCCTTGGCTCTCAGCGAGGAGAGACCTGCCAAAGCTACTCCAGACCAAGTAAGTTCCAAGTCAACGCACGCTACGAGATAGACGCGCCTAGTTACTATCCTGTAAACAGCTCAACCCAGCAGCCTCAGAACCAAGCAACGGCCATTGTTCCTCTGACTGATTGGGCACCCAAAGCTAAGTATAGGCTTTTAGCAGTAGTGATAGTTTAGTTTGTAGAGTTTATGCATGAGTATATTTGACTGTGCGTGTAAATAAATGAGCATTGATTTTGAACTTACTAACTGGTGTATCGAGTCTTTGATCAGTGTTCAGTTTTGAACCTTGTGGCGGTATTGAAAGATACCTGGCGACCCTTGAGCAAACTTAATTAAACAGAGCCAAATTAAGAGAGAACACAATTAGCAACATTTACTGGCGACCTCTGACTGGACTTGATTTAGAAGTGGCCTAACCACTCCGAGAGAACCCAAATTTGAATTGAGAATCCAATTGGAAACAGATAAACCACAAGTGTAAGAACAGTACTGAACTGGCCTCCGAGATTCGGAAGTATGTTCCTGCATGCGTACTAACAGGGATATAAGGTAAACCTGAGAGATTTTGTTGAGTAAAACTGTCGGGAGTTTTGTAGGCCGGAAATTAGCGTAAGCCGTTCCCGTGTTTACATCACCACTTTATCACTCCCTGTTCCAAATTCAGTCGAGAACCTCGATAGAGAAAATGACAATGAAGGCAATGGAACGCCTTATGAACCCCCAGGAATTCAAGGTCGCAGCGACCAGTAGAGTAGGACAGTGTCCCGTTTGGGAAGATGAGATCAGGAAATATCTCAAAGGGAAAGGATGGTCCCTTTGGAGTGAATTCTGCGCCAAGATGAAACAGGTCCCGGGAGTATAGGACATACTTGGTGGGAGAACCTGTCAGAGATCCACAAAAAGAGCTTAGGGAAAGCTCGCAAGCCGATGGCAATCGTGTCCTGTTTGGCACAATTGCGAGGCACAGAGGAGGGCGTTAGGATGCTCCGTAGAGAGATAGAGGAGAGAGACAGAAGTAGTGAGGTAGACATGAGCGAAGTAGAAAAGGAGAATAGAGATTTGAGAGAGCAATTAGCAGCAAGGGACGGAGAGGTGGATGATGCCAAGTGGGCACACCAGTCTTGTCTCGTGCATTTGAGTAGTTTCCAAACGCAATACGACAAGGCCTACCAGGACATGCAACGTGCTGTCTTGGTAAGACAAGAGACCGAGCAACAAGTTGAGAAATTGCAGAAACAGTGCAATGATTTGAAAGCAGCCCTACGAGCACTCCATGCTTCCACAACGGAACAAAGGCAGAGCTCAGAAGACCACGCAAAGTGCCGGAAGCAAATTGCAGAATTGCAATCTCTGCTTTGCGTTCAAAATGGGTTTCAAAGCATATTTAGACCCAGTTAGATCAGGAAAACGGCCCCGATTGGCAGGAATTGAACAAGACTGCCCATAGCTATGTACATGGAAAATGTACGCAGGAAAAACCCCAGAAATGGAAAGCTCCCCAACCCCCAACCGAACAGGCAGAACACATCCCCATGAACCCTGTAAACACACACCGCAGGACCGCAGCAGAAGGAGACACAGATTTCCTTTATACAACCCCGTTAACCGTGACCCAATTACGGGACGCGTGTGGAAAAATTACACCGTTCCTTCCCACATCAGACCTCCACCAATTTTTCGCGAAAGTCAAACAGCAGGCTACCATGTACGGCCTGGACGAGAAGGAGAAAGTGAAGCTCACAGTTTTAAGCCTCAACCCTTCAGTCGTGGCAGCCCTTTCTGACCCACAGAATGTAGGAGGAGGCACACTCCAAGAGATGCACACAGCGATCCTTGATGTGATCGGCTTTAACAGAGGAGACCCCGTAGAAGGCCTAATCAAGGGTAGGCAAAAGAAAACAGAGTACTCCACAGCGTTTGCTGGATGCTTGTGGATACACTTTACAGCAGTTTTCGGAGAGTTAGCCCGCGCCCATTTGTCCTCAGATAATATGGCCAGATGGACTCAAATCCTCGTCTCTCACGCGACAGACGCAGGACAGAAAACATTCGCAAATTATATCCCCTCAGATGAGGTCCACAATGAGAAATGGGTTTTGAAGAGATTGTCCCACACTTGGGAGCAATCAGTCCACAGCAAAACCGCATTTATAAAACCAGATGAAGAGCAGGCAGACAGGATTCCAGTTAAAGCGGAACAATGAGGGCAGGAACAGCCCACGCCAGCCCAAAGCTCAAGAATGTTACAATTGTGGACAGTTAGGACACTTTGCACGAGAGTGCAACGCACCCCAGAAGCAGCAGAGAAACCAACAGACAGGCACCCTAAACAGGAATAGGGCAAAGCCGATCCATAGCGCCCATTCAGAGAATGCAGACATGAACAGCACTGACTGACGGTGTTCGGGCTCCCCATCTTGGGTCTGCGACACCCTTTAGGACTAGACCGGTAGTAGCAGGCAGAGTTCGGGGACTCCCCGTAGAATTTCTTTGGGGCACAGGAGGGTCCCGCACCACACTCAATTCCTCCACGATGTTCCAGCGAGACATGTGGCCCACAACAGACACCATTACACTCAGCGGTTTTACAGGTCATTTACAACAGGGACACATCACAGCCCCTGTAGCAGTACAAATAGGGAACATCACAACGAAGCACCCCGTAGTTTTGGTTGATCTGCCCCAGACAGAAAATATCCTAGGGATCAATTTTATGAGCTCCCACAACCTTTCTTTTGACCCAGTTAACGAGTGTGTATGGAAAATGGCAAAGGCAGCACAAGCCCCCGCCATGTTCACAGTAGGAGAATACGTAAGCAGGATTAGCTCAGTAGGAGACTTCTGGTTTGACCCTCGAGCCATTAGTGCAGACAAACAGGTTAGGGCAGTCCTGCAGGAACACAAAGCAGCATTTGCACAGCACAAGCACGACTGTGGCAATTTGGCTGGCTTTGTGAACATTATAGGTCCCGACCCTGAACCCCAGAAGCAGTACGGATTTGCCCAGGAAGCAGAGGGAGAAATCTCCAAAGTAATAGAGAGTTTGTTGGATCAAGGCATACTCTGATCAGTAGCCTCCACAAACAACGCACCAATTTGGCCTGTCAGGAAACCCGAAGGATCATGGCGACTGACCATTAATTACCGGGAACTGAACAAAGTAACCCAAGCAGCAGCCCCCACCATAGCCACGCGTCCCGAGACCATGCTCAAACAGGGACTCTAGTCAAAATTTTTTTGGGTTTTGGACATTAGTAACGGCTTTTGGTCCATTGGCAAAAGCGTGCCAGTACAAATTTGCCTTTACATTCCAGGGACAACATTATACGTGGACGTGCCTTCCACAACTCCCCCTTCACTTTCCACTGACAGCTGGCAAATGGATCAGCAAAATTTTCCCTATTGTCTGGTCCAGTATGTAGACGACTTGTTACCACAGACAGACACAAAGGGAGAGCACATTTCGCTTCTCGCCGAACTCCTAAAAGAAATTGGTTGTAAAGTCAACCCCAAGAAGGCCCAGATTTTGAAAGAGAAAGTGATTTACTTGGGAATAGTGAACACACATGGTAAACACGAGATCGAGCAATAAAGAATTGACTCGATCGTCAACTTGCCCCTTCCCCACAATGTCTCAGCCCTCCGGTCATTTTTAGGACTGGTTGGCTACTGCCGACACCATATCGATGGTTTCACCACAAAAGCAGCGCCCCTATCCGACCTTCTCAAGAAAAAGGCACCTTGGGAATGGCTTCCACAGCACATGGATGCCGTGGATGCTTTAAAAAGAGCCCTCAGCACAGCCCCCACACTACAGGTCCCAGATCCACTTTCCCCGTACGCTATCGAAGTAGCAAGCACCGACCGAACCCTTTCCAGCCGTGCTCCTCCAGGAATGCCATGACCAATTACGCCCCGTAGCATATGCCTCACGCATGTTAGACCCTGTGGAGCAAGGATTTTCTGCCTGTGCAAGGCACCTGCTTGCAGTTTTTTGGGCAGTACAGTACTTCGCCTACATTGCAGGACTCAACCCCATCACCATTCTCACAGAACACATCCCAACAATGCTATTATTAGACGGTCGACTTAAGGATGGCACAGTCAGCCAAATCTGCGCAGCCCATTGGACCCTTCTTTTACAGGGACGGGACATTACAGTAAAAAGAACCAAGACCCACACCTTCCTTGCCGATAATTTGCGGTATGCAGGCACCCCTCATGAGTGTGAGATCATTACCACCAAACAGAACACAGGCCCATTAATACCCAAAACACCTCCCTGGAAAACAGGTAGTACACCCCAGAGACCCCAGCCCACAGACACGTGCACACCCCTGAAGATTTATGTGGACTGCTCCTCCACAGTGTTAAATGGAAAGAAAATCACCGGTTGTGGTATTTACGTAGAGGACGCATAGGGACGCACCCTCGATGAGATTGCATTAAAGTTGCCAGGAAGAGTCACTTAGGCTCACAGGCAGCAGAACTGGCAGCAATCGCTTATAATGTAGACCACCCCGACTCGTTCCCGACCCCAGCAGACATCTATTCGGACAGCTTGTATGTATGTAATAGTTTGACGGAATTCCTACCCCTGTGGGAAACAAGAGGATTTGTTTCCGCGGACCGTAAGCCCCTACCCTCAGCACCATTACTCCGCCATATCTCAAAGACAGCGAAGGATAGAAAATATGGAATAATGGAATTGGGCAGCACGGTAGCCTTGTGGATAGCACAATTGCTTCACAGCTCCAGGGTCCCAGGTTCGATTCCGGCTTGGGTCACTGTCTGTGCGGAGTCTGCACATCCTCCCTGTGTGTGCGTGGGTTTCCTCCGGGTGCTCCGGTTTCCTCCCACAGTCCAAAGATGTGCAGGTTAGGTGGATTGGCCATGATAAATTGCCCTTAGTGTTGGGTGGGGTTACTGGGTTATGGGGATAGGGTGGAGGTGTTGACCTTGGGTGGTGTGCTCTTTCCAAGAGCCGGTACAGACTCGATGGGCCGAATGGCCTCCTTCTGCACTGTAAATTCTATGAAAAATTAAGGTTTGCAGTCATCACCGTTCATCCCCCCCCGGTAACGTTAAAGCAGACGCCCTAGCAAAGGCAGGCTCCAGGCATGGTTATTTTTGGAACCCTCCCGAAAGCACCCCAGTACACACAGTTCAGGTCTCACAGACCAATATTCAGGATCTAGCGAAGGCACAGAAAGAGGACTAGAAACTCAGGGGAGTTTTAACGGGTACCTTCCCAGCCCTGTATGATAAATACAAGAATGCAATAAACACACATGACGGTGTGATTTTAAAGGATGTCATTTATATCGTTCCCAGCAGGACAGGAACCAGATCATTTGTCAGTTCCACGACAATCATGGACACCAAGGTATTGAACCCACCCTAGCCCACCTCAGACCACTCTGCAGGTGGCCTGATTTAAAAGCCGATGTTACCCACTACATAGAGAATTGCTTGACCTGTGCCCAGAACAATCTGGACAGATATGCGAAAAAGGCTCAACTTAGTCATACCCGGCCCGTTAATGAACCCTGGACAAATCTACAGATAGACTATATAGGACCACTACCCCCTTGCAGAAATGGTTATAAGTATGTGTTGGTGGTCATCGACACCTTCACAAAATGGGTGGAAGCATTTCCATCGAGAACTAATATGGCCAAGACAACAGCTAAAATACTAACACAGCACATCTTTACAAGAAGGGGCCTCCCCCGCAGTATAGAATCCAATCAAGGCTCCCATTTCACAGGACGTGTAATGAAAAACGTCCTCATGATTTTCGGCATTCGACCAAAGTTTCACATAGCATACCACCCCCAGTCAAGTGGTATTGTAGAGAGGATGAACAGGACATTAAAAGCCACCCTCAGGAAAATGGTACAGCAGAATAACAGCTCCTGGGATTCAGTTCTCCCATTTGCTTTCATGTTCTTAAGAAACAGGATACCCACGTCCACAGGATACACCCCACACACACTCTCATGACCGGACGCCCCATGAAAGGCACTGAGTATTTATTATGACTGGATTTGGCCAGCCCTGCAGTCACAGCCCTCACGCATGAAAATGCTGTACAACAATTGATAGAGAACATAAAGGCAGCCCAACTCGCAGCAGCTGTGCGTCTTGGGACCAGGAAGAAAC
The DNA here is from genome assembly GCF_047496885.1 of Scyliorhinus torazame. Taxonomy (NCBI): domain Eukaryota; kingdom Metazoa; phylum Chordata; class Chondrichthyes; order Carcharhiniformes; family Scyliorhinidae; genus Scyliorhinus; species Scyliorhinus torazame. Next base: position 61,502,803 of record NC_092728.1, read on the forward strand.
AGAGCAAGGCTTGTTTCGACAAAACAGTACACGCCACTGAGTTTGCAGTAGGGCAGCAAGTGATGCTTTCCCTATACAACCCCAGTTCATTCCTTTCCCCTAAATTCTCCGGACCGTACTCCATTTCGGACAAAGTCAGCCCCTTGGTATACAAGATTACATATCCCAATGGCAAGTCTGCGTGGTTTCACATAAACCAGCTCAAGGCTTATAGCTTGAAGAATAGCCACACATACCACATCCTGCTCGCAGCAGCAGACGGGCACGCCCCGCCCACAGATGACGTTTTCCTACGCTTCCCCAACCTGTCCAGCCTGTCTTCAGACACGACTTCAACTCCACCCCCAGAGGCACGACTCCGCCTCTCCCTTCCTTCAACCAGCAGCGACAGCGACAGTGATAGCGATCACGATGACGATAGCCACAGCACACCACGTTACGATTATCCCCCTGTACCAGGCCCCACTCCCAGCGAATCCGAGCATGCTTCCACTGATCCCTTCGAGATTACATATATCAAAGCCCCTGACACAGACCCACCGCCCGACGATTACGGATTGAAACCAAGTAGCTCCAACCTTGACACACGATTCTGGCATCGAGACAATTCATTCAGGCTCATCCGGAATGATGAGATGGACCCCAATTCGCCCCAAGCAGCTTTAGCACGATTACGAGTTTGGCAGCCGGGAGAAGATGATGACATAGAGTCTGACTCCCACCAAACAAATCCATTTGCGACCCTGTTCGCTATTGAGCAGTGAGATGTCCAGGTGATGGAAAAAACGAACCGATGGAGAGATACGGTGTCCTTTCTGATGGAACCTGCACCATGTTTGTTGTATGTTTGTTCGTCAGTGTTAATGTTAAGTGTTGTTTGTAAACTTGAAACTTTTCACGGCCCCACGTCACCACTCCTTTAACGCCCCCTGGCGGTTAATGGAACAAGTTTGTCCCCAGACAACAGTTCAGAGGAACTAGTTTGTCAACAGAAACCAGTTTAGAGGTACAAGTTTGTCAGCAGACAACAAGGCAACCCCCATGACGACCACATTCTTACCTGTTCTTGCCGGTTGCTCAGGCAGTGGAGAAACGGCACTGGTCCCTGCCCTGCCTGAGGACCCCCTTCTGGTCAGCTACGCTCAGATAGAATACAAACGGCATTGATCACCATCCTACCCAGGGATTCCACCCATTTATTACCCGCCGCGGCCCATACGCACCCCATTTTGGCACTTCCAGTTCTAAATTCTTTTGTTTGGTTTTGGCAACCCTTAGGTTACTTCCGTATGCTATTTACATCCTCAAACACTGGGATGGTAGATCGCACAGGCTGCGAGACAGCTCGCCTTCTGTCAGTATTTTTCTCGGAAGTCTTGTCCCAAATATTTGGTTCAAAATATTTGGGAGTCACAGATGGTGACCAATTATATAGGGAAATTGGCAACAAAGGACAGACAGACAGGCATACGAGATCTTAAGCAAGATAATATCAGATATTATGCTTGTGTTCACAGAACTCCAGAACCTCAGGAACCCCAGAGGAAGGCAAAGAAGAAGACAGAAAGACGGAAAGATGAAGATGACCTCCATCATGTTCACCTGGAACTTAGCGGGATCCCTTCAGTTGCATGCGGACGCTACCCCCCTGACCCCTACCACACAAGCTGTGAATGATTCCCACCCCCGCAATACACAGAACCCCAAGATAGCTAGCCCCACGACAGCTAACAATACCCCGACCTGGTGCGATAAGTTTATCACCTGATACTCACTATCGTATGTAGTAGAAGCCCACTTACTACTGGCGATACTTTGCAGTGTCGTGCAGACACTTAGAGTCAGGAAATGGCGAAAGAGAGCCGACCGCTCTCGCACCCTGGTATACAGGTTTAGGTCCCCCATTTTCGGATTCCACCAAACCCCCGAACCCCTTGACATGAATTAAAGTGCATCCGTTTTTCTTTATGTATTCTGTTAAATAAAGAAATGTAAACTTCTGTGCTTGACTGCCAGGCCAGAGAAATTTGTGTGCTGCTATTTTGTACAGTTTAAGATGTTATAGGTTATTTTTGGGATTGTTTGAGTGAGGATAGTTTATTGAGGATAGTTAGAGGTTCCAGTTTTTTTATTTCTCTGGAATGCATGCATTAATGTCATAGCGTCCCATAGAATTTCATACTAATGTATGTATTTTAAATGATTTAGGTAAAATTGTGTTTCATAGGATAGGGCATCGTAGAGCCTGGTTATGTATGCCCCGTTTGGTCAGAGGACGAAGACGGCGCAGTAATGTGATCCCTCATGCTTCATGTTGAGGATCACAAGGAGGGGGTGTAGCCATCTGGGATGGCCACGTCCCGATTACAAAATGGACACTTTGCAAAGAATGCAGGGAGAATTGGACAATACCGAAAAAGCAAGCAGGCGCAAGGTCTGTCTGTTGATTAGAGTTGTAGCTCTCAGACAAGACCGATACTGCAGAACCATCTACTTACTAATGAGCCATCCCCGGGAACAAAAAGGCAATATTTAGGTAAACAATGCTAAGACAGACACCCCGGCGCCAGAGGAGACTAAAACAAAGCAAACCAATGGCCACCTCGGACACGCCCAGCAATCAGGGAACCCACCCCTCTATTGGAGGAAAATCGATAAGAACGATTGGGAAATGGCCCAATTAATTGGGGCCAATTTCAAGGCCCACCCAAAAGCGTGCAAAGCCCTTTTGGGTATAAAAAGAATTCCCCAAGAGAGAATCGCTCTCTTGGCCTTGGTTCTCAGCAAGGAGAGACCTTCCAAAGCTACTCCAGACCAAGTAAGTTCCAAGTCAACGTACGCTACGAGATAGGCGCTACTAGTTACTATCCTGTAAACAGCTCAACCCAGCAGTCTCAGAACCAAGCAACGGCCATTGTTCCTCTGACTGAGTGGGCACCCGAAGCTAAGTATAGACTTTTAGCAGTAGTGATAGTTTAGGTTGCAGAGTTTTATGCATGAGTATATTTGACGGTGTGTGTAAATAAATGCGCATTGATTTTGAACTTACTAACTGGTGTATCGAGTGTTTGATCAGTATTCGGTTTTGAACCTTATGGCGGTATCGAAAGATACCTGGCGACTCTTGAGCAAACTTAATTAAACAGAGCCAAATTAAGAGAGAGCACAATTAGCAACATTTACTGGCGACCTCTGACTGGACTCGATTTAGAAGTGTCCTAACCACTCCGAGAGAACCCAAATTTGAATTGAGAATCCAATTGGAAACAGACCTGTGCTCTCTCAAAGGAATCACTCTGTGCTCTCTTTGTGGCGTCGTCGTCTTCTTGGGCATTTGACACGTTGCTGTCATCCAATGTATCGACGATCTGCCATGTCATCATGGCATTGGATTAATCTACCATGAGTAGAGTCGTGTTGATCTTTGCAACCGTGTTGCTGATGCTGTGATCAGCATATCCGAATAACTCAGTCATGTCGGAGTAGTATTGTGTATATTGCTTGATAGACAAATCATCTCTTTTTGTTTCGGAGTTGTTATGGTTCTCTTCCCTTTGGGTGGTGCAGACTGCTAGTTCCAGGGTTTTGTGAGAGTAATTTTCAACTGCTGGTATAAGTTCAGGCATTGTTCTGTCTTTTGAGGTAAGAAAATTGGGTTTTGCAGCTTTAAAATTCTTTTTTTTGATTTTCGGGCATTTCCCTTTTAAGTGGCCGTGGTCCGGGTCTTCTGGCGTCATGTCGCACGTGACGTAAAGTGTAGGAATCGATTGTGCATGCGCAATTCGATTTTCCTTTACTGTGCACTTTTTCTTCAACTGCGCGACTTGCGCATGCGCGGAACCATCTTCGAACGGTACTCTTTTTGTTCAACTGTGCATGCGCGGCTTGCGCATGCGTAGTACAGTTTTCGCGCAAAACGGCCGATCTCAACTGCGCATGCGCAGCTTCGGTTTCCTGTGCATGCGCAGACACAGAATTTCGAATTTTGTTCTCCGGAGACTGTAAAATGTGCTCAGACGCCATTTTAAAGTGCATTTCAGCGTTTTTTCTTTGTAAAAAGTTAAAGTTATTTTTTTCTTTCGATCTGGACTTTTCAATCACGATTTCGAGAGTTAACCCTTTCTGTTCTGATAATGATTGTTTGAGTTTTGCATCACTCATTCCCTGTGCAATTTGGTCTCCAAGAATTGAATGATTTAAATCAGCATTGTTACTGGTGTTACAGTACTAATTTTTTCAGGATTACTTCGACTTTGGTGCTGTCTTCACCTTTCAAGTATCTAAAGCAATTATAGATTTCTCTAGCTTCATGACCCGCTGTTGCGAGTAGCAGCGCTATTTTCGTTGCGTCATTAGCTACAAAACATATTTGGAACATCTCTTCAAACCTTCTCCAGTCATTATTTAAATTACTGGTTGTGTTCAGCTGCGGTGGGTTTCCAACCAATTTCATTGAATTAGCGAAGTCTTCCCACGTCGAATGTCCGGTACGAGTTTTCTTGCCATTTTTTTCTTTCTTTGTCTGCATCTTGTGTAATCGTACAGCAAGCGTTCTGAAGTCTCCAGGTTCCATGTGTTATTCCTTGTCTCTGAATAAAGCTCGTAGTCTTGCAGTTGAAGTAGATGCTTTATTTTGAGTTTGTTCTCTCTCCAGCGCTTATACTATGTTACATCTGAGCTGCCTGTCTGTGTCCTGCTCACCAGCTGCCATCCCTGTGAAGTATCACTGACTTCCTGTTTATCTCTATTTATACCTCTCCCGTGCTCCCTCTAGTGCTTGCTCAGATGTATTGCATCTACATTAACGCCTTGTGTAAATACACAGATGTACATATCACTAAATATATAAGTCCTGATTGATATGGATTGTTGGCAGGTGAATGATAGAGGTGTGATGTATTGTGCAGTTGCTGAGGCGAGTGGTGGTGCTATTGATGGGGTACGGCATTTGAAGATTAACTCACTGACCTTTCTCATTAACATGAGGTCATTGAACTCTTGCAGAAGTGTATCCAGGTCCTCGGGCTTGACTACTGACATTGATTGTCATGACTATTTGCTCACACTGGCTTCACAGAGTTTGTCTGGAGGGTCTCCTTGCACCATACAGATAGAGCACATATATTCACCTTCTCCATGACAGTGTTGGAAAATCTTGGAGCTTACTCACTTTCCAATATTGAGCCATTGTGATGTCTTCTTCCCCATCATAATAATTTCAGCAATGACACCTGCTTTCACCACCTGTTCCACCCTTAGTACACATTCCCCTCAGAAGATGCAGGCTAGCAGGTGCTAACCTTCACAATTTGAGACCCCCTACTTGCCGCTCAATAGCACTCTTAGCAATAACTTCACACCGCAATTACTTAAATTAGCAGATAGCTGAAAGTTGGCATTCTAACTGCATCCAAAGCATCGGGCATGGCTTAATCGTGGATTGCAGGCCTCACGCCGATTTCGGGAGCTATTGCATTTAGCCCCTGTTAGGTTTAACATTTGAAACTATAAACATAGTTAATCGTTAATATCCCCCTTTGATACCATCAGTGTGATGGAAGTTAAGTATAATTAATCCTAAGTGGCAGTTTTGGAATTCAGTCAAAGAAAGATTTGCACTTCGAGAACAATAGAACATTACAGCGCAGTACAGGCCCTTCGGCTCTCGATGTTGCGCCGACCTGTGAAACCAATCTAAAGCCCATCTCCACTATTCCATTATCATCCATATGTTTATCCAATGACCATTTAAATGCCCTTAATGTTGGCGAGTTCACTACTGTTGCAGGCAGGGCATTCCACGCCCCTACTACTCTCTGAGTAAAGAACCTACCTCTGACATATGTCCTATATCTATCTCCCCTCAATTTACAGCTATGTCCCCTCACCATCAGGCTAGCCATCACCATCTGATGGTATCAAAGGGGGATATTGACGATTAACTATCCACCCTACCTAATCCTCTGATCATCTTGTATGCCTCTATTAAGTCACCTCTTAACCTTCTTCTCTCGAACAAAAACAGCCTCAAGTCCCTCAGCCTTTCCTCATAAGATCTTCCCTCCATACCAGGCAACATCCTGCTAAATCTCCTCTGCACCCTTTCCAATGCTTCCATATCCTTTATATAATGTGGCAACGAAAACTGTACACAAAACTCTGGCCGCACCAAAGTTTTGTACAGCTGCAACATGACCTCATGGCTCAGAAAATCAATCCCTCTACCAATAAAAGCTAACACACCGTACACCTTCTGAACAACCCTATCAACCTGAGTGGCAACTTTCAGGGATCTATGTACATGGACACCGAGATCTCTCTGCTCATCCACACTACCAGGAATCTTACCATTAGCCCAGTACTCTGTACTCCTGTTACTCCTTCCAAAATGAATCTCCTCACACTTTTCTGCATTAAACTCCATTTGCCACTTCTCAGCCCAGCTCTGCAGCTTATCTATATCCCTCTGTAATCTGCAACATCCTCCGCACTGTCCACAACTCCACCGACTTGAGTGTCATCGGCAAATCTACTCACCCATCCTTCTACTTCCTCCTCCAGGTCATTGAAAAATAACAAACAGCAGTGGCCCTAAAACAGACCCTTGTGGTACACCACTTGTAACTGAACTCCAGGCTGAATATTTCCCATCAACCACCACCCTCTGTCTTCCACCGACCTTCTGGGAGCAGAGAGGAGCGGACCTGCGTGGGACACTGCTGCAGGAGAGAGGATAAAGGCAGCACCAGGCTCGAGGCCTTCACTTACCTTCCGGGATTACAGAGGGCAGTGCTGCAGGTAGGACAGCTGCAAAATTGAAAAAAACCCCGGTAAAGTGACGTCACAGGAGACTATGACCTGATTGGCTGAAAGGCAGACCGGGCTAAATTTGAATATTTGTGGAGTTACTACTTTTAATTTGATTCAAATTACTATTTTTAAGTTGATTTGAATTACTATTTCTTAAATTTTAAATCTCACTTAAATATCTATTTTGTGTTGATTTAAATTACTATTTTTAAGTTGATTTAAATAACTTTTTAAATGTTAATTAAACAACTTTTTAAATTTCAATTAAATAACTGTTTAATTTGTTGTAAGATCAAGCAAGATAAATACTCAGGCATGAAACTAATTAAATAGTACACGGGGATTGGATTTAATCTGACAAAAAAACATCTTAAGTTTAATTTTAAAGGTTTCATTTAAAGGAAAAATTCATGGCAGGACAGCTTCAAGGTGTGGTCTGCTCCTCTTGCTCCATGTGGCAGGCTGGGGACAGTTCCAGTCCCCAGGGTCAGCATGTGTGCTGGAAGTGTTTCTAGTTACAGTTCCTGGAAGCTCGAGTTTCAGAGCTGGAGCGGCGGCTGGAGACATCCACGAGTCGGAGAGTATCGTGGATAGCACGTATAGAGAGGTGGCCACACCGCAGGCTCAGGCTCCGCAGGCAGGAAGGGAATGGGTGACCACCAGACAGAGCAAGAGAGTGAGGCAAGTAGTGCAGGAATCTCCTGTGGCCATTTCCCTGCAGAACAGATATACCGCTTTGGATACTGTTGAGGGGAATGGCCTCTCAGGGGAAAACAGCAACAGCCAAACTTGTGGCACCACAGTTGGTTCTGCTGCAGAGGGGAGGGGCGATAAGTGTGACTGTGCAATAGTTATAGGGGATTCAATTGTAAGGGGAATAGACAGGCGTTTCTGTGGCTGCAGACGAGACTCCAGGATGGTATGTTGCCTCCCTGATGCTAGGGTCAAGGATGTCTTGGAGCGGGTAGAGGACATTCTGGAGCGGAAGGGTGAACAGCCAGTGGTCATGGTACACATCGGTGCAAACGACATAGGTAAAAAAAAGGGATGAGGTCCTAAAAGCAGAATACAGGGAGCGAGGAAGAAAGTTAAGAAATCGGACCTCAAAGGTAGCGATCTCAGGATTACTACCGGTGCCACGTGCTAGTCAGAGTAGAAATGACAGGAATATAGGATGAATACGTGGCTGAAGGGATGGTCAGGGGGAGGGTTTCAGATTCCTGGGGCATTGGGACCAGTTCTGGGGGAGGTAGGACCTGTACAAACAGGATGTGTTACACCTGGGCAGGACTGGAACTGATGTCCTATTTGCTAGAGCGGTTGGGGAGTGTTTAAACTAATGTGGCAGGGGGATGGGAAATGATGCAGGAAGTCGGAAGGTAGTAAAACAAGGGCAGAAACAAAAGGCAGTAAGGGGGAAAGTGTAAGACAGAGAAGCCATAGTCAAAAATCAAAAAGGGCGACAGTACAAGGTACAGTGACTGAGAGGAGCTCAGTGAATAGGCCCAGTAATACTAAAAGGAATAAAACGGGAAGTAAAAACATAAATGGAAAGCGACGCAGCAGGTTGTTACATGAAGATATGGGTTCAACGACAAGGAAAATTAGGAGAAACATTAAGAGGAAAAATAACTTCGGAAAGGTTACTGATCAAGGTGTTTAAGATTCAAAACAGAGGTATAAAAGCCATCATAAGTGTACTTTACCTGAATGCTCGTAGTATTCGGAATAAGGTAAATGAGTTGATGGCGCAAATCATTGTGAATGACTATGATTTAGTGGCCATTACTGAAACATTGTTAAAGGATGGTCATGACTGGGAGGTAAATATCCAAGGGTATCAAACTATTCGGAAGGACAGAGTGACGGTAAAGGAGGTGGTGTAGCTCTGTTATTTAAGGATGACATCCGGGCAATAGAAAGAGATGACATCGGTGCTATGGAGAATAAGGTTGAATCCATTTGGGTGGAAATCAGGAATAGTAAGGTGAAAAAGTCACTGATAGGAGTAGTCTATGGGCCACCAAATAGTTACATTATGGTGGGGCAGGCAATAAACAAAGAAATAACTGATGCATGTAGAAATGGTACAGCAGTTATCATGGGGGATTTTAATTTACATGTCGATTGGTTTAACCAGGTCGGTCAAGGCAGCCTTGAGGAGGAGTTTGTAGAATGTATCCGCAATAGTTTCCTAGAACAGTATGTAATGGAACCTACGAGGGAACAAGCGGTCCTAGATCTGGTCCTGTGTAATGAGACAGGATTGATTAATGATCTCATAGTTAGGGATCCTCTCGGAAGGAGCGATCATCATATGGTGGAATTTAAAATACAGATGGAGGGTGAGAAGGTGAAATCAAACACTAGTGTTTTGTGCTTAAACAAAGGAGATTACAATGGGATGAGAGAAGAGCTAGCTAAGGTAGACTGGGAGCAAAGACTTTATGGTAAAACAGTTGAGGAACAGTGGAGAATCTTCCAAGCGATTTTTCACAGTGCTCAGCAAAGGTTTATACCAACAAAAAGGAAGGACCGTAGAAAGAGGGAAAATCGACCGTGGATATCCAAGGAAATAAGGGAGAGTATTTAATTGAAGGAAAAAGCATACAAATTTACAAAATTAGTGGGAGACGAGAGGACTGGGAAATCTTTAGGGGGCAACAGAAAGCTACTAAAAAGGCTATAAAGAAGAGCAAGATAGATTAAGAGAGTAAACTTGCTCAGAATATAAAAACAGACAGTAAAAGTTTCTACAAATATATAAAACAAAAAAGAGTGGCTAAGGTAAATATTGCTCCTTTAGAGGATGAGAAGGGAGATTTAATAATGGGAGATGAGGAAATGGCTGAGGAACTGAACAGGTTTTTTTGGTCGGTCTTCACAGTGGAAGACACAAATAACATGCCAGTGACTGATGGAAATCAGGCTAGACAGCTGAGGACCTTGAAATGATTGTTATCACCAAGGAAGTAGTGATGGGCAAGCTAATGGGGCTAAAAGTAGACAAGTCACCTGGCCCTGATGGAATGCATCCCAGAGTGCTAAAAGAGATGGCTAAGGAAATTGCAAATACACTAGTGATAATTTACCAAAATTCACTAGACTCTGGGGTGGTCCCGGCGGATTGGAAATTAGCAAACGTGACATCACTGTTTAAAAAAGGAGGTAGGCAGAAAGCGGGTAATTATAGGCCAGTTAGCTTAACTTGTTGGTAGAAAAGATGCTGAAATCTATCATCAAGGAAGAAATAGAGAGGCACCTGGATGGAAATTGTCCCATTGGGCAGGCGCAGCATGGGTTCATAAAGGGCAGGTCGTGCCTATCTAATTTAGTGGAATTTTTTGAGGGCATTACCAGTGTGGTAGATAATGGGGAGCCAATGGATGTGGTATATCTGGATTTCCAGAAAGGTTTTGACAAGGTGACAAGATGCTGCATAAGATAAAGATGCATGGCATTAAGGGTAAAGTAGTAGCATGGATAAAGGATTGGTTAATTAATAGAAAGCAAAGAATGGGTGTTTCTCTGGTTGGCAATCTGTAGATAGTGGTGCCCCTCAGGGTTCAGTGTTGGGCCCATAATTGTTCACAATTTACATAGATGATTTGGAGTTGGGGACCAAGGGCAATGTGTCCAAGTTTGCAGACGGCACTAAGATGAGTGGTGAAGCAAAAAGTGTAGAGGATACCGGAAGTCTGCAGAGGGATTTGGATAGGTTAGGTGAATGGGCTAGGGTCAGGCAGATGGAATACATTGTTGACAAATGTGAGGTTATCCATTTAGGTAGGAATATTAGCAAAAGGGATTATTATTTAAATGATAAAATATTAAAACATGCCGCTGTGCAGAGAGACCTGGGTGTGCTAGTGCATGTGTCGCAAAAAGTTGGTTTACAGGTGCAAAAGGTGATTAAGAAGGCAAATGGAATTTTGTCCTTCATTGCTAGAGGGATGGAGTTTAAGACTAGGGAGGTTATGCTGCAATTGTATAAGGTGTTTGTGAGGCCACATCAGGAGTATTGTGTTCAGTTTTGTTCTCCTTACCTGAGAAAGGACGTACTGGAGGGTGTGCAGAGGAGATTCACTAGGTTAATCCCAGAGCTGAATGGGTTGGATTACGAGGAGAGGTTGAGTAGACTGGGACTGTACCTGTTGGAATTTAGAAGGATGTGGGGGGATCTTATAGATACGTATAAAATTATGAAGGGAATAGGTAGGATAGATGCGGGCAAGTTGTTTCCACTGGCGGGTGAAAGCAGAACTAGGGGGCATAGCCTCAAAATAAGGGGAAGTAGATTTAGGACTGAGTTTAGGAGGAACTTCTTCACCCAAAGGGTTGTGAATCTATGGAATTCTTTGCCCAGTGAAGCAGTTGAGGTTCCTTCATTAAATGTTTTTAAGATAAAGATAGATAGTTGTTTGAAGAATAAAGGGATTAAGAGTTATGGTTTTTGGGCCGGAAAGTGGAGCTGAGTCCACAAAAGATCAGCCATGATCTCATTGAATGGCGGAGCAGGCTCGAGGGGCCAGATGGCCTACTCCTGCTCCGAGTTCTTATGTTCTTATTTCTTCTTACAGCTAGCCAATTTCTGATCCAAACCGCTAAATCACCCTCAATCCCATGCCTCCGTATTTTCTGCAATAGCCTACGGTGGGAACCTTATGAAACGCTTTACTGAAATCCATACACGTCACATCAACTGCTTTACCCTCGTCCACCAATTTGGTCACCTTCTCAAAGAACTCAATAAGGTTTGTGAGGCACGACCAACCCTTCACAAAACCGTGTTGACTATTTTTAATCAAACTATTCCTTTCTCGATGATTATAAATCCTATCTCTTATAATCCTTTCCAAGACTTTGCCCACAACAGAAGTAAGGCTCACTGGTCTATAGTTACCGGTGTTGTCGATACTCCTTTCTTGAACAAGGGGGACAACATTTGCTGTCCTCCATTCTTCTGGAACTCTTCCTGTAGATGATGACGTCATAAAGATCAAAGCCAAAGGCTCTGCAATCTCCTCCTTTGCTTCCCAGAGAATCCTAGGATATATCCCATCCGGCCCAGGGGACTTATCTATTTTCACACATTCCAGATTTGCTAACACCTCCTCCTCATGAACCTCAATCCCGTCTAGTCTAGTAGCCTGAATCTCAGTATTTTCCTTGACAACATTGTCTTTTTCCTGTGTGAATACTGACGAAAAATATTCATTTAGCGCCTCTCCTATCTCTTCGGACTCCACGCACAACTTCCCACTACTGTCCTTGACTGGCCCTACTCTTACCCTAGTCATTCTTTTATTCCTGACGTACCCTTCCCTTCTGCGCAACAGGGACAGACTCTGTGCCAGAGACCTATACCCCAGGGCTTAAGTCGTCGTCCCCACCAGTATCCAAAGCGGTATACTTGTTACTAAGTGGAACGACCACAGGGGATCCCTGTACTGACTGCTTCCTCCCAGCCCCTCTCACCGTCACGCATCTATCTTCATTCTTCGGAGTAACTACATCCCTGGAGCTTCTATCTATGACCACCTCTGCCCCCGAGTGATCCCAAGTTTCTTGAGCTCCAGTTCCCCAATGTGGTTTTTGAGGAGCTGGAGATGGATGCACTTCCCACAGGTGAAATCAGCAGGGACACTGACAGTGTCCCTCACCTCAAACATTCTGCAAGAGGAACATTGCACTGCCTTCCCTGCCATCCCCTCTAGATAACTTGTGGATAAACCAAGAAAAAGAAAGAAAGAAAGAGCTTGCCTGATATTCACTCAACCCCTTAGGTTAGAGGAGGTGGCTCCTCTCCCACGCTTTTGAATCTCCGGCTCCTCTCCTGCTTTTAAATCTCCGGCACCTCTCCCGATTTTAAATCTCCGGCTCCTCTCCCGCTTTTAAATCTCTGGCTCAATCCCGCTTTTAAATCTCCTGCTCCTCGCCCGCGCTTTTAAATCTCTGGCTCCTCTCCGCTTTTAAATCTTCGCTCCTCTCCCGTTTTACAATGTCCCGGCTGTCTCTCTCTCTCCTCACTGTTTTCAATGTCCCGACTGTCTCTCCTCTCGCGCTGTTTTCAATGTCCCGACTGTCTCTCCTCTCGCGCTGTTTTCAATGTCCTGGCTGTTTCTCCTCTCGCGCTGTTTTCAATGTCCCGACTGTCTCTCCTCTCGCGCTGTTTTCAATGTCCCGGCTGTCTCACTCTCCTCGCTGTTTTCAATCTCCTGGCTGTCTCTCCTCTCGCGCTGTTTTCACTCCCCCGACTGTCTCTCCTCTCACGCTGTTTTAATTCTCCCGACTGTCTCCCCTCTTGCGCTGTTTTCACTCTCCCGACTGTCTCTCCTGTCGGGCTGTTTTCACTCTCCCGGCTGTCTCTCCTCTCGCGCTGTTTTCGTTGTCCCAACTGTCTCTCCTCTCGCGCAGTTTTCAGTGTCCCGACTGTCTCTCCTCTTGCGCTGTTTTCACTCCCCCGACTGTCTCTCCTCTCGCGCTGTTTTCAATGTCCCGGCTGTCTCTCCTCTCGCGCTGTTTTCAATGTCCCGGCTGTCTCTCCTCTCGCGCTGTTTTCAATGTCCCAACTGTCTCTTCTCTCGCGCAGTTTCCACTCTCCCGGCTGTCCTCCTCTCGCGCTGTTTTCAATGTCCCAACTGTCTCTCTCTCCTCGCTGTTTTCAATGTCCCGACTGTCTCTCCTCTCGCGCTGTTTTCAATGTCCCGGCTGTCTCTCCTCTCGCGCTGTTTTCAATGTCCCAACTGTCTCTTCTCTCGCGCAGTTTCCACTCTCCCGGCTGTCCTCCTCTCGCGCTGTTTTCAATGTCCCAACTGTCTCTCTCTCCTCGCTGTTTTCAATGTCCCGACTGTCTCTCCTCTCGCGCAGTTTTCAGTGTCCCGACTGTCTCTCCTCTTGCGCTGTTTTCACTCTCCCGGCTGTCTCTCCTCTCGCGCTGTTTTCAATGTCCCGGCTGTCTCTCCTCTCGCGCTGTTTTCACTGTCCCGGCTGTCTCTCCTCTCGCGCTGTTTTCACTCTCCCGGCTGTCTCTCCTCTCGTGCTGTTTTCAATGTCCCGACTGTCTCTTCTCTCGCGCAGTTTCCACTCTCCCGGCTGTCCTCCTCTCGCGCTGTTTTCAATGTCCCGGCTGTCTTTCTCTCCTCGCTATTTTCACTCTCCCGGCTGTCTCCCCTCTCGCGCTGTATTCAGTGTCCCGACTGTCTCTCTCTCCTCGCTGTTTTCACTTTCCCGGCTGTCTCTCGTCTCGCGTTGTTTTCACTCTCCCGGCTGTCCTCCTCTCACACTGTTTTCACTGACCCGACTGTCTCTCCCCTCGCGATGTTTTCACTCACCTGACTGTCTCTCCTCTCGTGCTCTTTTCAATGTCCCGACTGTCTCTCTCTACTCTCGTGCTGTTTTCACTCTCCCGACTGTCTCTCCTCTCGCGCTGTTTTCACTCTCCTGGCTGTCTCTCCTCTCGCGCCGTTCTCAATGTTCCGGCTGTCTCTCCTCTCGCGCTGTTTTCGATCTCCTGGCTGTCTCTCCTCTCACGCTGTTTTCACTTTCCCGGCCGTCTCGCTTTCCTCTCGCGCTGTTTTCACTGTCCCGACTGTCTCTCCTCTCACGCTGTTTTCACTCTCCCAGCTGTCTCTCCTCTCGCGCTGTTTTTACTCTCCCGGCTGTCTCTCCTCTCGCGCTGTTTTCACTCTCTCGGCTGTCCTCCTCTCGCGCTGTTTTCAGTGTCCCAGCTGTATCTCTCTCCTCGCTGTTTTCAATGTCCTGGCTGTCGCTCCTCTCGCGCTGTTTTCACTCCCCCGACAGTCTCTCCTCTCGCGCTGTATTCACTCTCCCGGCTGTCTCTCTCTCCTCGCTGTTTTCACTCTCCCGGCTGTCGCTCCTCTCACGCTGTTTGCAATGTCCCTGCTGTCTCTCCTCTCGCGCTGTTTTCAATGCCCCGGCTGTCTCTCCTCTCGCGCTGTTTTCAATGTCCCGGCTGTCTCTCCTCTCGCGCTGTTTGCAATGTCCCGGCTGTCTCTCCTCTCGCGCTGTCCTGCCACAGAATTTAACTCAAACCTTTCCACAGGATGTGTAGGCATTGAACGTGTGGGAGATTGTGCGACTGTAATAGAAAGCGTTCTAACCCTAACGTATGAAGGCAGTAATCAGAGATCAATCACAGAATTTACAGTGCCGATGGAAGCCATTTGGCCCATCGAGTCTGCTCCGTCCCTTGGAAAGTGCACCCTACCCTGGCCCACACCTCGACCCCATCCCCACATCTACACCCTATCCCCACACCTCCAACTACACTTTTTTGGACATGAGGGGCAATTTAGCTTGGCCAATCCTACCTAACCTGCACATCTTTGGATTGTGGGAGGAAACCGGAGCACCCGGAGGAAACCCACGCAGACACGGGGAGAATGTGCAGACTCCACACAGACAGTGACCTAAGCCGAGAATCGAACCTGGGACCCTGGAGCTGTGAAGCAACTGTGCTAACCACTGTGCTACCGTGCTGCCCATTAAGTTGCAGGGGGACCTACAAACTGGCCACATGATAAGTACAGTGCTCCAAATCGGCAAAAACTGAAAACCGTCAAATTTAATGACGGTTTGAACAAATCCAACACTGAAGTAATACCCCAAAAATACCCTTTCATAAATGATGAAAGCTCATATATTCCACATGCCATTGTTCTGGTGTTGTGAACAATATTGTGACATTTTCCTGCTGCGTCCTGCACCTTCAAGTCTTTTGTTGTAAATAAAAATCCAGGAAATCATCAGCGGTTCAATTCAGCCAAGGTCATTCTTTGAGCAGTTGTAATGCCTTATAAATTTCACGCTTCCATTCGATGTTTGGCCTTTTTAAAAATAGATTTGTACTGAGAGAATCATACAGATGAATGCTTCGCAATTGTTCACAGTGCATTCGACCAGACTGCAGTATTTTGGGAATTACAGTCAAAGGTGTTGGTTTTACCTCTGTCAAGCTGCGTGAGTGTGAGATCTGGTATTAAATGATCACTTTCCCAAACTTTTCAGAAAGGTATAGATCTCTGACTAAAGATGTGCGAGTATTCAAAACGCATTGGAAATATTTGACAGTAAATACAATTATACTGCTGTTTTGTGCTGGCAACCAAGTATAACCATGTCAATAAAAGAAACAAAAGCAAAAGGTGCTGGACAATCTAAGCAGGTCTGATAGCACCTGTGGAAGGAGAAGGGAGCTAACGTTTCGAGCCTGGATGACTCTTTGTCTAAGCTCAATAAAAGAAACCTAGGCCAGGAGTTTGTAGCCTCTCCGTTTGGTGGTATTTTACAGTCCCATCAAACTGAATGGCTTGCTGCATCCACCGGGGGTGAGGGGGGGTGCCCTTGGGGGGAGTGGGGGGATACACTGCGGCTGGGGCCGTAAAATCCTGACCCTTCTGTCTTTTAAAAATAAAAATGGTTCAGAACCAAACTCTGCACAATAGTAACTGGAGATGATGCATATAACTGATTTAGAGGTGGCTTCCCTGACCATTTTTTCGGTTGCAATTATTCTGTACATTAAGAAATAGGTTTTGGCAGCAAATACATGTTAGCATTTTACATAACGATACAAGTGTACTGGTTATGGCACAGAAAAGCAAATATAGCAAATGGGGGCAAACTGAATTATGTAAAGCGAGTGATTTGTTAAAAGATCGCCAGATACGTTGAACTTAAATGTTACTTGTTTGTTGTGAATACCCAACTGGTTCACTGATGTCCATCTGAGAAGAGAAAATATCATCACAACCTGCCTTGGCTGACACAAAACTCCGATCTTGCTTTGGATGGTCCACAGAATCGTTCCGGCGCTGAAGGAGCCTATTTGGCCCATCGCCTCTGCACCGGCTCTGCAAACGAGCATTGTGGCTTAGTGCCATTCCCCATATCCTTATACATTGTTTCTATTCAAATAATCATCTAAACCCCTCTTGAATGCCTCGAATGAACCTGTCCCCAATTCACGTCCAGGCAGTGCATTCCAGAGCTGCACCAGTCTCGAGTGGTTAATTCCGCAAAAATATTGGTTTTAAAGAATACTTAATGCTGGGTGTTTGATATCCAGAGGCGACTTTAAATCTGAGAGTTCGTCATGGAAGTCAGACTTTGCTTTCTGTTCACTTAACAAAAAATAGATGTTCTGAATTTCAAAAGGACCTTAGCAGCAGCATAATAGTGTGCAGTGGCAATGCATCCCTGCCAATGCAAAACAAAATTGAGTTTAACATCCTGTTAGTAACACAAGAGAGAACATTACAGAGTTGTCCTTACCTCTAAAAATGAAAAATGGAATTTAGTTTGCTGCTGATATTCATAGGTTAGTGGGGTTTCAAATGTGGCTTAATTGGGACTATTTTGATGACTGTTCTTTTCTGAAAGCAAAAAGAAAAGAAAATGAGCATTTAAGTATTGAAAGAAAATATTTGCCTTGGTCATGAAAATTCAATTTGCTTTGAGGTTGGAAGATATTTTCCAGCTATCATCATTGTTAACACCTGAAACCATGGAGAGCTTTATTCTGTTTTATTGTGTTGAGAAAAGAAATAAGTGCCTGTCCTCCACTTTGCACAAGATATGATGCCAGACTATCACCCAACTATTGGAATTGCTTCATTGATTACTTTAATAATAATAATCTTTATTATTGTCACAAGTAGGCTTACATTAACACTGCAATGAAGTTCCTGTGAAAATCCCCTAGTCGCCACACTGGTTTCGGTACACTGTTTCGGTACACTGAGGAAGAATTCAGAATGTCCAATTCACCTCACAAGCATGTCTTTCGGGACTTGTGGGAGGAAACTGGAGCTCCCGGAGGAATCCCATGCAAACACGGGAAGACTGTGCAGACGCCGCCTAGACAGTGATCCAAGTCGGGAATCAAACCTGGGACCCTGGCGCTGTGAAGCAACAATGCTAACCACTGTGTTCTACCCACAAAGTTGGACCTCCTTGTATAATGCACAGATGACGTGCCATTGTGGAAGAGGTAGGTAGAGATCGAATGCTTGTTCATAACTTAGTTTGTTTCCCATGGTGGCCTAATTTGGGAAAGAGTAAGCAAGGAATTGCATTCTTTGCCACCAGACAAATGGGTATGGATTTCCTGTGGCGTTATTTAATATTACTAGGGAGGTATGTTATTCCAGATAACTCTCAGCTCACAATCAAATGTGGATAAGGCTTTCTGATGTCACATAAACATGACATCCCTTCATAGGTTTAGGAAGTGGGGAAAAAATGCAGCCCCGTTTTAGTTGTACCAACCTACTTCTGTTGTTGTCATTGTCCATATTTGTTTTTAAAGCATCCCCAGCACCACATCAGTAATTTTTTTCCCCATTAGTTTTCTTATCTGACGGATTATGATCTTCTAGTTGTCCATGCCAGTAGGATCGCCCGGTCGCTGCTGATTTCCCGGTGGGGTAGGATCAATGGGAAATCCCATTGTTGCTAACTTTTGGTTGGTTCAATTTGCCCTGTTTTATAACCTTTGCTCTCAAATCGCCAGGTATCTTTTATGATACCGCCACGAGGTTCAAGTCCAAATAATAATCAATAACTCAATACACCGGTTAGTAAGATTCAAATCAAAGCACATTTATTATACACAGTAATCGCTACACATTCACAAATTCGACTTCTAAGCTACTTCTACAACTAACAGGCCTATACTTAGATTTGGACTGGCCCACCAGGTCAGGGGAACAAATGGCCTTTCTTTCGGGTTCTGAGTCTGCGGGATTCGAAGTTGGTATGGATTGGTAGCTAGGAGCGCCTGTCACATAGCGAGCGTTGACTTAAGACTTACTGGATATCGGCGGAAGCTGCACCGGTCACTGTCAAGGGTTGGTTCGCGTTGCTAAGTGAGCCGGTCAAGAAAAACGATTTGAACTTGGGGGCTTAACTTTATCGTCCCCAGGGGCTTCCCGCCTTAAGGTGCGGACCCTGTACCTGGTTCCAAGTGATTGGACTTTGTTCCAATCGCTTGGTTCGATTTCTCCAATACTGGAGCGGTTCCCTGATCGATGGGCGGTCTTGAGGTGTCCGTTAAACTCTTTTGTGTTGGCTCCTGCTGGCGCCGAGGAGTCTGGCTTGGCTTTGTTTATCCCAAATGTTGCGATTGTTCCCGGGGATCACTCATTAATATGTAGATGGCTGCTACATTATTATGCAGATGGCTGCTTGTATCGATGCTGTCTGGGCTTTTGCAGATTTTAATACACAGTAACTTGCACCTGCTAGTTTCTGCCTGTGTTGGCTGAATTTCCCTTCAGCCTTTGCAGTTCTCCATTTTAAATCGGGACTTGGCCAACCCAGGTGGCTACACACCCTCCTTGTGATCCTAACGCGAAGCGTGAAGGATCACATAACTGCGTTGTTTTTCATTCCCTGACCCGGCGAGCACTCTTCTATGGCCTCCACACTGACCATAACTATGCAAAAAATTTTTGACTGACAATTCTGAGGGGCGCTATGTCAAACAGGGACATGCATTACAAAACAAGAAAATCAGAACCTCTAACTATCTTTAATAAACTACACTCACTCAAACATTTCATTGCACTAACTTCCTAAACCATACAAACAAAATCATAGCAGTATTATACATATTTTCTGGCTTGGCAGTCAAGCTCAGGATTGTACAATTGCTCATGAACATTTCTTTATTTACAACAAATCGCAAACGAATGCTCTTTATTATAGATCGCGGGGGTTGGGGGTCTGATCATATCCGAAAATAGGGGATCTTATCCTATATACCGGGGTGCGAGCGCGGTAGGCTCTCCTTCTTCATTTTCTCAGACGAATAGTCTGCACGATGCAGCAGAGTATCGCCAATAACAATAGGGATTCTATCAAGTAGGACAGGGAGTACCAGGTTATAAACCTGTCACAGCAAGATGGTGTGGTGTTGCTTGTGACTGGGCTCTGGGTACTGTGGGTAAGTGAATCATTAACAGCTGGGGGGGGTTGAGGTCAGGGGGTTCACGTTCGCGCGCAACCAAATGTCCATTAGGGTTATGGGCCACGCGGGGGATGTCCTCATGGTTCTTCTTCGTTCTTTTTTTCTCTTCTCTTCTCGTCTCTGGTCCTGGAGCTTCTGGAGTTCTGTGTGATCAAGCTTAGTGTCTGTTACTATCTTGGTTTAATATCTCGTATGATAGCCTGTCTGTCCTTTAGTACCAATTACTCCCTTTATATTTGGTCACTCTGTGTGACTCCCTCATTTTATTTTCAAAAACCAAATTTCAGGACAAGACCCACTTACAAATACTGAACCAGGCTGTGCGGTTTACCATCCAAATGTTTGAGGATGTAAATAGCAGAGGGTTGGCAACCTAAGGGTCATCTGAAAACAAAACAAAACTTTTTGAAAAAAACTTGCCGAAATGAGGTGCGTATGGGCCGCGACGGGTAAGATTTGGATGGAGTCCCCGGGTAGGACAGCGACCAATGCCGTGTGTGCCCTACCCGAGCATAGCTGACCAGAGGGGGGTTCCCAGGCAGGGCGGGTCCCAATGCCGTTTCTCCACTGCCTGAGCAACCGACAAGAACGGGCAAGAAATGTAGTCATCGTGGGGGACTGCCGTATTGGTTCTTCCTTCGAACCAGAAGGGCAGTTATGAACGGGGGTCTGTGTATCTGTCAACAGACGAGTTCCGCTGAACTGGCGTCTGGGACATTAACAAGTCTCTGCGGACAAACTAGTTCCGCTGAACTAGTGTCTGGCCAAACTAGTTTCTCTGACTGCCAGTGGGCGTCAGAAGGGTGGTGTCGTGGGGCCGTGGAAAATATTTTTCTGGTCTGACATACAACATTTAACAGTACAAGTACAAACAACATAAAACATGCTGCAGGTTCCATCAGAAAGGACACCGTTTTCTCCCAAGTGGTTCCTTTTAAAACATCATGTGGACACCTCAGTTATCAGTTGCGAACAGGGTCGCAAAGGGGTTCTCGCTTTGGGAGTCAGACTCAAAGTCGTCGTCTTCTCTCAGATGCCAAACTCTCGAGTGTATCAGGGCTGATAGGGCTGCTTGATGTGATTTTGGATCGCTCTCGTCGTTCCGCACGAGTCTGTAAGAATTATCTCGGTGCCAAAATATGGTGTCTAGTTCTGTGGGGACGGAATCGGGGTTGCATTATAGGTCGGTGGTCGGTGGTGGGATTTGTTTAGGAAAGTGATCGTGAAGAGATCACTCGAATCGTGGTCGCTTTGCTGGGTGTCGGTCCTGTTGCATGGGGATAGGAGGGAGATGTGCTGTGGCTATTGTCCGGTTCACAGTCGCTGTCGCTGCTGCTGCAGTCTGTGGGCATTCCAGGGCAGAGTCTATATTTCGGGGGTGGAGTCGGGGTTGAGTCCGTGGCTGGGCTGGACGTGCTGGGGGAGGGTAAGGTTATGTTGGCTGTGGGCGGGGCGTGGTCTGCTGCGTCAAGCATGACGTGGTGTGCGTGGTTAGACTGTGTTCCATATGCTTCAGCTGGTTGATATGGAACCACGCAGTCTTTCCATTAGGGTACGTTATTTTGTAGACGGAAGGGCTTACTTTGTCCGCAATGGAGTACGGACCCGAATACTTAGGTGACAGGAATGTGCTGGGGTTGTATACGGAGAGCATGACTTGCTGTCCTACACTGAACTCAGTCGCATGCACTGTCTTATCGAAACAGGCCTTGCTCTGTTTCTTTCTTGTGCCCAATTTCACTGCGGCTGCTAGCTGAGCCGTTTTAACATTCTCCACTAATTGTTTGACTGCGTTCTCGTGTGTGAGGGCCGTCACTTCGGGGCTGGTCAAATCTAAACCGAATAAATATTCTGTGCCTTTCATGGGGAGTCCGGTCATGAGAGTGTGTGGGGTGTAACCTGTGGAAGTTGAAACTGTATTTCGCAAAAACATCAACGCAAAGGGGAGGACTGAGTCCCAAGTGGTGTTGTTTTGC
This sequence comes from Scyliorhinus torazame, assembly GCF_047496885.1. Lineage (NCBI taxonomy): Eukaryota > Metazoa > Chordata > Chondrichthyes > Carcharhiniformes > Scyliorhinidae > Scyliorhinus > Scyliorhinus torazame. The sequence continues at coordinate 61,524,583 of NC_092728.1, forward strand.
TGGACCATTTTTCTGAGGGTTGATTTTAGGGTCTGATTCATGTGCTCCACGATACCACTTGACTGGGGGTGGTATGCAATGTGGAATTTTTGGGTAATGCCAAATATCGTGAGGACGTTCTTCATGACATGTCCTGTAAAATGGGAACATTGGTCGGATTCAATGCTGCGGGGGAGTCCCCAGCTCGTAAGGATGTGGTGGGTTAAAATCTTGGCTGTGGTCTTTCCCGTACTGGATGGGAATGCTTCCACCCATTTGGTAAATGTGTCTATCACCACGAGTACATATTTATAACCATTCCTGCTAGGGGGCAATGGTCCTATATAATCAATCTGGAGGTTAGTCCAGGGGCCATTAACGGGTTGTGTGTGACTGAGCTGAGCCTTTTTGGCGTATCCGTCCGGGTTGTTCTGGGCACAGATAAGGCAATTCTCAATGTAGTGATTTACATCGTCCTTTAAACTCGGCCACCAGCAGAGCTGCCTGAGGTGGGCTGGAGTGGGATCGATTCCCTGATGTCCGTGACCGTCATGGAATAAACAAATCAGTTGATTCCTGTCCTGTTCAGGAACCACATAAAGGGTGTATTTTAACACCACACCCTCATCTGTGGTCAGAGCATTTTTAAACCTCTCATAGGGTGCTGGATAGTTTCCTTTTAAAATCTCCCTGAGATTACTGTCCTGCTTCTGGGCCTGCACTAAATCCTCGATATTAGTCTGCGAGACCTGAACTGTATTCACTGGTGTGCTTTCGCGGGGTGTCCAAAAATATCCATGCCTGGAACCAGCTGTAGCCAGTGCGTCGGCTTTCACATTTCCAGGGGGGGAGGAACGATGGTGACTACGACCTTTGACTATCCCAAAAGTCCTGTTCTGTGCTCTCTCTAAAATGTGACGGAGCAATGGGGCTGAAGGGAGGGGTTTTCCGTCTGCGGAAACAAATCCTCTTGCTTTCCACAGGGGTAGGAATTCCGTAAGGCTGTTGCAGACATAGAGACTGTCCGAATATATGACTGTTGGGCTGGGGAAGGAATCTGGGTGTTCCACTATGTATGCGATCGCCGCAAGTTCTGCTGCCTGCGCGCCTAAGTGTCCTGGAAGTTTGATTGCTATTTCTTCTAGGGCGCGTCCCTGTGCGTCCTCGACATAAATACCGCAACCTGTTATGCGCTTCCCTTCTAATATTGTGGAAGATCCATCCACATATATCTTTATGGGCTCGCACGTGTCTGTGTGCTTGGGACTCTGGGTTGAACTACCTATCTTTCGGGGGGGGGGGGGGTTTAGCAATAAAGGGGCCTGTGTTGTGGTGTGGAGAGATAACTTTACATTCATGGGGGGTTTTGGGTACTGTAAGTTGTCGGCTAAAAAAGTGTGAGTCTTTGTCCTTTTAACAGTGATGTCCCATCCCTGCAAAAGAAGGGTCCATCTGGCTGCTCTTATCTGACGAACTGACCCGTCCTTGAGTCATCCGGCCAGTAAAAGTTGGGTGGGGGTGTGTTCCGTGAGGATTGTGATGGGGTTCAGTCCGGTAATGTAAGAACAATACTGTACTGCCCAAAATACTGCGAGCAGGTGTCTTTCACAGGCTGAAAATCCCTGCTCCACAGCATCTAAAACTCTGGAGGCGTAAGCCACGGGCCTTAACTGTTCGTGCCGTTCCTGGAGGAGCACGGCCGAAAGCACGGTAGCATAGTGGTTAGCACAATTGCTTCACAGCTCCAGGGTCCCAGGTTCGATTCCTGGCTTGGGTCGCTGTCTGTGCGGAGTCTGCACGTTCTCCCCGTGTGTGCGTGGGTTTCCTCCGGGTGCTCCGGTTTCCTCCCACAGTCCAAAGATGTGCGGGTTAGGTGGATTGGCCATGCTAACATGCCCTTAGTGTCCAAAATTGCCCTTAGTGTTGAATGGGGTTACTGGGTTATGGGGATAGGGTGGGGGTATGGGCTTGGGTAGGGTGCTCTTTCCAAGAGCCGGTGCAGACTCGATGGGCCAAATGGCCTCCTTCTGCACTGTGAATTCTATGAAAGGGTGCGGTCTGTGCTTGCTACCTCTATAGCGTAGGGGGAAAGCGGGTCTGGAACTTGTAGTGCAGGGGCTGCTATGAGTGCTTGTTTCAAAGAGTCCACAGCATCCGTATGCTGCGGAAGCCATTCCCAGGGGGCTCCATTCTTTAGGAGGTCTGAGAGGGGTGCTGCCCTGCTGGCGAAACAGCCAATGTGGGTTCGGCAATAGCCAACCAGACCTAAAAACGACTGGAGGGCTGAAACGTTCTGGGGAAGGGGCAATTTAGCAATCGAGTCAATCCTTTTGTGCTCGATCTCGCGTTTACCATGTGTGATAATTGTAACCAAATACATCACCTTATTTTCCAGAATCTGGGCCTTTTTGGGGTTAACTTTACATCCAATTGCTTGTAGGAGTTCCAGGAGTTCGGACAGAAGCTCAATGTGCTCTTCCTTGGTGTCTGTCTGCAGTCGTAGGTCGTCTACGTACTGGACCAGACATTCGCGGCGAGAACATTTGGCTAAACCATTTGCCAGCTGTCGGTGGAAAATGGAGGGGGAGTTGTGGAATCCTTGTGGAAGGCATGTCCACGAGTACTGTTGTTTTTAAAGGTGAAGGCAAATTTGTACTGGCACGCCATTGCCAATGGAATAGACCAGAATCCATTACTGATATCCAAAACCATAAAGTATCGGGAATTGAGTCCCTGTTTGGGCATGGTCTCGGGATTTGTTGCTACTGTGGGGGCTGCTGCGGGGGGTGATTTTGTTGAGTTCCCGGTAATCGATGGTCAGTCGCCATGATCCATCGGGCTTTCTCACTGGCCAAATCGGGGCATTATTAGTGGAGGCTACTGATCTAAGTATGCCCTGCTCTAATAAGCTGTCGATTACCTTTGAGATTTCTCCCTCTGCCTCTTGGGGAAATCCATACTGTTTTGGGGTCTAGGGTCAGGTCCTGTGATTTGAACGGAACCAGTCATCCGGCCACAGTCGTGTTTGTGGGTCGCGAATGCTGTCCTGTTCTTTTGTAACACTGCCCTAACCTGCTTGTCCGTGCCAATTGTCGTCGGGTTAAACCAAAATTCGCCTACTGCGTTAATTTTGTTGGCGTATTTTCCTATTGTGAGCGTTGCGGGGGCTCTTGCAGAATTTGCCATTTTCTAGACACATTGGTTGACTGGATCAAATGAAAGGTGGTGGGAGTTCATAAAGTCTATGCCCAAAATGTGTTCTGCTGTGTGGGGTAGATCGACTGAAACTATGGGGTGCTTGGTGGTGATGTTGCTGATTTGAATGGGTACAGGGGCTGTGATGTGTCCCTGCTGTGAGAGGCCTGTAAAGCTGCTGAGGGTGATAGTGGCTGTCGTGGGCCACGTGTCCTTCTGGAACATGGTGGAGGAATTTATTGTGGTGCGGGACCCTCCTGTGTCCCAGAGAAACTCGATGGGCTGTCCCCGTATTTTCGCCGCAACTACCGGTCGTCCGGACCTATCCCAAAGTGTGTCGCAGACCCAACTGGGGGAGCCCGAACACCGTCAGTCCGTTCAGTTCAGGTCCGTATGATCTGAACGGGTGCTCACACTATGTATGGGCTCTGTCTTATTCTTACTTAGAGTGCCCGTCTGCTGGGCTCTCTGTGGCTTTTGTGGGGCATTGCATTCTCTTGCAAAGTGTCCCAACTGTCCACAGTTGTAACACTCCTGTGACTTTGGTGGGGGGCTGTTCTTGCTTTCATTTACCCATGCGGGGTTCAGGGTTCAGGTTTTAACTGCTTTAATGTCGGCTTCTGCCTGCTGTTCTTCGGGATTTTTAACTGCGGGTTTGTTTTGTACAAACTGCTCCCAGGCGCGGGAAAATCTTTTTATGACCCATTTCTCGTTATGAGCCTCCTCTGAGGGATCATAATTGGTGCAAGCTTTTTGTCCTGTTTCTGTGGCATGGGAGATAAGGGTGCGGGTCTATTTGGCCATGTTGTCTGGGAACAAATGGGCGTGGTCTAAGTCTCCAGAAACTGCTGCAAAGTGGATCCACAGGCGTCCAGCAAACGCTGTGGGGTGCTCGGTTTTCTTTTGCCTGCATTTATTGAGGTCATCAACGGGGTCACCCCGGTTATACCCGATCGTATCCAGGACCGCGGTATGCCTTTTTGCAAGGGTGCCTCCTCCTACATTCTGTGGGTCGGGAAGGGCTGCTACGACCGAAGGGTCTAAACTCAAAACTGTGAGCTTTACGTGCTCTCGCTCATCCAGGCCGTACATGGTCGCCTGCTGCTTTACTCTGGCAAAGAAGTGGTGGGGGTCTGAGGTGGGGAGGAACGGTGTGATTTTTCTCGCACGTGTCCCTTAATTGGGTCACTGTTCAGCGGGTGGTGTACAGAAATTCCGTATCGTCCGATGTGGCTGTGCGGTGTGTGGTTACAGGGTTCATTAGAGCCTGAACTATCTGCTCTGTGGGGGTTGGGGCACTTTTCTCTTTTGGGGCTTTCCCTGCGCACATGTTCCCTGAACATATCTCTGCAGTGTCTCATTTAACTCTTCCCAATCAGGGCCGTCTTCCTCATCTAATGTTGCTCCGAAGGTTTCCTGGAATCCTTTTTGAACTGAAAGCAGAGCTTGCAGCTCTTAACGTTGCCGTCAGGTCACTACACTGCCTCTGCAATGCTTCTACCTGCTTCTCGGTTTCTTCTCGTACCAGGACTGCACGTTGCGTGTCCTGATAGGCCTTTTCGTACTGGGACTGGAAGCTGCTTAGGTGCGCCAGGCAAGACTGGTGTGCCCACTTGGCATCATCCACCTCTCTGTCTTTTGCTGCCAATTTCCTCCTTAACTCTAAGTTCTCTCTTTCTACCTCACTTACATCGACCTTGCTCATTCGATGTATGCCTTCTACCTCTTTCCGGAGCGTCCTAACGACCTCCTCTGTGCCTCGCAATTGTGCCAAGCAGGACACGATTGCCATCGGTTGCGAGCTTTCCCTAAGCTCTTGTGAATCTCGCTCAAGTTCTCCCACCAAGTATGTCCAATACTCCCGAGACCTATTTCCTCATTGCTACAGAATTTGCTCCAAAGGGGCCATCCTTTCCCTTTGATGTACTTTCTGATTTCTTCTTCCCATATGCGACATTGTCCTTCTCTACTGCTGCTGGTCACTGCGACCGCAAATTCTTCTGGGTTCATGAGGCGTTGCATTGCCTGCATTGCCATCTTTCTTATCTGAATGCTTCTTTTAAATTTGGAACAGGCGGACTAAGGCGGTGCTGTAAATACGGGTACGGCTTTCGCTAATTTCCGAAATACAAACACCCGACAGTTTTGTTGCAACAAAAATCTATCAGTTTTACCTTATAGCCCTGTTAGTTACGCATGCATACACACTCTTCTGAATTATGAGGATTGATCAGAACTGCTTGAACACTTGTGGTTTTCTGTTCCCAACTGGATCTCTAATTCAAATTTTTGGGTTCTCCCGGAGTGGTTAAGCCACTTCTAGTTCGGGTCCCGTCAGATGTCGCCAGTAATATGTTGCTAACGTTTGGTTGGTTCAATTTGCTCTGTTTTATAACCTTTGCTCTCGAGTCGTCAGGTATCTTTATGATACCGCCACGAGGTTCAAGTCCAAGTAACGATCAATAACTCAATACACCGATTAGGAAGATTCAAATCAAAGCACATTTATTATACACAGTAATCGCTACTCATGCACAAATTCTACTTCTAAGCTACTTCTACAACTAACAGGCCTATACATAGCTTCGGACTGGCCCACCAGGTCAGGGGAACAAATGGCCTTTCGTTCGGGTCCTGAGTCTGCGGGATTCGAAGTTGGTACGGATTGGTAGCTAGGAGCGCCTATCGCGTAGTGAGCGTTGACTTAAGACTTACTGGATATTGGCAAAAGCTGCACCGGTCACTGTCAAGGGTTGCTTCTTGTTGCTGAGTGACCCGGTCAAGAAGAACGATTTGAACTTGGGGCTTAACTTTTATAGTCCCCAGAGCTTCCCGCCTTTCGGCACGGACCCTGTACCTGGTTCCAAGTGATTGGACTTTGTTCCAATCGCTTGGTTCAATTTCTCCAATACTGGACGGTTCCCTGATCGATGGGCGGTCTTGAGGTGTCCGTTAACCTCTTGTGTTGGCTCCTGCTGGCGCCGAGGAGTCTGGCTTGGCTTTGTTTATCCCAAATGTTGCGATTGTTCCCGGGGATCGCTCATTTGTATGTAGATGGCTGCTACATTATTATGCAGATGGCTGCTTGTATCGATGCTGTCTGGGCTTTTGCAGAGTTTAATACACAGTAACTTGCACCTGCTAGTTTCTGCCTATGTTGGCTGAATTTCCCTTCAGCCTTTGCTGTTCTCCATTTTAAATCGGGACTTGGTCAACCCAGGTGGCTACACCATTGACAGCAGGGAAATCCCATTGACAGCAGGGAAATCCCATTGACAAGTGAATAGTTATCCTCAATTAAATATGTCTATGCCGGCATCTCCTAAAGCACAGGACTGAACGCCGTGGCGCCGTTTAGCAATGCTCCACACAAACATGGACCAAGAGTAATGGCACCTGGGGGTCTCCCAAAAAAACAGAGGTTGCTGTAGCCATCTGGGATGGCCCCTTCCCGATTACAAAATGGCACTTTGCAAAGATTGCAGGGAAAATGGACAATACTGAGAAAGCAAGCAGGTGCAGGGTTTGTCTGTTGATTGGAGCCGTTGCTCCCAGACAAGGCCGATACTGCAAAACCATTACCATACTGATGAGCCATCCAGAGGAGACCAGAACAAAGCAGGCCAAAGGCCACCTAGGACACGCCCAGCAATCAGGGCACCCACCCCTCTATTGGAGGAAATTGATAGGAACGATTGGGAAACAGCCCAATTAATTGGGGCCAAGTTCAAGGCCCGCCCAAAAGCACGCAAAGCTCCTTTTGGGTACAAGAAGAATCCCCCAAGAGAGAATCGCTCTCTTGTGGCTCCGGCTCTCACCAAGGAGAGACCTGCCCAACAGCAACATCAGAACAAGTAAGTCCAAGGTCAACGCACGCTACAAGACAGACGCTCCTCGCTGTTATTCCATACCAGTTCGACCCCAACAGCCTCAGAACTGAACAACGGCCATTGTTCTTCTGACTGAGTGGGCGCCCAACGCTAAGTTTAGGCTTCAGCAGTAGTGATAGTTTACTTTGTAGAGTTTTATGCATGAGTATAGTTGACAGTGTGTGTAAATAAATGAGCATGGAGTTTGAACTTACTAACTGGTGTATCGAGTCTTTGATCAGTATTCAGTTTTGAACCTTGTGGCGGTATCGAAAGATACCTGGCGACTCTAGAGCAAAACGTAATTAGAATTATTGGCGACCATATTGGCTGCCATCTTCAGAGCCAAATTAAGAGAAACACAATTAGCAACACTGCTGAGTGGTTGGGCTCAGGGAGGGGGTGGCACCCTGGCACTCACACTTCCACCTGGGCACTATGGCACTGCCACGTGAGCAGTGGCACCTGGGGACCCTGGTAGTGCCAGCCTGCCACTGCCAGGATGACCAGGTAGTACTGCCAGCATGGCAGCGACATTGACAGGGTGCCACGGTGCCCAGGTGGCAGGTTGCCCGTGCCCAGGGATTCCCTGCCCTCATGAGGTGGGGTAAGGACTCCTTGACAAGTAAGTTGGGCATGAGGGGGTCCGGAGGACGCGATGGGGGGGGGAGGGGTTAAGAGATCAGGGCGGCATTTAAAAATGATGCCCACTCTCTTCTTGCATTGACGAGCTGGGCAGGAAACAAAGGTAAGTGCAGCCTCGGCAGGGGCGTTCCTTGCTGAGGCCAGAAAAAAACAGAGTCACGTTGGGTATGGGGTTGTTCTCGGCATTGCAGGCGCTGAAGAAACACCCTGTGAAACCTGCCCAAAAAGGGAACTCCAATTTTTTCCTGTTAAATCGCACCCAATATTTTGGTTTCAAAATTTGCATGATTACTTGAATTCAGAAACATTTTAATCAAACTAATTCCACTCTATTTCTAATCTTGATGCAACTCTGGAGTACGGAACATTTAAAAGCCGCTCTCTTGGCATACCAACGGTTTCCTTCATTCAGATGTGTATTGCTTCCATTCAAGCACAATATACCAATTTGCGATGAGAATTGATTCGAGTGTGTGCCCTCGGAATGAGAGCAAAGTAATTCAGAGCGGCTGATACACATAGAATGCCCTCTATTATATTTTCATTTTCTAATTCTTGGAACACTCAGAAAGCATGAAGTCAGGACTCTCAGATTGCCCAATTCGAACATTTAAGCATTCTCAGCTGACTTTGTAAAATCACTCTAATGTGCAATCAGTCGAAAGCCCTTATAAGCTTAAAAGGAAAGGACAGACAAGCCGCAAAATGCAAGCTGTCCAAGGCGTCAGAAACAAATGACAGACTTAATGTGCCTAGGCATGGAGAAATATTTCAACTGCTGATGCAACTCCTGACAAGTAGGCAGCATGACATTTTTATAATGGACTAATTTTTTATAAAGAACTTATCATTATGCGTGTAACTTTTCAGATAGGAGCCTGGAGGTGAACTTTCTTGCCCTGCGTCTATGTCAAATTTTCCATCGCTATCATCAATTGGCAATGACACAGAGCTCTCAATGACAGAAGTCTTATCTTTAGACAAGCAGAAGCGAGTCACTGATCTTTCAATCTGCTTCAGATAGACCATCAGAATGAAATTCAACTGGGAACAAATTTTGCAGCTCATTTTTGTTCAATGTTATCAAAACTTTCTCAGTTTATTATCCTTTAAGTATTAAAACAAAATAAAACAAAAAAAAAAGGGTAATGTTCCAAGTGGGAAGAAACTAACTCATGACACCTAGCTGTAGGTAACACACTTGCTCTTGGAATTATTCCGTGGTGTGGATCTAATGTACCCTCTTCCTCTCATTCTCTGAGAAAATTCCATTTGCATCTATTTATGCTCTGAGTGACAATGTGTGGGGAGGAAACTGTAGTTCATCAAGGCTCAGACGTGTATCTTCATATTTCCAATGATCAAGTATTTTGAGAATTTAATGGCTAAAATCAGTTTGGGGAAAAAAAAGAACGGTACTGGAACAGACATTTGAAATACAAGCTTGTACTAATTTGCTTAGTGTGGTCAGGCCAAGGTTTCTCATCAGATTTCACAACCAAAAGGCACAGTTCTGTGGAACACTATATGAAGAAGATGTTAAACAATTATTGTCAGCAGATGTTGCCCAGTGATCGGTAATGATGCCCTGCATCTGGGCATAGGCAGTGCTGCGTTATGAAGCACATTTTAATCAGTGTTTCCAATGTTTTCCATTATTTACTGAAGTAACAAGTAAAACGTTCCAACTGTTTCCCTATTTATATTGAGGTTGCTGCTAATTTCAGTGCTCCTGGGAAAACTTTATTAGGGAATTGTTAATAGCACTGTCATAATAGCGATAGCATAATTGTCTCACCGTTCGAAAGCTTTAGATTCACATTTTATCTGACGATTCATTATAACGTATTTGGACAGATTATGCGCTGAACTATTTGAACTTGGACAAATGGGACTATACTTCACCAGTTTTGAGATGTAATCCTCAACATAGCGACAGAGGTTGTGGATTATTTAGTGTTATTTTGCTTTTTATTTTAACCCTTGCTCTTCCGGTGCCATCGTAAGGGGAAAATAAATTAATTCCGGGAAGGAAGGGTTCTGGGCGCTATTTAACAGAAATGAAACAGAGGCCCGTGTCGAGTGTGTTTGGCCCGGTGTTTCCCGCAACTGGCAGCGCTGAGAATGTCCCTGCTATTAAATGGGATTCTGCTTCATTTCTGGGTCTCAGTGAGGAATGCCCCGCCAAGCCCATAAATCATGCACTAACGACCCCTGCTCACCAGTGCGGAAAGAGATCATGACGTCATTTAAAAATGGTGCCCCGATCTCTGGGCCCCACCAAATGCACCAACTCACCAATAATGGGGTCATCAAGCCCCCCACACCCCAGCTCAAAAGAGAAGGGCACCCCCGGACTGGATCCCCAGCACAGGCATGATGCCACCTGGGCACTAGCAACCTGGCACTCTGGCAGTGCCCCTGCCAGCCTGGCAGTGCCAGCCCAGATGACACTGCCAGTGTGCCCAGTTGGCACTGCCAGGGAGCAAGGCTGGCAGTGCCAGGAGGCATCAGGGATGCCGGGGTGCCACACTGTTCAGAGCCCGGCTGCCCAGGGGCCCCTGATCGCCTGGGAGACCCCCAAACCCAACCCCCACCCCCACCTCCCGCCAAGTGCTGGTACGTTTGGCCCACGTTTGTGGAAAGCAGTTCTAAACTGTGCCTGCTTGGGATCTCCGAGGCGAGGCCATTGGGTCCTAGGCGCTAAGTAGATCCAGCGTAGACATATTTAAGTTCACTTGAGTAAGCAAATCTGGGTCCCGACCTCAATGGACAGGATCCAGATCGCGGTGCCTCCTGAGATTTCGTTAGACCTCGCGAAGCGTGATGACGCCGGTAAAGTATAGTACATATATCAAGTCTGCAAGAGTATCACAGCTGTTGGCAGAACAAAGTCTCTTGAACTGACAGCTTTGGCTCGCATGATAAATTTATATTAAGCTGGTGATTAAACACATTGCTATCTTGTATCAAGTGATTTTTAATGCAGTTTATTTTTAACTCAATAATATGCATTATGCGTGCCATTAATGTAACTTACAGCTATTAGATTACTAAATTGTTGTATTTAATTTAATTACTGAGCAGATTTCAATACATTTCACTTTTCCATAGGGAAACACTTTGATTTCTTATACAGTTCCTGTTCAAGAAAACCCTTAGGGAACAGTGTTGCAGAAAGGCGATATTCGCTTCATTAATTAATTGTGCATTTGTCAAATGTTCAACAACGGCATTGTTTCAAAATACGAGACAGAAACCGAAAACGGGCTTCTACTCATCTGAAGACAGTTCGCAAAACTGGTGACACCTTGGAGCTGAATTTGAATTAATGGCTGCAGATCTGCAAGTCTTCAATGTCAATTCTTTGGTATTGAGGCACATGAAGTGGAGAGTCAGACTTTCAGACATTCGAAATTCGGTGAGGTCACTGATGACAGAATATTTTGTGGCAAGGTTAGCTTCTGAACCAAAAAGATGACAACTGAAAGTAGAGAAGACTTGTGATTGATATTTGCAAGAGTTATAGTTTAGTCACTTGAGAGAATTTAGGAAAACAATTATAAGAGGAAAAAAAGAGGCATGAAAAAGGACTTGCGAATAAGATTCGGGAGAGCCCTAAGATATTCTACAAATACATTAAGGGGAAGAGGTTAACCAGGGAAAGTGTAGGGCCCATTTTGAGACCAAGGGGGAAATCTGTGTGTGAAGCCACCGGAAATTGCTAGGGTGTTAAATGAATACTTCTCATCGGTCTTCACTCAGGAGAAGGAGGACGTAGGGCAGCACGGTAGCGCAGTGGGTAGCACTGTTGCTTCACAGCTCCAGGGTCCCAGGTTTGATTCCCGGCTTGGGTCACTGTCTGTGCAGAGTCTGCACATTCTCCCTGTGTCTCCAGGTGCTCCGGTTTCCTCCCACAAGTCCAGAAAGATGTGCTGTTAGGTAATTTGGACATTCTGAATCCTCCCTCTGTGTACCCGAATAGACGCCAGAATGTGGCTACTAGGGGATTTTCACAGTAATTTAATTGCAGTGTTAATGTAAGCCTACTTGTGACAATAAAGATTATTAAAAATACAGAATTCAGGAGACGGGACTATGATCTGTTTGACAGTGGTTAGCAATTTTCAGGAAGGGTGGTAGAGATAAGCCAGGGAACTACAGACCGGTGAGTCTCACGTCAGTGATAGGGAGACTATTGGAGAAAATTCTGAAGGAGAGAATTAATTTCCACTTGGAAAAGCATGGACAGATTAGGGATAGTCAGCATAGCTTTATCAGAGGAGGTCGTGCCCAACAAATTTGATAACATTTTTTGATAATGTGACTGAGTGTGTGGATGAAGGAAGTGCAGTTGATGTCGTTTATATGGATTTTAGCAAAGCCTTTGACAAGGTCCTGCATGGGAGATTGATTGAGAAGGTTGAGTCACATGGAATTCAAGGAAGCTTAGCAAGATAGGTTCAAAACTGGCTTAGTGATAGGACACAATAGCTGGCGGTAGAAGACATTTTGAGTAACTGGAGGGCAGAATCCAGCGGCGTAACACAGGGGTCAGTACTGGGTCCCTTGTTGTTTGTTATATATATAAATGATACAGAAGAGAATGTAGGGGGAATGATGAGTAAGTTTACAGATGACACCACGATTGGTAGGGTGGTCAACAGTGAAGAAGAGATTTGTTGGTTACAGGAAGATGTAGATGGGTTGGTCAAATGGGAAGAGCAGTGGCAGATGGTATTTAATCCTGATAGGTATGAGGTGATGCACTTTGAAAGAAGAAATAGGATAAGGGAATATGTAATGAATGGCAGGACATTAGGAAGCTCCAAGGAACAGATGGATCTTGGGGTACTTGTTCACAGATCCCTGAAGGCAGCAGAGCAGGTGAATAGGGTAGTTAAGAAGGCATACGCGGCACTTGCCTTTATCAGTCATGGCATAGCATATAAGAGCAAGGAGGTTATGTTGGAGCTGTATAAAATGTTTGTTAGGCCACAGCTGGAGTAATGTGTACAGTTCTGGTCATCTCACTGTAGGAAAGAGGTGATTGAACTGGAGGGGTACAGAGAAGATTTACAAGGATGTTGCCTAGGATGGAGCGTCTCAGCTATATGGAGAGACTGGATAGGCATGGATTGTTTTCTTTCGAGCAGAAGGCTGAGGGGGTAAATAATTGAGGTGGATAAGATCATGGCGGATTTGGACAAGGTAAGTAGGAAACAGCTGCTCCCCTTGGTTGAGGGGTCAATACAAGAGGGGATATCATAGCATCATAGAATTTACAGTGCAGAAGGAGGCCATTTGGCCCATTGAGTCTGCACCAGCCCTTAGAAAGAGATAGTTTGAGGGTGAGTGGCAGGAGATTCTGAGGGGATTAGTGAAAAATGTTTTCACTCAGAGGGTGGTGAGTATCTGGAATGCATTGCTGTGGAGGCTGGTAACTTCAACAACCTTTTAAAAAGCACTTGGATGAGCACTTTGAAACACTATCACATTTAACAATATGGGATAAGTGCTGGTAAGTGGGATTAGTGCAAGATGAAGAGTAGTTATTGTCGCTACAGACGCAATGGGACGACGGGCCGTTTCTGCACTGTACGGCTCGATGAATAGAATGGACAAAATAGCCTTGGTCACCTTGTTCAAGAAGTAGGAGAGAGGATTCAACATGTGCCAGATGAAAATTATGGGAGATTCAAAACTGGCTCATTGCAGATGCACTGGGAGGCACATGATTAAGCTCTACTTTGCCAACACCAACAAAGGAGAAAGAAATGGCATTGAGAACCATGATGACTTTTCATAGGAGTCTGGAAGTAAGATTGAGGCTTTATCCATTCATTGCTTTCTTTGATCAGGGGAGACAAATGGCGGGATTGTGTGACTTAAATCACATTGATGTGTTGTTGGTTACTTTCTTTTGTTGACCAGTTGAAGTTGAAGGCAAGAATTTCCACGATTGGTTGGCACTGCTTCCTGATAGCCTTGAGCAATTGAACATCTATATTAATTTTTAAGCAAAAGCGTGAAATGATAATTGTAATCACTTCACTCCAAAGGACTTTCAAAGTTTCCGCTTCATTAAGTCTGATGTTGAGTAAAACAATTGAAGGAATGGAGTTCAAAGGACTATCATTTTGGAAAGTAATTAGAACTGGAGTTGAATCTGATTTATTAACTGAGAGTAGGTTCATTTTTAAAATCTAAATTATGTAACTTGGATGGTGTCCGATAATATAAATAGTAATGAAGATTATGCATGGCTCCTTGGATAGTGCTGTTAACATATCCCAGAATTTTGCTACAATGTTTAATCTTAACAATTTATTTAGCTAAGCTAGAAATGTGCCTGATCAATGGCAGGAGTGGCAGGTCACAGGTCATGCCAAGCTTTGACAAAGGGTCACCTGGACTCGAAACGTTAGCTCTTTTCTCGCCCTACAGATGCTGCCAGACCTGCTGAGATTTTCGATCATTTTCTCTTTGGTGGCAGGTCACAGATCATGCCAAGACTTGCTGGTAAGCTCTTGTTCTTCTTGATCCATCTGACCTGCTAACTCAACCAAAGTACTCTAAAACCAGTCAACAGTGACAGAAAAGATCAGAGGCAAATTAAGGAGAGGGTAAAAAAAGGATAGCTGGGTGCAGAATGAAGGAAGCTGGATAGAAAGAAGTGGGAAAGGAGAGAGAGGCAAAAGAAATACATGAAATAAAGGAACAACTCTTTCTGCTTCATTGTGACTTGAGGGTAAGATTTTTTTTCTTAATTAATTTATGGGATGTGAGCGGGGTAGGCCCCAGTTACCCTTCGGAAGGTGGTGGTGAGTTACCTTCTTGAGCCGCTGCAAGAATCAAAACAGAAGCAGTTTTCTCCTGAAAGTTTATCTGATATTTATTGACTTGGTTCAATGCTTGTTGGAGAATGTCGACATGAAAGTAGATTTAAAATAACAACAGATTCCCATTTCCTCAATAAGCAGGGTAAGAAATAGATCCAGGAAAAATAAAACATGTGTGACAGATATGTAGATTTTTTGTAAGAGCTGGAAAGTCTTGCAGAACGAGGGAGAGAAATAAATAAGAAGTCAGCAAAACAGAGTATCAGCTACACAATGGAATAAAGAAAACACAGCAAGAAAGGGGAGAGACAGTTAGACTGAGAAGGTGTTTTTTGTCGATACAGAATGCTGTTACATGTTGATTATATATTTGAATTTAGGGGCAATTACATCAATTCAGCAGCAAAATTATTTGAAACAACCCACCCAAAGCAGCATTCTTGTCAGAGGTTCTCTCTCCAGCTCTCACCATATCCTCTCTTGACCTCTCCAACTTCCCGCACCCTTTTTTTGTTCCCCCCTCCTTCAGTCTGTCTATTCTACTTTCCGTGTTCTTACCTTGAAATTTCTTTCATCTCCTTCCCTGCCCACTCACCATGCCTATTCTTTTGTCTGCTTTCTTCATACCCTTCCTTCTTCTTTCCTGTTCCCATCTATCTTTCATTCTCTTCTCTTTTTCTTTCCCGCCTTCCCCTCTCCATTTTCTGTCTTCTTTCCCTCTGCTCTTTAATTTCCTTTGACCTAAATCGTGAACTCGGAATTTCTCTGTCTCCAGCGGTATGGGAAACACCTCAAGTATTTAGTGAAATTCTGGCATTAAACGAAACTCAGAATTTCACTCCATGTCAAACATTCAGATTAAAGAAAAAGAGAAACAAACAAAACAACAAAATCATCTCGCACGTGAGCAAGTCCAAAATGTGCGGTGCAATATCCTTACATTATCCAGTGAAGCAGTTTGGGCGGCAAAAGTGATTTTCAGAAGGGCGGCACGGTACAGTGTTTGCACTGTTGCCTCACAGTGCCAGGGTCCCGGGTTCAATTCTGACCTCAGATGACTGTGTGGAGTTTGCACTTTCTCCCCATGCCTGCGTGGGTTTCCTCCCACAGTCCAAAGACGTGCAGGCTAAGTGGATTGGCCATGCTAAAATTGCCCCTCAGTGTCCAAAGGTTGGGAGGGGTTACAGGGGGAAGGTGGGGTATTGGGTCTAGATAGGGTGGTTTATCGAAGGGTCGATGTGGACTCGATGGGCCGAATGGCTTCCTCCTGCAGGGATTCAATGATTCTTTGAGGGAGCGATATTGATTGAACCAGATGAAATGGAAAATAACTGATGTCGGAGTAAAATGTTTGTAAAGAGCTAATGACCCCATATTTTAAAGAAACTCAGTCAACTATAGCTCATTTGGCAGCACTCTTGTCTCTGAGCAGAAGGTTATGGATTGTGAGTGCAACAATCTGGGATGACACTGCAGTTTTGAGGGAGTGCCGCAGTGTTAGGGGTACTGTCTTTCAGATTAGACATTAAGGAGAGCCCCATTTGCTCTCTCGGGTCAGTGTAAACGATCATATAACTATTTCAAAGAGCAGGGGAATTATCGCCAGTGCCCTGGCCGATATTTATCCCTCAATCAACATCACAGATTTGGATGATCTGA
This sequence comes from Scyliorhinus torazame, assembly GCF_047496885.1. NCBI lineage: Eukaryota > Metazoa > Chordata > Chondrichthyes > Carcharhiniformes > Scyliorhinidae > Scyliorhinus > Scyliorhinus torazame. The sequence continues at coordinate 61,540,772 of NC_092728.1, forward strand.
CCGTTATCGTATTGTTATTGTGGAAGTTTGCTGGTAGGCATTCCCTACATTCCAATGCAGCAACTCTTCAAAACATAGTCATTCGCTGGCCGCAAAGTGCTCTGGGACGTCCGTTGGTCATGGAACATGCTATGCAAGTGAAATGTTTTGATTCCTCTTCTCAAATATAATGATGCAAAGTTGAAAAAATATAAAACGTGGTGACCCATTTCACTGAAGCTTCATCTGGCAATGAGATGCAATTGACCCGCATGACTCATTCATTGGCAGTGTGGAGGTTGCCTGTCTGCCTTGTTGGCATTGATTAACAAGTAGCACCCCAGACAAATTAGCCGATCCATAAAAGTTCAAACCATGTTGACCTTGCCTCTTTTCCAATCAGTCCCAAAGGGCTGATAATAATCTACTCTCTGTGATTATTTCAAAAGCTAATTGGTACATAGAAATCTCATTATTCAGAGATATGTAATACTTTGTATTTATAACCGTGCTGGTCAGCTGAGCTGACCTCACAATGGCAGGTCGAATGTTGAGCTTTAAGACTCTGAAACGTAACAGAATTTTGATTGAAAACTGCACGCGGGGGATAAGATGTACTTTCGACAGTGAGTTATTCCATTGGGCATTTAATCTCCCTGATCACTAAATACATTTAATGGGGACTCTGACGTTGAATGCTTATCCAGTCTCTTTTAAGAAATCAACTTGAACACAGGTTTTTTTTGAAATGGGTACCAGGATTATAAAGTGGCAAAAATACACTGAAGAAGAGCTTGTGATTCTATTGATTCTGCAATGATATTGCAAACATTTGTATTTCAAGTGTTATGATCCTGCACCAGACCCCCAACATTTGAGCTGATTCAGTTGGGGACCAGTAACTTTTCATTTAAAGTGGACAAAGTTTGAGATTCAAGAGGCTGGATTCTCCGCCGTCGGAATGCTCCATTTTGCCAACAGCCCGGGGACAGTGTGGGGCTGCCCCACAATGGGAAACCCCATTGACCAGCCGGTGAAACGGAGCATCCCGCCGGCGTGCTGAACCAGAAATCTGGCGCAGCGGGACGGAGAATCCAGCCCAAGACATTTGCAAAGAAGAAAAAGCCACAAGATTCCACAGGCTTTGAAGAAACAAAAAATAAACCTTTTAACGCCAGATCAAAAAATAAAACATTTTACAATATCTATCCTATACTCTAACATTTATAAGAGGCAAATGTGAACATAACAGGGAAACTGGGCCCAAACACCCCACATTGTACAATAAATAGCAAAGGCGAACAAACAGATCCCATAGATTTCTCAGCCTTACCGGCCTCCCCGAACAGGCACCAGAATGTGGCGACTAGGGGCTTTTCACAGTAACTTCATTGAAGCCTACTTGTGACAATAAGCGATTATTATTATTATTACATCAGGAAACACTGTGACTGGAATTTACCACTTACACCCCCCTCCCCATTCACGGTGGATTTTCCTGCGGCAGATAGGCTCACCATTGGCTGTTGGTGGGAGTCAATGACAATTTGCATAGCTCGCCCATCTCATCGTTGGGAAACCCGTGGTGGGGGTCAGCTTTGGCGAGACTGGAAGATCCCGCCAGCGATGTGGGCCAGAGAATCCCACTCTGTGAGTCAGCCAAACATCCAAACTCATTTAAATTTGGTCGCCCTCATGAGGGAAACCCCCCCCCGGTTTTCAGCCTCATCCCCCAAGACATCGTTCCCCTGGATTTCTGAATCTGCACTCCATCTACTTTTTGGTGTCATTGCAGTTTTGTAATAGCTGCCTAGCTTCGCTGGGCTGGCACTGCTCCTGGGCCTCACCTAGCTCCAATCTTCCAGCTACAAATGACTCCCAGGGCTTTGCAGCATGGGACCTAAGGCAGGCATGGTAGCACAGTGGTTAACACTGCTGTCTCACAGCGGCAGGACCCCAAATTCGATTCCGACCTCGGGAGACTGTCTATATGCAGTTTGCATATTTTCCCTCTCTGCGTGGGTTTCCTCCGGGTTCACCGATTTCCTCCCAAAATCCAATAATGTGCAGATTAGGTGGAATGGCCACACCAAATTGTCCCTTAGTGTCCAAAGGTTAGGTGTGGTTACTGGGTTATGAAGATAGGGTGGGGAGTGGGCCTAGGTAGAGTACTCTTTCAGGGTTGGTGTAGACTCAATGGGCCGAATGGCCTCCTTCTGCTCTGTAGTAATTCTATGATTCTTCTGTCACCTCCTCAGCTCCCAAGATTTCTCCTGAGCCCTAATGGCATAGAGCTATCAAACATTTTCAGGACTTCTCCTGAGCTTCAACTACAGAGCGCCAACTAACAGCATTCACTGAATGTTTTAAAATTTATTGTAGTTCAAACTCCCAAAACAAAGCAACTCTCTGGGCTGCATTTCCTTGCAAGCAGCGTAGACACATCAGGCAGGAATCTTCGGTTCCCCAGCCATGTGCTTCTCGGCTTTGCACCGTTCGTTGGTGGCGGGATTCTCTACTCCCACCGCTTTTCATTGGGATTTCCACTGAAGCAACCCCTTCTTGGAAACTTCTCTTCATTTCTGTGGTTTCCTGAACTAGCTGTTCTTTAAATTTCTGGTACTTGCTTTCTTGTTCCTTACTCCAGTGTATGGCTTTTCTTCCAGCAAAGCGATGAGAGATGTTCTTTCTTTCCCAGCACAGCTCTGGCTTACAGTTGAAAGTAAATTCAAAGTTGCTTTTTCCATAAAGTTAACCCTGGTGGCTAAACGATATCTCATTCTTTCCCCATCTCTTGTTAACTTTACACTCTCTCAAGGCAATGGAAACACGGTTTTAATTGAAAAACATGCGAATAACTTTTGTTTCACATAAATCTAACTCGAGTTTTCCCTTTCCTACACAAAAACACGAAAGTCAACCCACTTAAATGTATACCTTACTTATCATATTTAACAAAACAAATATAGATCACTTAAACTACCTGTGTTTCTTGACAGTGGTGGGGGGGGGGGTCATGTTTCTATCTGTTTAAGGCATATTACAACATCCCCCGGCACGGTAGCAAAGTAGTTAGCACTGTTGCTTCCCAGCGCCAGAATCCCAGGTTCAATTCCTGCTTGGGTCACTGTCTGACTGCACGTTCTCCCTGTGTCTGCGTGGGTTTCCTCCGGGTGCTCCGGTTTCCTCCCATAGTCCAAAGATGTGCAGGTTTGGTATGGACCATTCTAAAAATTGTCCTTATTGTCCAAAAATGGTTAGGTTGGGTTGCGGGGATAGGGTGGCGGTATGGGCTAAGGTGCCAGAGAGCCTTTGGGGACCCGGCAGGTCGTCCAAGAGAAAGGACTGGTGGGAAACATTTTTTGACAGTGGCTGCTGAACCTTCAAACTTTGGAATCTTTTCCAACAGCAACAAGAAAACCCCAAGGCCAGCTCTAATTATATTTTACTTTCTGCGAATGTTTCTTAGTGCAAGATCCTGTCCGCCAGTTTGCCATTTGTCACTAGCTCATGAGAGTGAAGGCATCTATTTTTAAATATTTATTTCAGAGCAGCACTGAAGTGTTATTTGGTGACTTCTTTCATTACTTACTCGTTATTTAGTTATCCTTCAAATATCTTTGTTTTATTTATATTCTTTCGCCTCACAGAAAGAATGTAATTATTCTACGAATTGATGTTTTTAATTAAATTTATTTTTTGATCCAGAGGCATTGTAAAGGTTTGGTAGGCCCATCCATCGTGAGGCGTGGGCTGAAGTAGGGTGCTCTTTCCAAGGGCCGGTGCAGACTCGATGGGCCGAATGGACTACTTCTGCACTGTAAATTCTATGATTCTATATTTCCCTTCTCGTGATCTTATGCTGCAATCCTTCAAGGGAAATTACAACAAGCTGCATCTTCATATATTGTATTGCAAATCATTGAATTTTACAGACTTGAAGAAACTGTTGAGTGTTTGTTTATAATTTATGCATTGCAACGAAATAAACAATGTCGCTAATTCATGTTTTTGAATATAATTAAATTTGTGCCTTGATGCAGTAACTTTCCAAGTAATGTAGATAAGCTGAGCAGGTTGTGTAAATTAAATGAGTTTAAAGACCATCATAAAAAGTGAAGAAACACCATTAGAGAATGTTCTGTCATCCCTGCCAACTGTGTGCATGTTCTTTGCATTTAATATTAAAATGAATAGCTTGGATTCACAGATTACATTCAAACAGGATGTGATCTTCCATCGCATGTGGAGTGTTCCGTCCTTTCCTCTTGCTGATTGAGGTGATACAGCTAGATATTTATCTCTGATATCATTGCACAATTCTCCATTCAGCTGGGACACACAAAGTCAGAATTCTGGAGAAACTGTAAATGTAAAGTGATTCATTCATAATTTGTTTTAATTCAATCCCCAATGGTAATGTAACATGTTTCCAGGCTGTTTATATGCTACTCCATGAGATGTTTCTGCAGTGGCGACTGACTTAATATTTTACAAGCTGCTTTACAAGAGGTGGCATCACTGATGGATCATAGAATCATAGAATTCCTCCATCGAGTCTGCACTGACCCTCCGGAAAAGCACCGTACCTAGGCCCACTCCCCCGCCCTATCCTTGCAACCCCATAAACCCACCTAATCTTTGGACACTAACCAACAATGTAGAATGGCGAAACCAACTAATCTCCACGTCTTTGGACTGTGGGAGGAAACCAGGGCGCCCGGAGTAAACCCACGTAGACATGGGGAGAAAGTGCAAACTCCACACAGACAGTCACCCAAGGTGGGAATTGAACCCGGGTCCCTTGTGTTGTGCTAACCATTGTGCCACCACGAGTTCAGAAGAATGAGTGTGAGCACTGGCACATGGCATCAGACAGTAGAAAGTGCACTATGAAGACAGAGGTGGCTTCTCTCCCTATTGCTGAAAGAAAAAAATACGTGTAGGCACTGCATCTCCAAAAATTGGCAGATAATTTCATACAGCATTTCCCTTCTGCTGTTCGCAAGAGGCAAAGGTTCATTCCCCAGGGCAATGCCTTGACCAATCAGAGTTAACCTGCCTGATTTGAGTTTGAACAAAGCTGGGCAGTTAACTCTTCCGTGCTGCATTTTCCATGCAACGCCTCCAACAATCTCCTATTACTGTTGGTGATCTCTTGCGAGCTATCCTGCTGAGTGTAAGACAAAAAGCTTGTCACCTTCTTCAGTAGTGCTCAGGTCTTGTTCTACCGGACATTAGAAAATGCTGAAAATACTCAGCAGGTTAGGCATGATCCATGAAGAGAGCATTTCTCAGCCCTGTGATCTATCATCAGAACGTTTTTCTTGGTTAGTAACTTTAAAAACAAATTTAGAGTACCCAATTCATTTTTTGCAATTAAGGGACAATTTAGCGTGTTCGCGCTATCTACTTTGCACATCTTTGTGTTGTGGGGGAATCCCTACAGAGCAAAAGAAGGCCATTCAGCCCATCCAGTCTGCACCAACCCTTTGAAAGATCACCCTACCTAGACCCACTCTCCCGCCCTGTCCTGGGAACCCCATCAAACTTGCACATCTTTGCACACTGAGGGGCAATTTAGAATGACCAAACCACCTACCCGACACATTTTTGGACTGTGGGAGGAAGCCGAAACGCCTGGTGGAAACTCACGCAGACACGGGGATAACGTGCAAACTCCACACAGACAGTCACCCAAGGCCGGAACCAAATCCGAGTCCATGGCAATGTGAGGCAGCAGTGCTAGCCATTGTGCCACCATGCCTCCCTCAGTCCAGCTCCTCATGGAGTGCTAATTTTGCAATTTTGATTTGAATAAATCACAAATATGATAAATTGAGAACTGTTTTTTTCAGTTTGGGGTAAGAGAGATTTTACTCTTGCAAATCTCTCAATTGAGAGGGCTTGTTGCCAACATTGGAGTTCCAAAGGTGAGGAGAATTCCATTACACAGCACTCCCATTCTTCATCACAACCAACATTAGCATTCACCAAAATTGATTTTAAAATGTGTGCACATAGGAAATGACTGAATATGCAAGTGAGTTTTGGAAAAGGGATGAAGAAAGAGATGAGAACATTTCTAATGGTGGAATAACACCAAAGTTGTACTTTGATATTATTTCATTCCTCATTTGGAATTCTATCTTTTGCAATCGATAAGGGTGAATAAAGTTCAATATAAACAGATTCATATCTGTCTGAATAATGGCCTCAGATTCAGCTTAAATCAAATTGAACTGATTCAGGGCTGAAATCAGGATGCTCATCCTTCATCAGAAATGACAGTTATTGAATATATTGGGAATAAAATTACATTTCAATATCAATTTGCATTTGAGATTGTTGCTGAGTTTGCCAATTGTGGGTCCAGTGTATTTTGTTTTATTGACATGCATTTGTCTGTGTGGAAATAGAGAACTTACAAACTGAACCAATGAAACACAGGTAGTGTTCTCGGCAGTGAGATTTTCTGGATTCCCCGACTGTGAACAATGGGAAAAATGGGAAAACCTGTTGACAGTGGCGGGACTGGACAATTTTGCCGCCAGTCAACAGCAAGCTGCCTCCGCTGCTGCAAAACACGCTGTGGTGGGGTGTGTCATAACAGGGATATATTAGGGACTTGGGTCCAGAAATGGGATCCAAGATGTAGCAGGCAATTTAGGGGTTGGAAAAGACTGCTGGCAGCAGAGTCAGAGGTATACGCCCACAGCCTGATTTAACTTGTCCCATTCAGTCTTAACCTCATTCATGGGAATACACGGGATGCCACGGTCCAGCCAGGATGATCCACTCAAGATCCATTGTCATTTGGGACAACTTTATTTGACCAGCCAACAGCCCATCACAGAGTTTGATGACCTATTTATCCACCAATGCAAGGTTAGTAGCATGTAAATGGCACAGCTTTGTTTTTTTGTATAAATGGGAGTGGCAATCAGCCATGATAATGATAATAGGTTCAAGTCTGGGAACCTGAGGGAACCTTTGTTTGAGGGGCTAGGTAGAGCTTAGAGAGAGAGAGAAAAATGCTGTTTCAGGGTGAAGAATGTGGAAATCGACCAGAGAGGTCATGAATGTTGCCACAGAGGCAGGCTTTGAACAAGGGTTCTGAACAAATATCCCTCACAGAAAAACAGTTACTTCGCAAATACAAGTATTGCCTTGACCTGTTTGAACAAGTGGAATGAGAGCTGTGTTTTTGTGTAAAGTGTGGTTTCATGGGAACTCGTATGTTAAGGTTCAGAAACTGCATGTAATCTGTTAGATTAGAGCTGAAGTAAAAGTTGAAATATTGTTTTTCTTTCTTTTGTTTTAATAAAGTTTGTTTCTAAAATAACTAAGCCCTATTTTGTTTATTGTCACTTTGGAACGAATCACACCATGTTAAAACTTTTAAAAAGTTATGGCATCTTGTCCAGTCTCTTAGACACTGTTGAGAGCTGACCAGGCATCTGGGACAAATGGGGGGGGGGGGGGGGGGAGAGGGGGGAATCCCACCCATGTCATAGTATTTTGGTAAATGTGTATATCACATACCAATTTTGCTGAAATATTTTATAAATTGACAAGGATGTTTTATGTATTTGGGAAAATTGTTTCAGAGGAACATAAGTGACAAGAGAAATGAGATTGAAAAATGCGATGAATTGAAGAGATCCAGAATAATTTTCCATTACTCCATGCAATTGCCAGAAGTAAAAATTGCAACGTGTACTTTGAATCCTTGCAATGATAAAATGGATCTTCATGAGATATCACTTCCTCCTGAGCTCAGTGTGTGGCATTATTCAAATTCTTCCATCCACTTCAACCATGTCTACTTTCAAAGGTCAAATTATTTTAGAAACATTTCAAAATGTTGGATGTTCATCAGTCTTCTCAAATATGAACCCTTTTGGTGTAGGAGCAGACTGTTTCTCATTATGGTAAGTAGAATTTTTCAACTTATTCCACTAACTTAATATACCACTTCACGCGCTAAATAACTTAAAGGTTCTGCTGGGTGATCACCTTTGTGTGTTCAGTGTGGATAAATAATCTAACATGTAGTTCTGTGGAGATATTCAGCAATGCAAATTGAACAGGTTGCAATCAGTAAAAGGTCAAGTGAAGCACAAACCTATATTGGAGGTTTTATGGAGAATATTTAAAGTCTATGATATTCAGGGAGCTGTTTGCTCCAAGGTTGGGTCATTTTAAAGGTATCAGCAAAATGGGCAGAGGTCTCATGGCACTCTCATGGTAGATTGCAAGATCGTTACTCAAGATCAAGAATGCCTACCAGTTTACAAATAATTTTTTGCTTTGGGTGCAATTGACAAGCTGACTGCAAATTAACTTGAAATTCCCTTGTTTCCAGTGTGAAACTATAGTTCAGGTTTCCGCTGGATCTTCAGGCTCCTCCACTGGAAGATTGGTCAGAAAAATCAGAGGAAGGTAAGTCGGGACTTGCTGTTCCCATCAGTGTTTCGAATAATGTTCTGACCCCGGACAGAAGAATTGGGCCATTGTGTTCAAGAGTGGTAACCCAGTGCGGTTTTATTAAAACACCCCAAAATGCGTTTGTCACAAAAATGTTTTTTAAATACTGTATTTAGTCTGCCATTATGTGTGTAACCCTGAATTGTCTGAAGCTAAGTCAAACGGTTCACAACCTTGGCATCATATTTGACCTGATGATGAGCTTCCAACCACATTACCACCCCACCCTAAAACCGCCTATTTCCACATTCATAATAATGACAAACTTCACCCCGCAGTTCATCTGCTGCTTAAATCCTCGTTAATACCTTTGTTACCTCTAATCTTGATTGAAAACGGCTAAGAAAATTACACCGAAACATTCACCAGTTTTCCTCAATGTCAGTATAGGATGTAAGAGCAGAAGTAGGCCATTCGGCCCATTGAGTCTGCTCCGCAACTCAATGAGATCACAATTGATCTGATATGACAATCCTGGACCCCACTTTCCTGTCTTATCCCCAGAACCCTTGATTCTCTTACTGATTAAAAATGTGTGTATCTGAGCTCTGAACACATTTAATGACCCAGCCTCGACAGCCCTCTGCAATAAAGATTTCCACAGATTCGCTACCCTCTGAGAGAAGAAATTCCTCCTCATTTCTATTTTAAATGGGCAACTCTTTACTCTGAGATTATGCCCTCCAATTCTGGACTCTCCCACAAGGGGAAACACCTCTCAGCATCTATCCTGTCAAGTCCACTCAATATGATATGTGTCTCAGTAAGGTCACGGCTCATTCTTCTGAACTCCAATGAGTACAGACCCGACCTACACAACCTCGCCTCACAAGAAAATTCCTCCTAGGGATCAACCTAGTGAACCTTCTCTCGACTGCCTCCAATGCCAATTTACATTTCCTCAGACAAGGGACCAAAACTGTTCGAAGGAAAGATATGTATATATAGTAAATTAAATATGTATTAATATTTTAATACTTCCCTACCAGTGCCCAGACAACTTAAAAAGAACTCTGTTGCCACACTGCCATGTGAGTTTGCTTGACTAAGTTCAAATGTCAGAAACACGCCATGTTAATTGTTTCAATCCATGGGTTAGCCAGTTAAATGTACGGGGATAGACTCCAGCACAAGTTTAAATTAAAAGAGTGTCAAAGATATCAGGAATTCAGTGTAACTGATGTTAAAAATTTCACAATATTTTGCACTGGCTGGCAATCTCAGCTGGATTGCATTGTTAGATCCAGGGTAATCTGATGGAAGCTCCAGACTGTTATTTTTATTGTTGATGTGTATCCGTGTTTACAAAATGGAATTGCTGTATCTTCTTGAGTAACTTAGTTGTGGTTCCTGCCTCTGTATGCGGCAGCTGCAGGGGCAGCTTTGAGCACCAGATGTACCCAGCTTTTGTCTTTCAAAGGTTGTTTTTCATCTGTGACTTTGTGCCAGCTGCTCTGGGACACAATCAATTACTCTTCCCAATGGGAAGACTTCAGGCCTCCTGCACCAAACTTGGTTCTTTGTCCGTCTGCTCCATTGTTTTCCCTGGAAACTGCCTGAAACTAAGCCAGACTATTCACAACCTTGGCATCATATTTGACCCGATGATGCGCTTCCAACCACATTGCCACCCCATCACTAAAACCGCCTATTTCCACATTCATAATAATGACAAACTTCACCCCGCAGTTCATCTGCTGCTTAAACCCTCGTTAATGCCTTTGTTACCTCTAATCTTGACTATTCCAACCTGCTCCTGGCTAGGCTCCCATATCCTCCCCTCCTAAACCCAAGGTTGTCCACAACATTTCTGTCGGCATCTTTATTTGCCCGGTTAATATATTGCCCCTACCTTAACCGATCTACATGGGCCGCCAGTCAAGCAGTGATTCGATTTCATAATTCACATCCTTGTTCTAATGATTCCTGGCCTGGCTTCTCCCTATCTCTGAATCTGAAACCTGTTCCCATGATGAATGCTGGGCAGCACCTTAATAAATTAAATATATTTTTAAAAAAATATTTTAAAACTTTAAAAGTGTAATACCTTGTGAGCCCATGATGATTTTCGTAGTATCGTCCAATTTTTGTCTCTTGAGCATTCTCAATTTTTATTGCTCCCATTTTATTTAAGCAGTGAGTGGATAGGATTGGAAAGCACTACCTGAAAGTGTAATGGAGGAAGATTCAATTGAGGCTTTCAAAAGGGAATTAGATGTGTCATGGGCCAGAGTTTAGAGAACACCAAAGTATATCATGGAGTTCACCTGACCCACAACTTTTAATAGATTTTGGTTATGGGGAGCACAAGAGCTCACTTTACAGGTGGGATGCAATAGAGATCTAAAGTATTTTTAAAACAAAACAATGTTTATTCTATGAATCCAGTTAACATTTTATAAACCCACAGTAAACATCTTACCAACTACCAACACTGATAACCCCCCAAAAAGATACAGTATTCTGTAGGTAACCATTAGTAACTTTCCTAACAACATCCATAAGCCAAAATACTTTTTAACAAAGACAGTAGGTTTGAATTCTCTACAGAGAACAGTTTACACTTTTAAATTATCAAGTGATCTAAACACCTTGTTTAACATACAGAGAGAGACCACTATACATCTGCTTGGTTTGAATGCAGCTCTCCAACTGAATACGAAACTAAAACAGAGAGCCAAAAAACAGCTCCCAGCTCAAAATGAAAGTAAAAAGCAGAATCACATTCCGGCTCCACCCACACAATGACATCACTGCAGCCATTTGATAAAACACACTTTTCTGAAAGGGACACTCACATGACAGATGGCTATCTGAGAAGAAAGGATTTGCAGCCTGATGGGGAAAAAGGCGGGGAGGGGTCTTGCTGAGTTGCTCTTATGGAGGTCTGGCAAATAGGACCAATTGGCCCCCTTTTGTGCTTTATTCTATAACTGGTAGTCGTGTTTTCAACTGCCTAAATCCTTTGCTTCGAAATTCCCTCCCTGCATCTCTATACATCTCCACCTCTCTTTTTCCCCTTAAGATTCCCTTTAAAATCCACCGCTTGGACCAATCTTTTGATCATCAACCTCAATATTGCCTGCTGGAATACAGTCTAAATTAGCTTTATAATGTCTTTGTGAAACACCTTGGGATATTTTGTCACATTAAGGACATTATTTTAAATTTCACAATTGTTTCCTTAAACCCCCCCCCCCCCCTTCTCACCAACTTCACCAACTCCTCAATTTACCAGGCTCCCTTAACTCATCGAGCACCAATCGTTAGCACTCAGGATTCGAGCCTATCATCCAGATACTCTACCTGACACCCACTCCAGTGATGGTCACCTCAAACCCAGCTCCCATTGTTTCTCCCATATTCAACTGTGCAGGCACATCATCCAAACACAATACAACACAGTCACTGACATTCTTCCCTCTCCCTTGTAGGGCATAATAGACGAAAGCAGAGTCAAAATGGAGGGGGAGATGGACACCTGCGTTTCCTGAGGCCTAAGGAGGTGGTGTTCCTCATATTATGGGGTTGGCTGCAACAGAACCTGCTGCATTGGGTGTCACTGTAAATTTTGAGGATGATGTTGTTCCCCTGTCATTGCTCCTTCTCACATCCCAGCACAATCTCATTCTGCTATTTGGCAAGATCAAGCTCTAGATGGTGTGACTGTGGACCTTTTGCCTTCCACCCTGTCTACCCTCTCTCATCCCAACCTTTCCCTTTCAGGCATTGAGGCACAACACACCCAGCAGGAGGAGACAACACAATAGAGCAGTACTGATAAAGATGTGCTGTCATTTGGTCTGGCACTCACTGCCTCCAGCTTTGATTGGCACTGCATGTATCTTAAAAGTCAGTATTAAGGTGAGGTCTGCATGGTGAGTAATCTGGCTGTGAATGGTCTGTAGCCAGACTAAGGAGAAAGAATAGTTTGTGAGCTGGCTCTCAAGGTCGCAGACCAGTCATGCTGCACAGGAATCAGATGGGGACCTCAATGGAGCAGCACACAGGAGCATGCTGTTGAGTGTGCACTCTGAGTTGCTGGATGCAATAGCTGAGGTCTGCCAGACAGCCCCCTGTCACCATCACAAATCATGCAGGAGTCTGGCTCCAACCGCAGAGTGCATCAGTCAGACCTTCCTCTTTCTGCAGCCTCTGCTCCATCTCCCTCTCATATTGCAGACCCAGGGGATTTGCAATGGCAGCCCCCATCACTATTGCAGCTTTATGTGGACAATTCACCAAATCATCTGCTCTCCATGTGAGCGTGTAGCAACACCTCCTGTTAAATTCAGGAACTCACCACGACACCTTCAAGACCACTCCACAATACTTCCAGAGACCTTACAATAGCAGAAGTCATTCCAAGTTACTTTACGCAAAAGTCGGGTGGCTGCTTCTTTGAAAAATCTTAATGCTGGTGGACCCCTCTTGGGGAACAAAACGCATGTTCTCTGATGAGTGACAAACTAATACTTTGAATGGAATTGCATAGGCTAAATTTATAAATAAGGCACCAAAACTACTAGTGGCTGTATGACGTCTTGACAGCAGCAATTGGGGGTCTTTGACACCCAGGGGGCGATTCTCCACCCTGCCGCACCCGTTTTCTGGTGCAGCGCCCCCCCCCCCCCCGCGGCAGTGGGATTCTCTATCCCACCAGCCGGCCCATGGGGTTTCCCATCGTGGGCACCCCATGCTGTTGGGAAATCCCCAGGTGTGGGTGCTACGGAGAATCCCGCCAGCAGAGATTCCAGCCCCCACCCAAGTGCCCACCCCGGCATGATTTTCCATTGTGCAAGTGGCTGAAGGCACTGCGCCCCCTCACTCAGAAAGCCTGTCTTTATATGCCTAACAAGTGACGACTAAGAACTTGAGAAATCGGCAGTGGTGAATCGTATTAAAAACAAAAACTAATATTTCACATGCCAACAATATTTTGCAGGTGTCAAATGTTGCTCTTTTTGCAACTTGAGAATGATTTTCGAATGTTATCAATGTTAAGCTACCAATCTTAAATTTCCTAACTTGTTTTGAACTTTTACTAGGAATGCAAACTTTACTGAAAACCCAATTGCACATTTATCAGAATTGAACTTCTTTGTACACTTAATTTGTGTTCCCTTTTCATTGATTTTTAAAAATCTTCTGAAGCAGCAATCTAACCGGGAAGAATGAAGGGTTAATAATCAGAATGAGACATGATGAGCAGGCATTTTTCTGCTTAGCAAATTCAGACAGAAGAAAAAAGGGACAATTATGTAAAGTGATGAGAAAAGTAATGACCTGGGACATATGAACCTTAATTGGGGCTGTTCATTCGGTGAAACAAAGTCAAACTTTGTTTAGTGGGGTGGAATTTCTAAATAGCAGAATTGGCATGTGATTCCGCAATAAATAATTGACTTGTTTCTGGAAACCTTGACCTGTGAGTGTTTTGCCATCCTGCTATTTTGCTAGTAGTCCGTTATTTACATTGGTAAAGTGATGTTCTCCCACTTTTCTTGAAAAAGGTTTCAACATAAATCCTTCTAAGCTACTCCCACCCAACTATTGGCTTTATTACTTGCTTCTCCTTGCGGTGTTGAAGAAAATGGACATTAATCTGTTTTATTGGAAGGGTTTTATTCTGTTTGCCTCCAAATATTTTCCGTGTGGTCTTACGTAAAACGATTACTGTGGAGAGCTTCTTGTTTTCGATCAAAAGGCAGCAAATTGCAGAAGAAAAAAATGCAGTCTCTTGCTATGTGCAGGTCGCAGATCAAAAATCTGCATTCTTGGGGGACTTCCGGTGGCACCCTCGAGGAAGCAGGTCGCAGGTCGGATCGCTCCCGCCCGCGATGGGCAAACGGACCTTTTCCAAAGGACTTTTTCGGGACCTGGCAACCTGAATCGGTGGAGAGGATGATAGGGTAGAGGCTCTCCCCCTGGGGTATGGACAGCTGGACCAGAAGTGGTCGAGTGGAGCGGCAAGGATCGAAGCGGGAGCAGCAGGGGGCCCCAGACCGGGCGGCGAAGCATGGCGGACGGCAGGGACCAGGGAGCGGAGGCACACTGGCCAAGAGAGCAACAGATGGAGTTCTTCAGGAATTGCTTCGCCGAACTGAAGCGGGACATGCTGGACCCGATGAGGGCGGTAATGGACCGAATGGTCGAGACACAGGTGGTCCAAGAGAAGGCGCTCAGGGAGATCGAGATGAAGCTCTCCAGCCAGGCGGACACGGTAACGGAGCTGGAGCACGAGGTGGAGGAGCTGAACTTCTGCCAGAGGAGGATGCAGGAGCAGCTTGAAGAGCTGGGGAACAGAGCCAGGAGGCAGAACTTGAGGATTGTTGGCCTCCCCGAGGGTTGCGGGGGATCGGATGTGGGTGCATACGTGATGGATATGCTCGAGGCGCTGATGGGACCGGAGGCCTTCCCTTGACCTCTGGAGTTGGATGGGGCGCATAGAGCGCCCGCAAGGGAGCCCAGGACGGGCGACCGACCGAGGGCCTTGGTGGTCCGCTTTCACCGGCTGGCTGACAGGGAACGTGTGCTGCAATGGGCCAAGGCGGAGAGCAGCAGCAGATGGGAGATCTGCGAGGTGCACATCTACCAGGACTTGGGAATGGAGTTGGCCAAGAGGAGTGCAGGATTCATCAAGGTAAAGGCAGCCCTCTACAAAAGGAGGTTTGGTTTGGAATGCTGCATCTTGCGAAGCTTTGGGTTACGTTGGAGGAACTCCATTACTACTTCGAGACACCAGAACAGGTTTGGGCTTTCATTAAAGATAAGAAGCTGTACTTGAAATAATGGGCACTTAGTTTTTTCAGTGCTGTGCAGTGGCGGTGGTCTGTTAACCTAACTTACTCTGACTAGGAGTGGACTTTTATTAAAAGAAGAAGCTGGACTTGAACTAAAGGACTCAGAGCTTTTGTGTGGCGGTGGTTTGTTAAATTATCCTGTACTGTAATGTTTTATCCAAGATTGTTTTCAGCCTGGACTGAGAACGGGGGCTGGGGGGCGCACTGCTTCGGGTGTTTTTGGGAGATTGCAACGAGTGGGGGGGGGGGAAGAGAGGGGCCCTGCAAAGGGGGCCCTGCACTTGGCATCTTTCGGCGGGAGAACGGGGCCTCTGATAGGGGGATGGGCCAGGGGCTGGTTAAGGGACTTGAAATGTCATGGGGAGATACAATCAGGTTAATAGGTCCTTGGTGTGTGGGAGGAGGGCCCGAGCACTCGGGCGGGAGACAGTCAGGCGCCAAGGGCAGGGGTCAGCATAGCTAGCGTAGGACAGGGGGCACCAGGGAGAGTAGGAGGAGGGGCGGGCTAGGGCGAAGCGCAGGGCTGACCTGGCAGGTCAGGCCTCGGGGGGCAGGGGAGGTCGGGGGGGGGGGTGCAGCTGAGAAGTAGAGCAGAGGAGACTTAAGTGGGCAAGGGGGGGTGACCAGGGATCCCCCCAGGGGAGAAAGTCACCTGCAGACTTTCAGGGAACAGCACAGGAAACCGCCAGCAGCAGCACCCGAGAGGGGGGGGGGGGGGGGGGGGGGGAGGGGGGGAAGGGGGAGGGTTAGAGGGGGGGAGGGAGGGAGGGTTAGAGCCATATCAGTTTAGTTGAACACGTGTGGTATGGGCAAACAGAGCTGATAGGGGAAGTGCCTTATTCACATGTTTATTCTTTCCCACTGTTCGTTTTCACTATGTTAAGGCTCTTTGCATAGGGCCTTTTTACTCTCTGTAAATGTTACAAATTTGTTTTAAATAAAAAATTTCAAGAAAAAAAATCTGCATTCTTTATATGCACGGGGTGATTTGTCGTGGCCACTTGATGCCTGTGATGCAGATATCATCATTCCAGTTCAGCACAGTGCAAACATTTTTGTTAAACATCAGAGTCTGTCTCCAACATTAATAGTGCAAAAAGCCTTGCCCATTAAGCAGATATTGAGTAATTAGCAGAGCAAACTTCATCATTTGCAAAAAGTATATTTGGACTTGTTCACACATTTGTAATATTTGCCTCCCCGTGAAGTTAAAAAGGGGAAATTAAAATGACAAGGACATCAACCACTCATTGTGAGTTACATAACACACAAGTGTATCGCCGAACAGTTTGCTTAAAGATTTGAAGGGTCTAATATTATTATCTAATGTTCTAATAATGTTTTTAATATTATTTGACATTCTCTTGATAAAATTATAGAATCAGTGTGGGCTGACAATGCAGAAGGCGTTCTCTCAGCCCATTATGCCCCTACTGACTCTCTGCAACGGTAGTTTAGTGAGTCCCCTCCCCCAGTCCTTTTCCCACAGCCCTGCCAATCTTTCTCTTCAGGAGGGAGCGCTGGAGGCCAACCCGGGGCCTGCCACCAAGGAGACGAAGGCTGTCTCCGGTTATTCTGAATCCCTCCCTCCTAACACCGGCACATCTCAAGGCCGGCGGGCAGAACAGGGTGGCATGGCGCGCTGTCGGCTGGGGCTTCCGACTGCAGGCCCTCCAGAGGATATCCACCAAGAGCATCAAAGGTCACAGGACGAGGAAAGCAGCAGGCTGCCTCCACCTCTGGTGTGTATCGGGGGCGGGGGGGGGGACACCTCGACCTAGAAGTGGACCACGAAAGATCAAGAAGATTGACGAGCACTGAGTGCGCACTGTGGTTTGGGGGTGGGGGTTGGGGGAGGGGTGTCTATCTTTAGCTAGGGGGAATGGAAGTGTCAAATGTTCACTATTAAAACGTGTAACACCTGATACATGTCAAACCTCTGCCATGTTAATCTTCACAGCGGGCCTGACTGCACCCACACTCCCTTTTGCCTTCCACTCCCCCCCCCCCCCCATCCAACCCTTCCCAGGCACAGAGGTCCAAGATCAAATGCCCCCAATGCAGAGCTCGTTCAGAGGATGAGTGGGAGCCTGCTGTAAGCAGAAAGGCAAGAGTCAGACTTTTACCGAAACAGAGGAGCAGCAGAGCTTTCCTCACAGCGAGTTATCATCACACCTGGTCCTTGTATATTGATCTTCTGACAGTGCCGACACAGGCCCATCACCCTCCAAGGGCCTGTGTAACAGCATGGTCAGGGAGAGGGCTGTGTGATTCAGAGGGGTGGATTGTGGGGGGAGGGAGGATGGAAATGGTGCAGAGGGGGTATTTGGGGGAGGAAGAATGGGCAGAAGGAGGGATTGAGCTGGCGGACAAAGTCTCGCCCTATGTGAATCTGGTGAGCATGAGGGGTCCTCTGGGTGTGTCGGACCCTTGCCTCCGCCTGTCCTCCATCTTCCAGGCCCTCCTATGGCTCCTAGCCGTGCGTCCTCCAGCCCCTCATGGTTTGCCTTCTCTTCCTCCTTTGATGAGGCCGTAAGTCCACCTCCTCCTCCTCCAGCATGTCATTCTGCTCCTGTGCCAGGTTGCGGAAGACCCTCAAGAGGGGTGTTCTGCAGGGCACCACTATAGAGTCATCGGAACCCCATTTTGAGCAGTCTGATGCACCGCTCAATGGCAGCATGGGAGTCAGCATGGCCTCATTATATCGTGTCCCCACCTCGGTCTCAGGCCTTCGCACCAGTGTCATCAATCAGGGCCTCAGTGGGTATCCCTTGTCCTGCATAAGGGGTGCAGAAGGTGTTTTAATTATTTGTAAATTGTTGGCCATCTCCAGCACACCGTAGAATTATTGTCTGAGAAGCAGCTAGAGAACGAAGTAGAAAAAGGGCAGGGCAGGGCATCCTGGGCAGGTCCTCGAAGATGCTGGGGATCTGTGAGTGCTCCAGAATGTATCATGCTCCCTGGGTAACAGGTACAATGTGCATGATACGGAGGCGGTGGTCACACACAATCTGAACATTCAGAGTGGATCCCCTTCCTGTTAATAAAGGGCCCTCCCTGATGCCCTGATGCAGGCAAGGCAACATGCATGCCATCTATTGCCCCCCTGGACCTGAGGCACCCCGACGATGGCGGGGAATCCTGCAGATGGGCATCTTGGTGGGCCTGGTCCAGATTGAAGATAATAAAATCTGATGCCTGGGCATACAGGGCATCCGTGACCTCCTGGATCTCCTGTGGGCTGTGGCTTGAGAAATGTCACACAGGTTCCCGCTCGAGCCCTGGAATGATCCAGTTGATAAAAGTTTGGGGCTGCGGTGACCTTCACAGCCACCGGGATCGGGTGACCTCCTCCTCCATGGGGTGACAAATGTGCCGCACTCTCTCTTTGTTGAGACAGAGTCCCCTATGGCACATGCTTTCCGTCATCTCATCGAAAGACCAACAACGCCTCTACACCTTGGGCCATCACTGGCCTCCCCCTCATGTGTTCCTCCTCAGCCTAATGGGCAGTGGACCCCTGCACATGGGGTGCCGCCTCCAATCTGCGTCACTGCTGCTGCCACCTTCTCCAGCAATGCGAGGTAAGCGATTGCGAAACTGGCACCGCCATCCATCTTGATATCTGCAAGTAATTGGAGAAGATGAGAGACCATCAATAAGTTAGGGCTTCCATCCCAGTACCCTCAAATCGCACAAGCCTTACCATGACTGTCCTGCCTTCTCTCAGGATGCCATTCAGCAAGCCAATTGTTCTGGCAAACCTTTCTCTGCACACTCACCCCAGCCACATCAGGAGCCTCTAAACCACAGACCTCTGCTGGGAATATTAGGGAGATAGTGCTCAGGTGTCCTCCCCTGATCCACACACATACCCTTTGGCCACCAGAGTGCTGAAGCCCAGCTCTTTAAAATTTGAATGTTGGCCGCTGCCTGTATGGTGTTGATACTTCCAGAGTTCAGGTGCAGTGTTCAGGGTTCTAAGTTTCCTTGAGATGCTACGCATCCTCTGAGGCATGGTACACGCACCCTGGAGTAGGCACTTGAGAGTTGAGAATATTTTGTTTATTAAACGGTCAACAGTAACAAAGATTTTAAAATCAACTACATAACAACCCACACTAACCAGTATCAACAAGGAAACGCCACAGCACCATATTGGTAACAATACAAAGCTATATTAGCTCATTTTCACAAAAGCAACAAACACACGTCATCACCCCTCGCAGCACCCTCAACAGAAATGGAGGATAAGCCTGAGAATGTGTTCTCATGTCCAGAACTTTGTCATAGAAAGTATCTGTCCATCAATGTGTTACTTGTTCCACGTATCAGTGTCATTCTCCGTCCAGGAACCGCAGCTGTGCAGGCCTCTCCCACACAGCCCAATCTCACCCAAACCAAATCCTGGCGTCCACATATTCCACTGGTGCTCAAGGTGCAGTTGAACAAACTTGACTTCCAGTGTACTGAGTCCACGGTGATGTGCCAGTTACGCACAGCACTCGCCACACCAACAGTAAAAGCATCAACAATCTGCGAAAGCATTTCTTCAACGGCGTCATTAGGTGGCCCATTTGGATCAATGTCACGTACCAGGTCCCGCAGCATCTCCTTGCCTAAAAGTGGATTGCCTTCTGGATTCATATGTCCCCTGAGCCCAGTGTTCCAGGAGCCAGCAATCTTCGAAAAAAAATATTCTTTTCTCCGCTGCAGCAAAGGAAGGATGCAACAAAAGCAGCCTCCAGGCATCTGCAACCACCAGCAGGAGTAAGCAGCAAACACAACCTGCAGCTGTGTAGTGCTCTCACATCTAACAAGGTGAATTCATCATTTGCAGCCTTTGGCTGTGCAGTGAGAGGCTGGTCACAGCCAAAGGGAGTGAACTTGAATTTCAGCATTGAAGTCACAGCAGGGCTCTGTCCTGGAAGTGTTTGGTGGGACAGACAGGCTGCAGCTTTCCCCTGCTCTTGATCGCCACAATATTTCAAAATGGCTTGAAGGCCTCACAGATACAAAGCCCCTCACTCAGACTTCCCCCATGACCCAGGGCTGACTGCTGACCTGGAACACTTCAGCCCCCTGATCAAGCCCAACCCTCCTGAGGGCAGTGTCCCACTGGGCCAGCAGCTTCGGTGCCCTTGTGACTGCATATCAGAAAATGGAAATAGCTACTCACCTCCTCACTTCCCCTCAGCAGTCATTGCATCAGCTTCACATTTTTAAAAAGCAGTACTAAATGACTCAAGCGTAATCTCTTGCTGGAGAGTCAGTAATTCCCTCCAGGCTGCTGCATTCAACTTTAATCTTGCTAATGAGATTGAACTGAAATGAAATTGAGGATTAATGATATTCTCTCCATCTTTGGGCGAGATGCGGAACTCGCCATTAGGAGCAGGTCAGGTGAATTGCAAACTGGTTTGAACCCTGCATGAATCTCGATTTTGGCCTTCCCTGCTTTTTACCCGATGTATCCATATCCACGCCAGGTGAAATGCACTGGTTGAATCATGCCTTACGTCTCTGTTTATAAAGCCTAAGATCCTATGGGCGGGATGGCCCGATGTCAAAGCATGGCGCGAACCACTCCAGCGTCAGGCCAACCAGAAGTTGCGGAATCCTCCGCGCTTCCGTGGGCTCGGCTGGCGCTGGAGGGGTTGGCGCCCGCCAACCGGCGTCAAAGGGCCGGCGCGAGTTGGCGCATGTACAAAACCGCCGGCGTGGTTCTGCGCATGCGCAGACCGGTCGGCGTGTTTCCTGCACATGCGCAGGGGGGTTCTTCTCCACGCCAGCCATGGCGGAGCCCTACAGAGGCCAGCGTGGAAGGAAGGAGTGCCCCCACGGTACAAGCCCGCCGGCAGATCGGTGGGCCCGATCGCAGGCCAGGCCACTGTGGGTGTCCAGGGTCGGATCGCCCCACGCCCCCCCCCCCCCCCGAGGACTTCAGTAGCCGGCCTACAAGCCAGGTCCCACCGTGATGGACCATGTCCATTTCATGCCGGCGGGACTGACCAGGAACCGACGGCTGCTCAGCCCATCGGAGCACGGAGAATTGCCGCTGCCAATGGCCCCCGACCGGCACAGCATGATCCCCGCCCGAAAACCCATGCTGGAGAACACAGCAGCCGGCGTCGGAGCGGCGGGGCAGGATTCATGCAACCTCCCCGGCGATTCTCCGACCCAGCGGGGGGTCGGAGAAACCCGCTCCATATATGCCTCTTTAATTACATTCAATAATTTGTACACAAATACCCCCAGGTTTCACTATTCCTAAACTCCCTTTACAAATGCACTACTTGTATTGTAAGTCTCCCCTGAATTTCTCTCCTGAAACATATAATTTAATACTTTTCTGCATTTCATTTCATCCGCTATGTGTTCAGCCATCCATCAGTCTATGTTGTCTTGAAGTCTATTACTATCCTCCTCGTGGTTCACAACACCTCCGAGTTCTATGTCTTTTGAAATTGTGCCCTGTACATCCAAGTCTAGGTCATTAATGTGTATCAAGAAAAGTACTGGTCCTGACACCGGCTGCTGTGGAACCCTACCCAGTAACTTCCTGTTTTCTGTCACTCAGCTAACTATGTGCGCAAGCTTCCACTGTCCCTTTTATTCCATGGGCTTCAGCTTTGCATCAAGTGTCACAGCATCAAACACCTTTTGGAAGCCTCTGTATACCGCATCAACCGTATTACCCGAGTTAATCCTCTCTGTTACCTTGTCAAAAACTCAATCAACATGTGATTTCCCCTTATAAATTCATAGTAACTTTCCTTAATTAATCCACACTTGTCCCAATTTTAATAAGGACACGGGGATTCCACACTGAGTAAAATAAAGAAACGTAGTTTTATTTACAACACGATATATATATCCAGTGCCTGGTCGGTCCCTATCAGGTTCGTATTGTTGTCGGTGCCTTGCTAGCCGACCTTTTGAACAAAGGTTCATAGATATCCCCCATCCCTAGCAGGGGGGCTTGTTCCAAGAGAAAAATAATCATTCCCACCCCGTAGGCCCTGTGTGGGCTATTACACAAATGACTATTAAATGAATTATGCTCAGCTAGAAAAAGAATCTTTGAGCATCATTTTTGGGATCAGAAGGTTCCATCATTACCCTTACAGGCTTCCTTTTACACTTTTGATGGATCATCGATCCTTGACTACAATCTTTGGGCCGTATAGAGGTATACCTTCTTTGGAAGCTAATAGATTGCAAAGATGATCATTGATATTGTCGGCACACACTTACAATATCCGATATTGCAAATCCGAGCAGCATATAAATGCTGATGCGTTATCACTTTTGTCAAGCATGACCCAGAAGAACATTTTGTCAGTATTTTTTATTTCTCGCTCGTGGATAGTGTACCTGTGACTTCATCTCAAGTTCTAAGATATACAAGAACTGATCCAGTGATGGGGAAGGTAATGGACCTGGTCCAAAAAGAAACATTGTCAGACATTCATTGGAAAAATCCAGACCTCAGGCCTTACAGCACATTTAAGCTCGAGGTCAAGTACAGAATGGAGTTCTATTGTGGGGAACCCTGTCATTATTCATCCGTGCTTGCGCAGTAAAGTCTTTGACCAACTATGTGACGAACATTCTGGTATGGTGAGGATGAATGGATTGGCACAGTTATTTTTGGTGGCCAGGATTAGATGCTCAAATTGAAGAGAAAGTTGGGCAAAGCCAATCTTATGCAAAGTTAAGGAACACTCCACCATGACAACCATTACATCCGTGGAAATGGCCGACTCAGTCATGGCAGAGAATGCACATCAATTATGCTGGAGGGTCACATGCTCTTAGTGATTGTGGGCGCTCACTCAAAATGGACTGAAGTCATGATAATGAAGTCAATGACAACTGAGCAGACCATTGAAAAACGAAACAAAATATTTGCAATATTTGTAACTCTGGAGCAGTTTATCAGTGGTCCACAGTTTACGTCAAAGGTTTTGTGCTAACCATTGTGCCGCCCAATGGATTGGCCAAACATTTTGGTCAATCACTAAAGCATTCTATCGAAGTATCGAAGGACCAGGGACATTATCAAGAAGAGTATACAAATTTCTAATATCTTATCGGAACATTATACATGCTACCACGTAATAGTCACCGGCTATGCTGATGTTCAAGAGGAAACTACAAACAAAGTTTGATTTGTTAACTCTACCTGATACTTCAGAGACTGTCAAGTGACAATAACAATCAGAAATTGGCAGGAGGGAGAAAATCTCTAAAAAGTGAGAATTCAAGCAGAGAGAGAGGGTTACTCCACCAAGGACAGGTCCAATATCATACACTGTACAGATGGCTGATGAAAGAGTTTGATGTCATCATGCTGATCAGTTACTTGCTGCATGAAGTGAACCTCTCAAGATGTTCTACCTTTAGAAGGTCTGGCAAGCTACACTTTGGAACGGAGTTCAGAGACAGTAATGACTTCAGATTCTGTTTTTGAAGACTTTACAATGTCTATGGTGACAGATACTGAAATAACTACTCAAGAAATACCAGCTACAAAAAGGACACTTCTGAAGTCGCAAGGTTCAAGAATGCCGAATTCTACCAAAAGGAATAGATGTCCACCAAAGAGTCTGTCTCATTGAATTGTGTATATGTATAGAAATAATATATCAGGGGGTCTGTTGTATAAAGATTAATTGTTGTCGTTGCACGAATGAAGTAAAGAGAGAGGGACGTTATGTATCTGGGAATACATTCTTTCCGGTTCTGCGTCATGTGATGTGCAGTGACATCAACAGAATGCGCGGGCTCTGGGAAGACGACCATCTTGACTGTATGAGCAATACCCTTAATAAACCTCTCATCGTGTTTTATACGAATTCAGGGTATAGGCACCTCCACACCTTTTCTCTTCACGGCAACAAAGACATATAATAGCGCCCAGCCACAGCCTCTGCGTAGATCAATTACATTGGTCCCTGATCAGTCTTGTGCCTTATCCTGTCACCATTTTACTATTTATAAGCCTGCGGAAGATTTTTGGATTCTCTTTAATATTAACTGCTCGTCTATTCTTGGATCTTCAATTTACAAGGGAATCAATCATTATGGGGTGCAGGCAAGAAAGTGAAGGACCCGATCGGATTAACCATGACCTTTTTCAATGGTGCAGCAGGCACAAAGGGCCGAATGGCCTAATCCTTCTTATTTCTTATGTCCATATGTTCTTACGCACACTCTTTGCCTCTTTTGCTTTCTTTTTCACTCCCCCTCCAAACTCGCTATTTTCTGCTCAGTTTGTCAGTATGTCAGCCTGGCATATATCAGATAATAATAATCTTTATTAGTGTCACATGTAGGCTTACATTACACTGCAATAAAGTTACTGTGAAAATCCCCTAGTCGCCACACTCAGGCGCCTTTTCGGGTACACGGAGGGAGAATTCAGAATATCCAATTCACCTAACAATCACGTCTTTCAGGACTTGTGGGCGGAAACCAGAGCACCCGGAGGAAACCCACGCAGACATGGGAGGGACGTGCAGACTCCGCACAGACAGTCACCTAAGCCCGGAATCGAAGTAGGGTCTTTGGCGCTGTAAAACAACAGTGCTAACCATAGGCTCCTCATTTCTTATTCAACCTATCAGTTCCTAGGATCTCTGACTTTGGCTGTCCTACCTTTCCCCTCATGGGACTGTATCTTTATTCTACCTGAACTAACTCCTCTAGAAAGACAGCCCATTGTTCCCTTACAGTTTTGCCTGCTTTGATTCCAATTTACCAGTGACAAATGTTTTCTCATCCCACTGATGTTGCCTGTGTTCCAATTAAATACTTGTACTCTAGATTTCTCCTTATCTCTTTTCAGAGCTAACATGAAGCCTAAAACCTATGACTACACATTCGTGTTATGCTCGCTACACCTGGATTTTTATTGCACTATTTTTGGATATTTTGACCAGTTACATCATGGAGATCTGCAACAGCTTGAAAATTGGAATTCTGTCTCTGTCTATCTTTCTCTCCCTTAATTGCTTAATCTGCTACTTATATCACCATTCTATCATTTCACACATTCCAGGTAAAGCGGATTCAGAGGTTAAATTCCGAAAATGTCACAAAGTGTGATAGTAAATTTGAGCAGAGGAGGGTTCAACAAATAGCAATGATTTTCTGTTCTGGGTTGGGTAGAGTGAGAGCTAAATATCAACGAGTCCACCTGGAGAGCTCCCTTGTTTACTGAATCGTGTCACAGCCTTTTCCGTCTATGTGAAGAGCCAAATGTTCTGTTGATGTCTTCCAAAAGAGAGCACCTCTGATTTTACAAAAGTTCTTGGGCTGAGAAGGCAAGAGTGTAGCCACTGTTTATGGAATGGGTGACTTTGTTTTATTCTTTAACCCTGGAAAATCAGTTGATGGCTTTTATTGAGAGTTGCACACCATTTAGGTTCTCCAAGGCACACCTTCACATAGCTCATGTGCAGCTATCACATTTTATAACTTTCACTCCCTGATACTTCCATTGTGTTCATCGGCAAAGATCGTAGCCTTAAGCAAACCCCTTTTGGAGCAGCCAATACCACTTTGTTGTTAAGACCAAAAAGAGTCCATCTCTGTCCATGAATCAGAGTGCACATAATACACTCAGCCAGGAACAGAAACCCATGTCACTCTGCATAGCAGATAGCCTTGCAATTATGTGCTTGACTTCAGAAAATTGTACAGGAAACATTCCCAGTCTGTAGCTTATGCTATGAACTACAGAACACACCGATTAACATAATAAATCTTTAACAAAATAATGGCAAGGATAAACAATCCAATAGTGTTATATAGAACTTTTCCTGCTCAGATTATAGGGAATGACAATCAGTTGCATCTCCTGAATGCAATGACTGGACCTGAAGCAAGGTCCCTAGCCATAACTTCATATGGACCTTCACAGGACATATGGACATCTCTGAAGGGCAGAAAGACTCTGGCATTAGTGGCATTCTGTTAGAGAAATTCATTTACATTTGTTTGGCATCGTACTGACAACAAAATAAAATCGGTCATGTGTCTTTTTAAGCACCATGAATAAAGGTCGAGCTTTCGGAAGCAGTTTCGGAAGCAGGAAGGAGATAGTTAAAGATGCTGCATAGATCTAACATTCTCACAGGTGAGACATTTATCCCAGGATGTATTTAAGCAAATACCGCCACTTAAATAGGCCACATTATTGATTGAACCTACCTCCATGACATCCTATGTGTAATTCTTTAGCTTTAATAATAACAATCTTTATTGTCACAAGTAGGCTTACATTAACACTGCAATGAAGTTACTATGAAAAGCCTCTAGTCGCCACATTCCGGCACCTGTTTGGATACACAGAGGGAGAATTCAGAATGTTGGTACATCTTTCGGGACATGTGGGAGGAAACGGGAGCACCCGGAGGAAAGCACGCAGACACAGGGAGAATGCGCAGACTCCACACAGACAGTGACCCAAGCTGGAATTGAACCTGGGACCCTGGAGCTGTGAAGCAACAATGCTAACCACTGTGCTACCATGCCACCCACTCATTGGGCTGGCGTCCCTTTGAATGCCATCAGCATTCTGTACACTGTTGCGTCTGTAACATTGCTTCAGGAAAATGTCAGAACATGAACCCAAGTTCTCTTCCCACCCCCCGCCCCCACCACCCCCATTTTTCATAATTGATGTTCAGGCCAAAAGATGCAAATCAGGCCTCCTACAGGATCCCACCCGGCATTCATTTCCCCAACAGAAGATCAATCTTCGGAGAACACTGATTGCTCTTTCTTGATGGACTCCCACTGAATTTGCCGTGAGTAGGATGTGCCTTTGCCTGCCGAGTAGCTATTCAAATATCCAGGCATATTTTACTGTCTGTAAATCCCTGTTCCGTAAAATTGTAAGGCATCAGCAAATCACATCTCTTTTAAAAAGAACAATCGACCATAGGAATGCCATTTGATTAATGTTTGCACGACAGGCGATTTCTTGTCTGGATTATTTCCATGTTTTAACAAGTGGCTCACTTCTTGTGGATAGCACTTCGACTCAACTTAGTAGTTATTGCTTTAGTTACTTTTTACAAGCCCTGCACCCATAAAGGTGTCAGCCAAGAATTATACTTTGCCATATTTCTGTGTGAATGCTTAACGCGTTCACATAAAAATACTTGGTCTGCAATTTTAATAGAGGTGTTAAAGTAATGTTAAATGGCACAATTTCCAAGCTGGAGGACACAAGATGATGAGTAAGAATTCCATAAACAGCAAATGGCGCAGTGATTCTTTGTGTCCAGTGCCAGAATAAGACTAAATGAAGACAGCTTCATACTCTGGTGACGTGAGTAATGGCCATGTGCTATTGCACTAAACTGAACAGGCAAGTCCCATATGCTGGCATGGTGACACAGTGATTAGCACTACTGCCTCACAGCACCTGGGACCTGAGTTCAATTCTGGACTTGGGTGACTGTCTTTGTGGAGTTTGCACATCCTCCCCATGTCTGTGTGGGTTTGCTCCGGTTTCCTCCCACAGTCCAAAGATGTGCAGGTTAAGTGGTTTGGCCATGCAAAAATTTTCCCCTGAGTGTCCAGGTGTGTGTAGTTTAGGTGGGGCTGCGGGGGAGTGGTTCTGGGTAGGGACGGTGAAGACGCAATGGGTCGAATGGCCTCCTTTTGCATTCGAGGGATTCTATGATTGTTTTCTGTTGATATGGTTGATCATTGCTCGGGAAATACTTGAAGCTTTGTAAACTGGTCTCAGATCCTTACCCCAGTGTCTCCATGAAAAATCATACCTGTGTCCTCCTCTTGATTGTAATCTGCTTGAGCCCTGCTGCAAAATCCCATTGTGAGTTGACCAGAATCAGTTTGGTTGTGAGAGCTGCTCATCAATGATTTGTATCTGCATTTTTACATGAAACAGGGTTACTTTGGTGAGCACTAATGGCACCAATGGGTTTGTAACCAAGCAACACCTTCAGGAGAAGAGGAAAGAATTGTATGAGTGAGAATATGGGTGATTCATTCTTGATCAGTTAGCTTCCTCTAAAAGGAAGACGATGAAATCTGAGCAAGTGCCTCATGAAAGAGCAAGAGGACCTAATAGAAAGCAGACCCGGGAAGTTCAGCCTTTGGCAGAGATTCTCTGGCCTCTCCACAGTGTGTTTCTCAGCAGCGGGAGGCAATCCCCACTGTTGGCCGGCAGTGGGATCTCCCATCACTGTCAATGGGATTTCTCATTGAATCAGCCCCATGCCACTGGGACACCCGTGTAGAGGTGCACCGTCAGCGGGACTAGAAGATACCGTCGGCATGAACAGCCGCATGATCTCACCCAATATTTTCTAGAGGGTCATTTCCTAACCTTTGCCTGCAAGACATCTAATCCTCTGGAGGAAAGATTAACAGGACAGTTCCCTGCATTTCCAGGATTTCCCCCATATTTTTGGACAGCATTTGGACGCAGAATCCAGGTTTTGTGGGAAGGAAGTGAGCCTGCAATAGGCACAGGTTCAATATTTTCAGCCCCTCACCTGGATTTCTTGATGCTACGACGCAGTTCACCCAAAAAAGAAGCTGGTGATGAGCCTTGTGCCGGCACACCACTCAGAACAGAGAGCCTCCGGAGTCCCGGCAATTAGTCCAAGAGGATCCAAAAGGTTGGTGGGAAACCTTTTTTTGACAGTGGCTGCTGAACCTTCAAACTTTGATATCTTTTCCAACAGCAACAAGAAAACCCCAAGGTCAACAGCAATTTCTGATAATGTTTCTTCGTACAAGATCCTGTCCGCGAGTTTGCCGTTAGTCAATACCTCATTCGAGTGAAGGCACCTATTTAAAAATATTTTTTCAGAGCAGCACTGAAGTGTTATTTGGTTACTTCTTTCGTTACTTATTCGTTATTTTGTTGTCCTTCGAATATCTTTGTTTTATTTATGCTCTTTTGCCTCACAAATGCAATGTAATTATTCTAATTGGCGGTTTTCATTCAATTTCTTTTTTGATCCAGAGGCATTTTAAAGGTTTGGTATGCCAATCCATTGTGAGGCGTGGGCTTAAGTAGGGTGCTCTTTCCAAGGGCCAGTGGAGACTCAATGGGCCTAGTGGCCTCCTTCTGCACTGTAAATTGGGCAGCAAGGTAGCATAGTGGGTAGCACTATTGCTTCATAGCTCCAGGGTCCCAGGTTCGATTCCCAGCTTGGGACACTGTCTGCGTGGCGTCTGCTCATTCCCCTCGTGTCTGTATGGGTTTCCTCCGTGTGCTCCGGTTTCCTCCCACAAGTCCCGAAAGACATGCTGTCAGGTGAATTGGACATTCTGAATTCTCCCTCAGTGTACCCAAACAGGCACCGGAATGTGGCGACTAGGGGATTTTCACAGTAACTTCATTGCAGTGTTAATGTAAGCCTACTTGTGACAATAAAGATTATTCTTATCATTATAAATTCTACGATTTCTATGATCTGGACAATTTACAGGAAACCTGACTCAAAAGGCTGATTGAAGTGCCCTCTTACCTTTCTACTTTCCCTCTTTTTCCTCTGCCAGTATCTTTTCTTAACATAACAATCCCCCAACCCCCAAAAAAGCTAAAAAAGAGAGAAGTGGTTCATAGAGAAATTGAGAACACACAAACTTATGCCAACGGCTGGTTTAGCAGTGGGTTAAACAGCTGGCTTGTAATGCAGAACAAGGCCAGCAGCGCGGGTTCAATTTCCGTCCCGGTCTCCCCGAACAGGCGCTGGTATGTGGCGAGTAGGGGCTTTTCACAGTAATTTCATTGAAGCCTACTTGTGACACTAAGAGATTATTATTATTATTATTATAAAAGTAGAGGTAGGCCATTTGGCTCATCCAGCCTACTCCGCCATTCAAGATGATCCTGGTTGATATGTTTGTGTTTCGCATACCACATTCCCAAACACCCCTGATAACATTTG
Organism: Scyliorhinus torazame; assembly: GCF_047496885.1. Lineage (NCBI taxonomy): Eukaryota > Metazoa > Chordata > Chondrichthyes > Carcharhiniformes > Scyliorhinidae > Scyliorhinus > Scyliorhinus torazame. The sequence goes on from NC_092728.1 coordinate 61,570,992, forward strand.
ACTCCCTTACCTATCTACCTCTGCCTTAAAAAATATTCAGTGATCCTGCTTCCACCACCTGCTGAGGCAGGAGAGTCCCAAAGTCACACAATACTCTGTGGGGAAAGGGTTTTCCTCACCTCTGGCCTATAAAAGTGATCCCTAATTTTAAAACAGTGTATATAAAATTCCAGGAATGGAACCAAATCAATGGAGTAATTGGAGGCAAAAAAAATAAGGGAAGAGACATCTGTCAAATGGCAAGGTAAAAGAATAAGGTAAACAATGTGGTGATATTAAAAAAAAGAGATACACAAGAAGAATGGAGAGCACGGGAGTCAAATTAGAGATCGGATGAGTTGATGTGCGCGTCTCAAGGATGGCAGGAAGCACTATTCTTACTTGTAGGGGAGGAGAATGAGATTTGAAGAGATAACATGGACACTATCATAAGATAAACAGAGAATTCTGGAACTATTTCAGCATTGCTGTGCATCACACACCTGTCATCCAGCCAACTGAACTAACTGACCGAAGGTGACTGTATAATTCATGCTTCACAGATGTATCAGCAAAGGAAGAACCCACTCAAAGCAAATGTGTTTTTACATTTCAACTTCATTATGTGTCCGAGTGGCTAACTCAGTATAGGAATGGTCACATGTGACAGTTTTATTGCTACAAACTAGGAATGCCCTAAATTCAATCCTCAATGTGTGCTTCATTGATTGACCTCAGCCAATGGGGTGTTTAAGATCTTATTAAGACTGGATTATGGAGAAGAAAATTAAAAGGAGTCTCATGTGTGTTTAACTTTCCATCAATGTGAATATTGAGTTAGATATGTTGGCAGTGTTACGATCTGTTTAGAGGCCATTAACATTTAAAGAGAAGTACAGACATCCTGTTTGATATTTCACTTTCTTGGAACAAAAACGCAGACTTCTACTCATGACTTAGCAAAGCAAGCACTAGTAACTTAACATTATTGTTCATAACTATATATGCTATGCACTCAGGTTTACCTATTAGTTCTCCTAAATATTCTCATATAAGGTACATCAGTCTTAATATTATTTACTTCTGTTGAGGCCACATTTCTCAAGAAACTATCTATAATTCCCCTCAGCTCAGTTATTCTCAGAGATAAATGTTTCATTTCCCCACTCATTACTGTGGATGCCTCAGCCCCTTGTCTTGCAATAAATAGTAAATGATGAAGTTTTACGCTGCTCACAGTGCAGGCATATCGAACTGTCATTTACTTTGGCTATCTTCTCTCACTGAGCTGCAAACCACATGAGGTCCAAACTGCAACTACCAGTAACTCCCTCAGCAAATATCCAAATAAAGTGAAACCAGAGACCATCAACAAACTCCACCCATCTCCAATATGATGTAGCCTGCTCTGGGGTATCTTCAAACTGACCTTTAGATAAATTATCCCTCATGTATAATTTCTTCTTTAATGTGATGAAGTAATTGGGTTCAGTAAATGCTTTTAAACTAATTAGGCTCTGCCTCTAAAAGCAAAATCATCTCTCTAGACGGCCCTCAGTGCAAGGATTGCAGACATACGTCTCCAACTCTTTAGCTAAGTAGGTTCATCTGTTCATTCACAGTTCTATCTCTTCTATTCTTACTGGTAAGCGTAATAACCTTGCAACGTACTAATGTTGCAGTTACATCAGATATTGACCAGTTTTACATTAGGTTTTCCCCTTACACTTTCTACAGTTACAATGTGAATTCCTGAAATACAAACTACATCCAAAAACACATGAACCATGAGCTGGCTATTTGCAACATCAGCGAACATTTGTTTCCCAGAATTACATTTGAATAATGTTTTTGGCTGAGGTATTGGGCGATGCTGTCAGTTGCCAGCTTGAGTCATCTATTCCACTAAAGAAGGGACAAATATCCAAATTTCACAGTGTTTTAGAGTTTTAAAGAACATTTAATCAATTCCTCAATCATATGATAACCAATAGCAAGATTCAAGGTTAGCAGCCACAAATGAGAAAATGTAATATCGCCATGATCGCAAGGATGGAGTTAAACAGTATAATAAAATGTGATAAAACTCTTGCAGAAGGTTAATAACTTACTATAATGACAAATGCACCTTAAAATGCCATGTCAATACAAAGTGTTTTTTTTCCCAGCTGGCTAATTTCATTGCTGAGGTTAAAGATTAATGGACTAAAATCTGCAGTGGTAGTTGAACTTGATAATGCATTCATAAGACGCTATGAGCCTTTAATTTGAAAACGGTTCAATGAACAAATTGAATGAACTGGGCAGCATTTGTTTTGGTACAACTGAGCTTCCCATGCACAATTTGATGGAAATAAATGTATCTGAAAGGCTCTTTGGGGGAAAGACACAATTTAACACATTATAAATTATGAGGAGATGATTGAGATGGATTCTTACAGGGCAGGGCAAGGCGAAACCTTCCATTTTATGAGCCCACTGAATGATTTAGCACAGAGCCTTGCATTGCCCTATAAAAATAATTACAAGGCAATACGTAGGAAGAAAGGAATTTTCATGGTGAATTATAATATTCATGCCACAAGTTTAGTTGCTACCTTCTGAAGCTGGCCCCATAAATTTATCAGGGGAAAGTATGTTGCACACCTTTTTGACTCTAAAGTTAAATTCTACAGGAACCTTCATGAATTTATGTAGTTTTCAAGGATATATCAATGCAATATTACCATTGTGTTGCTGGTGGCACAGCAGAAACAAACTTTGCAAAAGCAAACTTTTGAGACACTAACTGTATAAACACAAATGTCTTCATTTTCTTCCCCAATATTTTTATGCATCTGCCTTCAATGTTACCTTTTGAAAATTGTGCAGGCAGAAAGACTGTGGCCAGAATCCAATTAGACATGCATTTAGAATTGTTTCAAATATGTTTCTAAAGTTCAAATGCTCACTTCAGTCTCTTGGGTTTGCACAAGGCATGGTAACTGTTCACATTGGACTGGGGAAGCAGAATCGCAGCCTGGCCAACTTGCTCTCTTGACTCTCTGGTCTGTCCAGTCCGCCAAAGTACTGGAGAAGGCAAAACATGTACTTTTTTTTTTTTAAATCATTTTTATGGGATGTGAGCTTCACTGGCTGGGTCAGCAATAGTTGCACTTCCCTGATTGCCTTTGAAAAGATGGTGGTGAGCTGCTTTCTTAAACGCTGCAATCCATGTGGTGTAGGTACATCCACTGTGTGATTTGGAGGGAGTTCCAGGATTTTGACCCAGCGTCAATGAAGGAACGGTGAGATATTTCCAAGTGAGGATGGGGGGTGACTTGGAGGAAAACTTTAAGGTGGTGATGTTCCCAGGTAACTGCTGCCCTTGGGTGCCGTGGTTTTTTAAAGTTTATGTGGAAGTAGACTTGGTGACTTCCTGCAGTGCATTTTGTAGATGGTACACACGGCTGCCACTCTGCGGCAGTGGTGGAAGGAGTGACAGTTTGTGGAAGGGGTGCCAATCAAGCAGGCTGCTTTGTCCTGGACGGTGTTGAGCTTCTTGAGTGTTGTTGGAGCTGCACTCATCCAGGCAAGTGGAGGGTATTCCATTACACTCCTCACTTGTGCGTTGTAGTTGGTACACAGGCTTTGGGGGTGGTCAAGAGGTGAGTTATTCGCCGCAGGATTCCTAGCCTCTGACGGGTGCTCTGTTGAAGGCAAGTAGGCCAAGCACCCTTTTTTAGAACGTTAGCAGTTGTCCACTGGAGTTTAAAGGTCCTTGACATGCCAGGGAGAAGGCATATGCATGTGGTGTGAGAAAGATTTCGGGGAGATCGGAGGTTGGAGGGTAGGAGGTTGGAGTGATGGAATCGGTGTTTGGGAGGCAAGAGGTTGGGTGGCTGGAAGTCGGGTGACAGGAGGTTGTGGGGCGCAAGGTTGGTGAAGCATCTGGTTGTGGAGCACGGGAGGTTGAGGGCAGGTTGGGCCTCGGAGGGTGTCAGGCCTCAGGGGGTTGTCAGAAATTGGATCAGGATTCAGTGGGTGTGGGAGTGGGTTGAGCCTTGGGGTATGGGCCCTTGAGTGTTGGGTCGAGTCAGGCCTTGGGTGAGGGGATGTCAGTTAGGTCGGGTCGGGTCTGGTAGGGCGGGGAAGAGAGGGGTGCAGGGTAAAGGGATGAGAGTTGGGCCTGCTAAATGGGGGGGGGGGGTTGTCTTGTGTCATGGGATGTCCCTTTAAGAAATGTGTGCCTTATCAAATGGCTTCAGTCATTGTGTGGGTGGAGCTGGGCAGTGGCCCTGGTTTTTACTTTCGTTTTGAGCTGAGGGCTGGCTGTGGCTCTGAGTTTTACTTTCAGTTTTACACTGGTGGTAGCTGGATTTAAATAAAAGAATGCTTCTTGCCTCTCTCTCTCTCTCTCTGTATGTTAAAAGGTGTCCAGATCACTTGATAATTTAATAGTGATATCTGTTTTCTGTAAAGAATTCAAACCAACTGTTTTGTTAAAAGGTTTTTCTGGTCTTGGATGTTGTTATCAAATTGAGACAGTTGAAAGGAAGTTATTGAGGGTTATATATATAGAGACCTGTAGCTGTAAAGGGGATGTGTGTTTGTAGTTGGTAAAAATGCTTATTGTGTGTGTTTATAAAATGTTGACTGAATTTGTAGAATAAACTTTGTTTTGTTTAAAAGTGCTTAAGGCCTTGTTGAACAACACCTGAAAGGTAGGCCCCGGTGCTCCTCATAACCAAAATCTATAAACAGTTGTGGGTCAGGTGAACTCCATGATATACTTTGGTGTTCTCTAAACCCTGGCCCATAACACTTGTCAGGGGGGAAATTCCTGTTGGGGTTGTCATCCTTTGGGGGTGGGGAGACTCCAGTGGGTGTGGTACTCGGGGTGGGTGATAGCAAATCCCTTAGAAGGCTCAGGGGGTTGGGAGAGACACCTGGTGGGTCGGGGGGCTTCGGGAGTCCTGTTGGTGTGGAATAGTCAGGAGTTTGGATAGAGTCCTATGGGTCTGTCCAGCGGTTATCCCGAAGTCAGGAGACTTTTTAAATCTTCTTCTGGGTAACTACAGTTATCACCCACTCGGAACCATAAGAAGTTTGTGATTTAAATCACGTTTTCGGATGGTTCCTAATGCAAGGCACAGCCCAGGGGAAGTTTGCACTTTTGTGTAATTGCCGTGTAAATCTATTCCCTGCTGCTGAAGATGAGACTCAGATGCTTGGACCATTCGGCCGCGCACTGCAATTCCTGCTGCAGCATAAGCTTCTGATAGTCTTTGCAATCTGACTCTTCACAATCTGGCTCTTGCAAGGGATGGGGCACTAAAGGATGAGAATATTAAGGCAGCTCACTAGCCACAGATGACTCCAGTGTCAGGAGAGGTGATGGGGAAGGTCACGGTGAGGATGTGGAGACAGACTTCCGGAACCTTCAGGGATCTAAAATCACCAGGGAAGCCTTGATTCAACACACCTTCCACCACATTGCCAAGTCACTGCTTTCACCTCATGTTGGGGACACCAGCTCATTACCAGGCATCTGCAGTGACCCGTTCCATTGAACCCAAAGTTCACGCAGTACCTGTGCAATAAAGTTTTCAGCCCGTCACGTGCAGTATGAAGCACTGGTGTGCGGACGCCTATAAAACAAATGAAACATACTCAGGTCACGAACACAAAAGCAAAATTTACATGCTCTTGGCACTTATAATGAACATAAAATTATAAGGTGTTAACAATCACGCCAGTAAACAGCGTAACAAATTATGGCAGAATAGTCCCTCTCGTGTTCACGGTGATTTAAACGCTGATCGGTTCACTATCTAACTTTCACAAGCTCCAGCCCACAAGTGAATCCATGAAGTCTTGGATGCCCTGTTTGCCAGAGCAGCTGAATATATTAACCTTGACCTGGACCGGGCCCAACAAGGTGCCCAGGCAGCAGTATTCTCGACGGGATGACCCAGGTCCAGGGGATAATACATGGTACTCATGTCTCCTTACATGTTGTGCCCCACATCAACAGCAAGGGGTTCCGCTCCCTGAATGCCCACTTCATGTGTGACTATCACATGAAAATCACGCTTTGCAGGGAGTGGGAACGATACACCCAGTGGCAGTTGGACATCCCTGGCCTCTTCGAGAACCAGTCTAGGATGGCTAGTTGTCCCTTGAAGGATAAGGGGTACCCACTGACAACCTGGCTAATGATGCCAGTACAGAGGCCAGTGACTGATGCAGAGTCCCGATACAACGAGGCCCATGGAACCATCCGGTCTGTCATTGAACGGTGCATCGGACTCCTCAAAATGCAGTTCCGATATCTCAACCACTCTGGCGGTGCACTGCAGCACACCCCCAGAGGGTTGTCCGCTTTGTGGTGGTCTGTTGTGCCCTCCACAGCCTGGTACAGCAGTGTGGCGACGTAGAGGGAAGGAACATGCGGCCACCCTCCGAGGAGAACGGGGAGGCGCCGGACCAGGAGGGGCTGGGAGACGAGCCTGGGGAGGGCCCGCAGGACCAGTCAGAGGATGGAGCACAGGCAGCAGCGGCAAGGGCCCAGCATGCACGGAGGGCCAGGGAAGCCCTCACCCTTGTCCACTTTTCATAGGAAGGACGTGGCTTGGTCCGTCATCTTACCACCTCCCCCCCCTCACACCCCCCACCCAATCCCCCCCCTCCCTCCCCGCCACACCCATTCCACCCCAACCATCCTGTTCCACCCTCCCAGGGTATGTGCTACATCACTGCAGGGTGATGGGACTGTGTCAGCACTGCCAGAAGTTCACTGTCGGAGGCAGGGGGTGTGATGATAACCCACTGTGAGCTGTGCGCTGGTTCTCCTCAATCTATGCCACAATCTGGCACCTGCCTGCCGCTGAGTGCTCTCCCACACCCATCACCTCCACGTGGTGTGCCAGAGCGGGAGGGGGAAAGGAGAGGTTGTGGGCGGGGGGAGGGGGGGGTGCCTGGCCGGGTAGGGGGGGCGGTTTGTGGTGGGGGGGGGGTTTGCTGGGTGTGCCTGAGGTGGGAAGCCAGGACCAGCATATGCGGGGACTGGGGCAGGGGATTGGAGGTTTGCCCGCATTGCGGATGATAGTGCCAGATTCATCATGGGTTAGACTCTCCGGACCCCAACACCGAAATCGCGTTCGGCGACAGGGTGGGGAATCCGTTTTCCCGCACGAAATCGTGACCAGCGTCGGTTCTGCTATTCTCCGCCCCCACGAAAAGCGGCGTATTCAGGGAGTATGCACCGTCGAGTATCCATCGCCTCAGGCCATTTCCTGAGTCCCGCCTTCCTATTCTCCATCCCCGATCTGCCGTCTTCCCGATGGCGTGTTTCTAATTTTGTCCTGCCGTTTGGGAACCTCACCTGTCTGGGGCCGCCACAGTCGGGGAGGGCTGATTGGAGGGCAGGTGGGGGTTTCATTTGGGACTGGGGCTATGTGTGCGGGCGGTCCAGGGTGGGAAAGCGGCCGATGGGGGGCACTCTTTCGGCGGTCCAGGTTCGCCGTCTAAGTCTGCCAAGGAGCACGCCGCGGCCGCTGGAGGTCGCCGCCGTGTGCATGCGCGGCCTCTGACCCGGAAGTGCAGGAGGCCATATCGGCAGCTGAAGATGCGAGCTCTATGACAGCTGACTGCTAGCCTTCTGCAAGATGTTGAATCTGTGGCCTTTAGACGCCGGTTTTTCTGGCGGAAAAGACGACAGTTTTCACGACAGCGTGGGGACATAGTCCCAAAAATGGAGAATCCAGCTCCACATTTCTCCGGTGCAATGTGTTTTAATGCTGTTTATATGGGGCGGCACGTGGCACAGTGGTTAGCATTGCTGCCTACAGCGCTGAGGACCCGGGTTCGAATCCCGGCTCTGGGTCACTGTCTGTGTGGAATTTGCACATCTCCCCGTGTCTGCATGGGTTTCACCCCCACAACCCAAAGATGTGCAGGGTAGGTGGATTGGCCATGCTAAATTGCCCCTTAATTGGGGGAAAAAGAAAATTGGGTACTCTAAATTTATATTTTAAAAAATGCTGTTCATATGTGTCCCCAACTGCCCCTCGCCTCTGATGGTGCTCCCCCATTTCTCCACCCCTCCCAGTATTCACCCCCACCCCTTCCCCGCTTACCCCCCACCCCCTTCCCCACCCCTGTGCCCTTTCAGTGAGCCTTGACTAGCTTAGCCTTGCATGCTCTACCGCTGCATCTAGTTATGTCCCCAGGATGCACATTGGATGTGGAGGCAGCCTGCTGTCCAGACAATCATTTGCAGCTTGAAGCCTGTGGGGGCCTCGTTAAGTGGACCAGTTGATGTTTGATACCGGTGACGGCCTCGCAGGGTCGAACGTCGGGAAGCTCAGGGCAGTTCCCACTCGCTACCACACTTGGAAACCTTTCCATTAAATCGCGCCCTATGGTTCAATTACTGTGATTCTTATAAGGACATTATAATTTTAAGAGAACTGTGAATTGTCAAAATTGAAGATGTTTGTCATTGAAGTTTATATAATTCCTTTACTCCAAGGGAGCTTCCTCCACAATTCTGTGGATTTAACTAATATATTCAACATCCATCATGTGGAGATCACCATAAATAAAAATAAATAATTTCTTAAAATGGCGTTCCAACAGAATCTAAAATACCTTCATGGAACAAGCATCCTCAAACTAGTCGCACTTCAAAGGAAATAAATTTCCCTCCAGTTCCTTTTCTACAAGGGTATTGTTGAATATATTACTTTAACTGGTTGTCTGAATTTGTGGGTTTGTTATTTGCATTGCTGCAGTCGAAGGCATAGTTTATTGTGCAGCAGCAGCCTGTAAACCTGCTCATGCTCAGGCTAATGAAGCTGTACACTGACAAAAGGAATGGATTTGACAGCTCTCTATTTCAGCCATGTAGCAAGTTCATAGAATCATAGAATTTACAGTGCAGAAGTAGGCCATTCAGCCCATCGAGTCTGCACCAGCCCTTGGAAAGAGCACCCTACTTAAGCCCCATGCCTCCACCCTATCCCCTTTATCCCCACCTAACCTTTTTGGACACTAAGGTGCCATGAGAATGTCGCTTTAAGAAATGGTTAGCTGCTCACGTTACTGCAGTGATGTCAGAGTGTGGGTGGAGCTGAGCTCTGGTTCTGCTTTTTAATCTCACTTTGAGAAAAAGCATGGGTGTGTCTGGGTTTTCCAGTGAGCTGCAGCTGAAGTTAAACAAAGGGCTACCCTGTTGATCTCTGCCATCCAAAGACTATCTCTGGATCATTTGGTGAATTCAGAATTATAAATGTTCTCAATAGTGAATATGAACCTAATGTGCTCCTGTTTAAAGATTTGTTAAGTCTTTTGGATGTTAAAATGACAGCTTAAAGGATTACTTTGTGTTGTATTCTTTGGGGGTTATCTTTGAATTAATGGTTGCCTAGATATTCACTGTTTGTTTTAAAAGGGTTAACTTGAGTTCATAGAATAAATATTGTTTTGTTTAAAAAAAAATACTGGTCCATTTCTGCTGTACCATACCTGTAGAGGGAGCCTTGTGCTCCCCATACCACAATCTATTAATTGTGTTATGGGTCAGGGTTTAGAGAATCCCAAAGTGTATCATGGAGTTCACCTGACCCACAACTTTTAATAGATTGTGGTATGGGGAGCACACGGCTCACTCTACAGGTATGGTACAGCAGAAATAGACCAGTATTTTTTAAAAACAAAACAATGTTTATTCTATGAACTCAAGTTAACCTTTTTAAAACAAACGGTGGATATCTTAGCAACCATTAATTCAAAGATAACCCCCAAAGAATACAACACTAAGTAATCCTTTAAGCTGTCATTTTAACATCCAAAAGACTTAACAAACATTTAAACAGGAGCACATTAGGTTCACATTCACTATTGAGAACATTTATAATTCTGAATTTACCAAATGATCCAAAGCTAGTCTTTGGATGGCAGAGATCAACAGGACAGCTCATTGTTTAACTTCAGTTGCAGCTCACTGGAAAACCCAGACACACCCAAGGTTTTTCTCAAAGTGAAACTAAAAAGCAGAACCAGAGCTCAGCTCCACCCACACTCTGACATCACTGCAGTAACATGAGCAGCGAACCATTTCTTAAAGCGACATTCTCTTGACAAAGGGCAATTTAGAATGGCCAATCCAGCTAACCTGCACATCTTTAGACTGTGGGAGGAAACTGGAGCATCCGGGGAAAACCCATGCAGGCACAGAGAGAATGTGCAGACTCCACACAGAAAGTGACCCAAGCCGGGAATCGAACCTGGGACCCTGGAGCTGTGAAGAAACTGTGCTAACCACTATGCTACCGTGCTGCCCATAGTTGGGATGTACTATCGAAGCATTTTGAAATGATGCATCATGTTGCTATAATGAAGGAATTCACACACCACCTCAATCATTCATGGTTAAGGACATCCTCTTGGTACAAACCTAGGTTTGCGTACAATTGAAATTTTGAAACATTATTCCTGAAACCTGAATTTTCCTTTGACGAGATTTGCTTTGCGAAGGATCTGTTTTTAGAACGTGTTTTCTGGCATTACATTTTCCACAGATTTGCTGCCGAATCCCTTTTCTGATATCATTTGAAATATATAAATGGAAAATGCATAACATTTTCCATTGCCTCCCAAGGTAACTCATGTTGTCAAACGTCAATTATGCTGGTGTTTCCAAGTTGTTTCTGCATTACAATGGTCTTCAATTGCACATTATATTGCTGCAAAGTCAATTGTCTCTGTCAGGCCAAGAATGAAAAGTTTATTTTTTTTCCCCAGATTTGGGAGTACCTTCTGATCCTTGATGAAGTTAACTTCAAAGTCACATACACGTGAGGTGAATCGCACCAATAATGAAAATAAATTGAGAAAAGCGGTGAAATTGTTTTTTATCGAATGATGTACAGCCTTGGCAGTAAATTATGCTGTTGTACCAGATCCTGTGGAGGTGAAGCATAATTTCTTAGTCTGATACTGCGATAATTGATGCATTTCAAATCCATTTCATGGTTGGACAATTTGGGTTCAGTATTGCAAGAATTTAGTCACTGATTGATCTGCCAAAACGTCATTTAATGTTGGACACAGTTGTTTGTGGTCAATTATAGTCAAACAATAGAAGCTGAACTGAAAACTGTGAATGTTTTTATCACTCTAACAGTAAGGTGCAGGCTCTAACCCATGAAATCTGTCCAAATTATTTCTTCTTAAACATCAGACGTCTCTTTAGCAAAGAGCATCAATAAGTGGTTTGGTATTATTGGTGCCAGAGATAAATGCCAATTGGGATTTATATTTGGATTGAGGTTAATTGGAACTCTATGATTTATAAATCCTGAATTTTACTTCGGAAGTGTGCATTTTGGCTGCTGCTCCACACCTGAGCCCATCATATTTAAATTTGTGCTCTTTTTTAAAAAAATGTCTTTCCCCTCCTAGACCTTACTCTCCTATCATCATGCCGCCTTTCACTTCTCCCCTTTCTGCTTTCCCAATTGCCCAGCCTAAGCGTACCACGCTCATTGATATTCCTGGTCACTTGCCGGCATCCCAGGATTGGATCCATCTTAGATAAGCCTAAAGCTTCCCTCTGTTCTTCTCTTGAAATCCTCAGAAGGGTTAATTGATGCACCAGACACTGCCTCATTATAAGCAGCAAACCCAATTTCCCCATCTCACTCCTTTGTCAACTTTCTCCTCCATTCCACCCATTGGGGGCCAGTCTTGCCAAACTCCTTCCCGTTTAACTCACTCATCCCATTGCTGACCCCGCAGACATTGCCACTGGTTTAGGTCTCACCATCCCTCTATGCATCTCTCTACAGAATGCCCGTTCACTCGTGGACAAGACCCTTGCTATCCTTGAAGCCATTGTGGATGATTGCATTCATATCAAAGCCTTAAAAGAAACTAGGCTGAGGAACAGTGACACCTTCCCCCTAAATGAAACCTCTCCACCTGGCTAAATCTTGCATCACTTGTCCCATCAAGACTGTTGAGCTGAGAATGTAGGGCTTATCACAAGGTCACATCTTGACCTAACCCCTCTACTCCTCTGGAACTTTCTCATCCTTTGAGCATCTCATCTTGTTCCACCCCTCATTCAAAATCATTGTTCACTGCTGCCCTTCCAAGAATGATAAACATTTTCTCACTGAGATAACATTATCGTTTCAGCCCCTCGGTTGCGAATGTTACGGGCAAGAGAGAGGCAAACCTGAACTCCATAATATTAATAAAGTTTTGGTTATGAGTTAGGAGATAGAGTATGGACGGTGTATATGTGTACTAAGTGGCAGGATGTGACAGCTGGTGTAACTGTGTGCCTTAATTTTTTTTGTCATTCGTCTGGGGAAGCTATTATAGCTCAATGTTGAGGTTGATAGTATATTCCATAGCATCAGCTAATGCAGTGCTTGTGGTATTGATGCCATCACGAATGCATCTCTCGGGGCAGGAGTTCAGTATGTGGGTGACTTGGATGCTCACAGTCACATCCTGAGCTGCTCCTCATGTCCCACTGATCACATCTTCCCTGGCCCATCGTCAAGAAGTTGAGGGATGTCCAGATTTCCCATGAAAGATTCCAACCTGCGATTTTACCACTCGGGTCCGTTAGCGATTGGTGATGTTTGCAGTGAACCGGGACATATCCTTTTGAGAGATGCAGCTGAGATCAGTTTATTGGGTGTGGAGTGTATTCCTGTAGGGTCTATGAGATTTCAGATCAGGGTGAGGGTTTTTTTTTTCTTCTGAGGTCCTGCGACAATTGCTTCATTAGCTGCCAGCTGTGGGGCAGCACGGTAGCACAAGTGGATAGCACTGTGGCTTCACAGCGCCAGGGTCCCAGGTTTGATTCCCCACTGGGTCACTGTCTGTGCGGAGTCTGCACATTCTCCCCGTGTCTGCGTGGGTTTCCTCCGGGTGCTCCGGTTTCCACCCACAGTTCAAAGACGCGCAGGTTAGATGGACTGGCCATGATAAATTGCCCTTAGTAACCACAAAAGTTAGGAGGGGTTAATGGGTTACGGGGATAGGGTGGAAGTGAGGGCTTAAGTGGTCGGTGCAGACTCGATGGGCTGAATGGCCTCCTTCTGCACTGTATGTTCTCTGTACTATGTACTATGTAGCTGCAATGTTCTTTGAACAGGATTTTTCCTGGCGGTCATCCGGAGGTTCAGTATGCGCTGGCACCAGAAGCCACTCAAGCTGTGTTGGCCTCAATTGTTCTGAGATTGGTTCCTTCCAACTTGGACTCTAGGCATGGAATTTGATTGTGAGACAGATTGTCGATATAGTCTGATATTTGCTTCACACTTGTTTACTCATGCTACTTGTAAATAGGTTACGCAGTAGGCACATGGCTCTTAGGCATGATCACAACCTGTCTTTCCAGAGTTCAATGGACAGACTGGTGTCTGTGATAATTAACATCTACATTACACATTATACATAGAATTCCATCTGTTAACTCTTTATCCTACATCAATGTCCCAGAAATAATCCTCATGACTTCCTGGAGGTGGATATCTACGACTTTCATGTGGGGGTCCCTGAATCAGCTTGAGCAGCAGTCCTCTGCTGCTGGGTAGATGAGGAAAAGTGAAGCAATGTGTTGTTTGTTGGCTCTGCTGATCCAGGCAGTAGCCAGCGGTCTCTGTATGAGATTTGTTCTCAGCTTGATCTTGGCTCTGTTGTTTTGGAGGTGTCGCGGTGAGTTCAAGAGTGATGCGAAAATATTTGCGGCGGGTAGTCAGCCACAGAACTGGAAATAAATTTTCCCGAGGCCTTTGAATCGTTCAGTTGGAAGGCTGCAACAACAGGCTTGGTTGTGTTTGATCAAACTCTCAATTTTCAGAGTTGGGCTTCCAGAGACCAGAGATCTCCAGTGAACGTTTCCTCAATGTCCTGAAGTTCTTTAGATTGGAAAGCCAGGACTAAGTTAACAGCAAATGTAAAGAGCCATGACGGGCAGTCACTGGTACACATTTTGAAGCAGGCTGATGCGAGGACTGATCCCCTGTGGGAACCCATTATTCATTATGCATGGGTGGGTGATTTGATTTCCAGGGTACACATGGAACTGTCAGTTGCTGATTCTGGAGTTGATCAGTTGTCGGCTTTTCATGCAGCTTACAATTTTTTGAGAGTAGGCACAGGAGCTGTGAATCATAGCTAGATGTTTATAAACATTGTGGTTAGTTTCGCAGCTAGGTTCTTCGAAGCCCATTACTATGATTGACAGCTCCTGGACTACATCAAAGACAGTTAAGTGCTTTCTGTAGAGAAAAAGATAAAGTGAGAGCGCTTAAAGCACTTAACTGGTTAGTTTCACAGCTGGGTACTTCAAAGCCACTCAACGTGAATGGAGGTGAATGAAACAATTCAGACAGCTGGTTGTGCATGGAAGCTGTCAATCACAGCCTAGTGAAAGCAATTTCACAGAGATATGAATGAAAGGCCGGACAGCTCTCTAGCTTCCAGGCAGTGGTCTCTCTTAAGGGGGACTTCCAGGCAGGGGTCTCTCTTATAGGGGACTTTCTCAGGGTGGGTCTCAGTCTGTTTAGCAGGAGGCATTCCAGGTCCTCTTCTGTTATCGAGAGCAGGGAAACTAGCTTGTGTGGGTTGTCAGTGACTCCCCTGGATTGGCAAAGTGGTTGTTATCTTGGATTGATGCTGGATGTTTGGAATGGTTTCTGTTCTGTGGATATTGGTGAGCAGCTTCACGAGCCACTTCCTTCCCTGCTATCCAAAGTTTTTCAGGAATTCTGCATGTAAATCCCATCGGCTTTGACTGACTTAGTTACCATCAGGGCATTGTTCACTCCCTCTAGTGTGTAAGGGTTTAAGAAGTCTGTCTGCTTTGGGGCAGCCTTGGGAGAGTGCATCAGGGCTGTTCTACTATTGCTTTTTTTTCCTGCTGGGGTACCTCTAGATTTGTGAGGAGCTGTGAGTCCATGACATCCACATTGATTCCGAGATGCTGATGCAGTTGTTGCTCAGCTGCTATCTGTCAATGACCTAAATGAAAAGAATAGGGATCTGTAAATCCAGTTTTGTTGACAAACCTAAGTTAGTTGACATGATAAGTAACGTGGCTTGGGGCAGAAGGTTGCAAAGTATCATTGACAGATTAACTGAGTAAAACTTTGATAGATGGAGTTCAGTGTGGGAAAATGTGAGTTCATGCATTTTGCACCTCTGAATAAATGTACATCAGCGTATTTCCCATAAGGTAAAAGCAAGAAACTATGGATGAACAGGAATCTTTGGGGGGAGATGCAGCAGTGGTAATGCTGCTGGGCTTGTAATCCAGAGATGCAGGCTAATGCTTTGAGGACACAAAACTATCATCAAATGATAGTGGGTGATGCCTGAAAGAGGGGAGGTGTAGCGGTCAGGTCTGCTGTTCAAAATGACGGCCCAATCTGCGAGGAGCCAGTCCTGCTGGTGAGCTCAACTCGCCAGTGCAGGAAATCCACTAAAGGGTGGCCTTGGTGGGTAGAAACTCACCAAGGTCTAAATCAGTGATCAGTGGCAAAGTGCCAGTGAGTAGTAGGGTAAATCTCTGCGTTGGAGCCGTTAAGGAACACGCCGCCAAACGTGCCCGAAAGCGGATTTTGATTTATGTCTGCTGAATCGCACCCTGGGTGTTGCATTTCCTACACTAAAAAACTTCAAAATTAACTCTTTAACTGTAAGGTCATGAAAGATGTTGTGAGGTCATGATAGGCACTGGATAAATAAATTATTTCAGGAAGGATACATTTTCCTTGTAGAGGATGCATCCCAGAGTCATCAGACTGTCAGGACTAAAAGACTTTGGTTATGAGAATAGGTTGCACAGCCTCAGTCATTACTCCCTTGTGTATAGAAGAATAAAAGATGATCTGGTCATATTAGCTGTCCCTCTATTCGAGAATGATGTTCAACTCAGGGTCACGAGTTTCTGCCACAGGGCGTCATGTGACGAAACAATCTAATTCTCTACCCACCGATCTATGAGCACATGGGACACAATGACCCAAGAGGTAGACCCCCCCCCCCCCCCCTCACCGGTAGGATCCTCTGAGGTCCTACCAAAGCTGACTCAACGCGGCAGGTTCCCCCAGGCAGGGCAGGCGAGCTGTGCAAAAGCCCAGAGACTTCAGTGGGTCCAAAATATCCCACCGGCTGCCAATAGTTCATCATGGGAAAACCTGCCATGAGAGAGGGATGGGGGAGTTGGGGGAGGCGGGGGGGGGGGGGGGGGGGGGGGGTCAGAAAACCCTTGCCAAAGCGTGATGCAGCTGGATGTGTGCCTTGTCGCCATTTTAGACAATTGGTATCAAGCTTCCCATGGTCATTAATGTTGATGCTTCTGTGCTTCAAAGGGAGTTTCTGTGCGTCTTTGAAGCGTTACCTTTGTTCTCCCGGCTGGTCATTTGAGAGTTGAGAAAACAAGACCTGGTGGGGAAGGCATCCGGAGGCATTGGTGATGGAATTTCTCTCGCACTCTCATGTTTTGCTGATACATTGTCCAAGTCTCACTGCAGTAAAGCAGTGTGGTGGCAACAACTGCTCTGTACACTCGCACTAGTGGAGGTATTTGTTGTCAAACACCCTCTGCTCTAGTTTGTAGAAAGTTGAGCTGGCAAAGCTGGTCCAGTGCTGGATCTACTCATCAAAGCTGGACTTGTGGCAGAGGTGGCTGCCAAGGTTGGTAAGGGATCAGGGGTCATGGGGACAAGGCAGGAGAACAGGGATGAGAAACATATCAGCCACGATTGAATGACGGAGCAGACTCAATGGGCCAAATGGCCTTATTCTGCGCTTATGAGGTATGCTCAACATATACGGTGGGGATGGGTGGAATATTTTTGCTGACCAGGTGTGGGTTGATTTAGCAGTTTTATTTTGGCAATTTTCAAGGCCAGGTCAAGTTCCTTGTGTGCGGAACTGAAGAGATCGGGAGAGGTTTGTAAATCTGGCGCAGAGTGGGCAGCCATATGCAAACTATAGATCAGGTGCACCATGGTGGTCAGTTTAAGTTTAGCACAGAGGTGACTGAGGTTCAAGAATTTTCCACTACACGGTATTTAGCAATCACACTGGGGACATTCGATGAGGTAAACAGCCTCATTTTTAGCTAAATTGGAAATAGTATAGGGCAGCATGGTGGCACAGTGGTTAGCACTGCTGCCTCACAGCGGCAAGGACCCGGGTTCGATTCCAACCTCGGATGACTGTCCATGTGGAGGTTGCACATTCTTCCTGTGTCTGCATGGGTTTCCTCTGGGTGTTCCGGTTTCCTCCCACAATCTTAAGATTGCAGGTTAGATGGATTGGCTGTGCTGAATTGTCCCTTGGTGTCCAAAGGTTAGGTGGGGTTACAGGGATAGGGTGGGGGATTGGGCAAGGTAGGGTTCTCTTTTGGAGGGTTGGTCCAGACGCAATAGGCCGAATGGACTCCTTCTGCACTGCAGGGATTCTATGATACTATGAAGGCTTTGACACAGCTTTGTTTGACAACGGTCTACAGTTTGAAGGCATCTATTTCAGATCTCCCACTCAAGGCATTTGCAGCCATATCGTCATGAAGTAGTTGCAGGATTGTGATGAAGTTTCTTGGGCATTCAAACAGTTGGAGCACAATTCACAGAGTCTCACAATGTACTGAGTTAAATGTTTTGATTAAATCGATGAATGCAATGAAGAGTTCTTGGTTCTGTTCTTGACATTTTTCTAGGATTTATGCAGCATTAAAAACCATGAAGGCACTTCTTTATATAGTGGGGAGTGGCAAATTGGAAAGCTCTCCTTCAAAATGGTGTTGAGGATGGTTCTGTTGACAATTTTGAAGCTGGGATTGACAGACTTAATTGAATGGCCAAACTGGGTCTCGGCAATGAATGCCTCTGTTCCTGATTTGCACTGATATTGTGAACAATCAGTTTCAGTTTCAGATGGTAGCTTGAAGGGGTGGACGGCATCAGTAGCAAAACAACTGAGTTTGTGGCAGGCAATAACCATAATGGCTTTGGTCTTGTTAAAGCTTGCAGACAGTGACCCAAGCGGAAATCGAACCCGGGACCCTGGCGCTGTGAAGTAACGGTGCTAACCACTGTGCCACCGTGCCAGACAAGATGGATTTCAAATGTCCCATGATGTTATCTGAGTAAGCGCTGGCTGTTTCCTTTGGCTTCTCAGCAAAATTACTCTTTCAACTAACAACACTAAAAACAAGTTATCTGAACATTTAGTTGCTTGCTGTTTGCAAATTGACAACAAATATATCTACATAACAAAAACGACTGCACTGCTAAAGTATGCTATTGACTGTGAAATGCTTTGCGATGTCTGGAGGACATCATACGAAGCCATAGAAATGCAAATATGTTCATTTTAAAATAACTACTTATCCACTGAAAGGTTAGACTGATACAAAATAAATTACCTCGCAGCATTTTCATTTGTACCCAGATGAATTTAATTTATGCAAACACGGGTACCAAACTGAGGCATGTTTGTTTTTAACATTGCAACAGAGGCTAAAAGATTCTGAACCAATATTCAACCCGTATGGATGAAAGCCACCCAATACAGAATAGTATTGTAAACTGGGTTTGCATTTTCCAGCCACAAACCGGGCGGCTGCACCCTCCCTCCACCATTCCCCACCCCGCCATCCTCCCTACTCTTCCAACAGGAACAACATGATGACATTGGCTCAGCAATTTGTCATGTGAGAGTACCTTTAAGAAATGGGTGTTTATAAATGGGTGTGTATATAATTATCTCTAGTGAGAGTACCTTTAAGAAATGGGTGTTTATTACTGCAGTGATGTCAGAGAGTGGGTGGAGCTGGGCTGTCTGTCAGCTTTTTACTTTCGCTTTAGGCTTTTTGCTGCAGGGTGGATTTGGTTTCATTTTAGTTTTGGAGAATTTGCAATCACAGCAGGATGTGTATGAATCTCTGCAAGCTTATTAATGTTCATTTGCTGATTTCAAATTGGTAACTGCTCTCAATAGTGAATCTAAACCTGATCTTTGAGTTAAAAGGGTCTTTTGTCTTCTGAATGTTGTTTGGGAATTTATTAAGGATTACTTAGTGTTGTATTCTTTGGGGGTTGTATTTGAATTGATGGTTGCTAAGATGTTAACTGTATGTTTTAAAAGGGTGAACTTGAGTTCATAGAATAAACATTGTTTTGCTTTAAAAAATACTTTTTCATTTCTGCTGTACCACACCTGTAGACTGGGCCGTGTGCTCCCCATACCACAATCTATTAAACGTTGTGGGTCAGGTGAACTCCATGATGAACTTTTGGATTCTCTAAACTCTGGCCCATAACAAATTTGACAATGAACCGGTGCCTCCATCAGAAGCCGACCTGTCATTTTGGTCAAAAACAATTAGCAGGTTATTGAGTTTGCTAAAGAGGTGAAAGACTGCAATTTGATGTTGTCCGCTCCATTTTTCGGTCAGCACATGGGAAAAACATTGGGAGTGAGTTACGCCCTGTATGAGGAGATGACGCAAAAGCAGATGAAGAGGCCTACAAATGGGACCATGGCTGGACGGAGCAGCAGAGTCTTCTGGTGAAGGTTTCAGCATTTGGCTGTTTGTAGACATTATTGCTTCGGTTTTATTTGCATTACAAATAGGGGAAGTGAGAGGGCAAAGGATCTGGAGGCAGGGCTATCCTGGAGTGCGGGAACTACAGCAAAGCTCCCAGACATTGCTGGGAATTGTGTGCTCTGGAGGAGGTGCCTCCAGTGAGGAGGAAAGGAAGAGGAGACTGAGGAGGCATCTATCCAGGAATTGATTTGTTCTGCAATCCAGGAAAGTCCCACTGCTCTGCACGGGCCAGAAGAAGACGGACAACAACAGCAGTCAGTCCATGATAAGAAAATATATTATCCTGCACAGAGAGTTAGCAAGCAAAGGATAAATTACCTTCAGCTATCAGAGCACCAGTGTCTTTGAAAACTGTGTTGCTCCAGGGGGACAGTGATGTCGCTTTATGAATTGCTGGTTGGAGAGATTAGTTTACATGTTTTGACGGCTCCCTTATGCCTGTTACTCTCAAAGTGACTGCGACCATTAACGTTTCTGCAGCAGGGTCATTACAGTCATCAGCCAGAGACCTTAGCAGCATCTCTCAAGTTTCAGCTCACCATTATATAAAGGTAGTCACAGATGCAATGTTTCAGTTGAGAAAATGACTTAAGCTCCTTCACTTACACATGATGTTCGTCAGACCTGTAGCCAGAGGCATTGCTGGATTCCCCAAAGTTCAAGGTGTATTCGAGACACGTATGTGCCAATCTAAGCTCATCAGGCCAGGGTCATTTTTCAAACGTAAAGGTTTTCATTCCATCAATGTCTAACTTATGTGTGATCATCATCAAGGGATCATGCTCACTATCTGGGAGTAGTAGTGACTCTTGCATCCTTAGGCATTCTCAAATGCCACGGGTGTTGTTTCCACCAGAATCACTGTCAGGTTGGGTTCTTGGAGATGAGGAATACCTGCTGAGAAGATGGTTCATGACTCGAATGAGAAATCCAGGGACAGAGAATCAATGTGCAACAAAGGAGCCACTCATAGAACCATCGAAAACAGAAAGCCATTCGGCCCATCTTGTCCGTGCCAGCCCAGGGAGACCCAGTTGCCATTTCTAATCCCATCTTCATAGCCCTGTAACCCTGTACAGATCCAGGTGCTTTTTAAAATGAGTTTAGGGTTGTTGCCACTACAAGCAACTCGGGCAGCGAATTCCAGACTCCCACTATCCTCTGCATAAAAAAAATTCTCCCTCATGTCCCCTCTACACCTTCTATCACTTGCCTTGAATCTGTGTCCCCTTGTTCTACAATTCTCCACCCTCATCGCCCCAGCTGGAAACCATGAAATCCAGTCCCTGGCCTCTAATGGTAGGACAGGCCATAGAAAATTAAGATGCAAGTGAATAGTTCTGATTGCAAAGCTACCGAGCAAAGATCCTAATGGTTCAGTCTGCTGAATGAAGCAGATATGAAGTAGGATCTGAGCTGTTAAAATAAGATTACTACTGCTTGAACAATAGCAATAGATAATAACAACAGCAGATAGTTGCAGAATCTAATCAATAGATCAAATAAAATTTGCTCTGGCTACATTTCAGATGGGATTAATGGAAAGCTGAAAATGTTCCTTTTTTCAGCATAGTAATTGGAAGAGTTTACTAAAGAGGGACTCTGATCCGAAATATTTCTTTCCCACTGCAATGTGAAGCAAAGTGAATTGTTCCCCTGGAGCAAAAACTAATATTGAGCATAAAGCCATCACCAACACTAGCTGAACAATGTGGCCATAATCATTACTGGGGATGGGAACTGTTAAGTGAATCAGGATTTCTGGGGTTAATCACTTGCTGCATAGACAATCTCCACATCCATTCACGTCACCAAAGAAAAGGCTGAAAATTGGATTTCTGCTGGAGGGAACAGAATGCCTCGAATTTTGGCCAGAGGTTAAGAACCAGATGCGTTCTGTTGATGTCTGAATGTGAACTTTGTATTCCACTCCTCCCAAGCACAAGAATGCACATCCTTATTATCACCATAGGGGAATTTTTACTTCTGTACCATGCAAAAAATCAACAGTATAAATTGCTTATCTCCATCATAAAGTGAGTTTCACATGTACAATTTTTTTTGACTGCTAATCGGTTCTCTTTACCCAGCTTAGCATTTACTCGGCAATCAATTGTTTCATAGAATCAACAGTGCAAAAGGAGGCCATTCGGCCCATTGAATCTGCACCGGCCCTTGGAATGAGCACCTTTCTTAAGCCCATGTCTCTACCGTGCCCCTGTAACCCAGTAACTCCACCTAAGCTTTTGGACACTGAGGGGCAATTTAGCATGGCTAATCCACCTAACCTGCACATCTTTGGACTGTGGGAGGAAACCAGAGCACCTGGAGGAAACCCACGCAGACAGGGGGAGAACGTGCAGACTCCGCGCAGACAGTGACCCAGCGAGGAATCGAACCTGGGACACTGGCACTGTGAAGCCACAGTGCTATCCACTTGTGCTACCGTGCTGCCCAATTCGAAGAATAAACCACAACCCAGGCACACCATCGCCCCCAACCTCAGACTCGTAGCTAAAATAAGTAGGTTTTCAATATACTAATAAAAACTAGATGGAGGAGTTTTTTTTGTTACTATGCAGCCTCTAACAGTTGAATGTGGGGCCTGAGATGTGTGCACCCATTTTCAAGTGTGCCAGTCTTGTTGAGGGGGTTTGCGTGCAACACCCGCCAACAGCATAATGTGGAGGTAGATTATAATGTCAATCATAGGGCAATGCTGATTTCATGCCAAAGCTATCATTTTCAAACTCCCGATTCTAACCATTGCTCTGTCTTAACGTCACACAGCTGGACACAATGGATATCCCTTTTTAAAGGCAGCATGAACTGTTTATAGACTAGTTACTGAATTATTTTTTCTGGCTGTTGGTGTGACTGTACACAATCTTGGAGCTTTCCCGTACCCGTCTAAAGGCCCAAATGGCAACAGGAAGTTGTCTGACTGCAGCTGATTTATTTTAACCATCATTTAAAAAGCTTGTGCTGAAACAAACCTAGTAGGCTTTCCTCTTGAAATTGAACATGGCCTGGAAAATGAAGAGAGGTCACATATAGCAGGACAAGCAGCACAGAGGAAGGGCTTGCAATAGGAGGCCATCTCCACCCAGGGTTTTTAGTGAGCAATTCTCTTACCTCACCTCGCGGGTCAAAGCTTCAGTCATCTTCACTATTAAGGTAATGCCTGAAATCTGCCAACTTCTGCAGTCACAACCAAAACCGCAAAAGAGAGTAAGGATCACCTTGACTGTGGCTGTCAAGGTGACCATGGCTCTTAACATTTGTGCATCTAGCTTCTTCTGGGCTGGAGATATACGCAACATCACATTGGATCTGTTGACTGGGACCCTTGCTCCAGTCAATTGATAGACACAACACCCTGAACTCTGAATCAAATCACTTCTGTTTAACATAATATAAAAATCCCGATGCTTATCACTGCTACAAGAGAGATTCTATCACACACTGAATCAAAACATCATTACACAAAGTATCAAAAGCTCTGTTACATATAGTAGCAAAACTCTTTTCTACAAAGATATCAAAACTCATGGTTTGGACCTAAATACCACTCGTTAAGAGGTGATGAGACTCCCTTTTGGTGGATCCCGATGTCCTCTCTGGATCCCTGATGTAGGGCACAGCTTCTTATGATGGTCATTCCTGCAGGTTATCACTTCAGAAGTCTCTTTGTCTCTCCTTTTTATACAAATCTTGCTCATGCTTCCAGTCAGGTACATCAATGACACTAACTAATCAATGTCTTTTCTGGTCATGAATGCTCGAAGAGTCGTCACTCGCTCAGGGGTCGTATTTCTTCTCAGGAACACGACACATAGGGGTCTGTGTTCACTTTCTGACTGTATGAGGCATAGCAACAGCCATTATTCAATCAACTCCTGTGCTCACCCCCTTGCTGCGTATCCTGATCTTCACTACAGACCCCCGCTGTTTATGTTGCGTAAGCTCATACAGAGTTAGCTGTGTTTCTGGTCAATGGTAACCCCAGGGATGTTGATAGTGGGGAATTCAGTGATGGTAATGCCATAGGAAGTGAAGGGGTGATGGTTAGAGTTAGTCTTGTTGGAGATGGTCATTGCCTGGCACAAATGTTATCAGGCAAGAAGCCAAACATGAGCACAAGCAAGAAGAGGAGGAAGTGAAGTACAGCACGAAGCGGATGAACAGGAAAAAAAAAGGGAGTTATGACACATACAGCCGTTTTCTGCCTGGGCCATATATGATGAAATTATTCATGTACGATACCAGTAGCTGCAACCACACCTCCCATTCACTAACTGTCTCACACTCCCTACCTTCCCTCTGCTGCTGGCCATCACATCATCCTCTTCTTGACATCGTATGAATAAAAACCACCGCAAAATGTGCTTTCCAATCCAAATTTATAAATTCAATGATGACATAATGGATGCAAAATAAACTGATTACTCTTGTGATTTCCCTTTGTGTCTGTCTTCCCGGTGCCTTTGTCTCTTCTCGTGCTCCTACAACTTCCTTTCCTCGTGACTGCAATATTTTAGGAAGGGTTGCTGACCTCCAGCTGACGACCCTGTGGATAAACCCCACCAGCTATGGGCCTGTAAGGCACGGCTGAAGACAGCACTATTTCTGCATGAACGACAGCAATCTTGGCTGGCTGCTGGATGAGAGACAACGTCAAAGACACCAGCAGAGTGGCTGGGAACCCAAATGTTGTCACTCTGAGCGATGACGACAGCAGGTTGGTGGTCCGTAGAGCCACTGCCACTCCCTTGGGACAGCAAACTTACTGATACATTGAGGAAGGATTGATTGATGTCTACGATTGCCTGAAAGCCTCTTTAAACATGGCAGTCGGAGACATGATGGCGGCAGTCTGTGTTTCCAGTACAACACGTGAACCTTGAAGCTGTTTGTGTTGCAATGAAGGATGTGTATATGGATTTCAGTAAAGCGTTTGATAAGGTTCCCCATGGTAGGCTACTGCAGAAAATACGGAGGCATGGGATTCAGGGTGATTTAGCAGTTTGGATCAGAAATTGGCTAGCTGGAAGAAGACAAAGGGTGATGGTTGATGGGAAATGTTCAGACTGGAGTCCAGTTACTAGTGGTGTACCACAAGAGGCCACAAGTTTTGGGGCCACTGCTGTTTGTCATTTTTATAAATGACCTGGATGGAGGAGGGCGAAGAAGGATGGGTGAGTAAATTTGCAGATGACACTAAAGTCGGTGGAGTTGTGGACAGTGCGGAAGAATGTTACAAGTTACAGAGGGACATAGATAAGCTGCAGCGCTGGGCTGAGAGGTGGCAAATGGAGTTTAATACAGAAAAGTGTGAGGTGATTCAGTTTGGAAGGAATAACAGGAAGACAGAGTACTGGGCTAATGGTAAGATTCTTGGTAATGTGGATGAGCAGAGAGATCTCGGTGTCCATGTACATAGATCCCTGAAAGTTGCCACCCAGGTTGAGAGGGTTGTAAAGAAGGCGTACGGTGTGTTAGCTTTTATTGGTAGAGGGATTGAGTTTCGGAGCCACTGATTGGAAAAGCTTCAGTTCTTGGATATGTGAAATGAGAGGGACCAGTGTGGGCTTGTGGTGAGGAGAGAGGAGAAATTAAGACAGTGTGGCTGTACAAACTGCAGCTTTTAAGTCAGAAGAAATTGCAGAGTGATGGTGGAGTGGATGAGAGATGACATTAACCCTGCCAATTGCCACTGCCTCAGTGGTGCACGTTCCCGTAATGGGATGAAGGTTTAGACATATATTTGCATTTTGTAGTCCTCTGGTTCTTTGCTGCTGTCTCCTGTTGTGTCACGTTGTCCTACAGTGGTTGGGTAACATGGTTGTTATGGCTGAATGGCTGCAGGTATGCACAAACGGCGAGTTATGTATGCCAGTTTTGCAACAGTGTTAAATGGGTGAGGATGAGGTAAAGCATATAGATTTTAGAATTGAGAACTGATTAATAGATGTTGCTGATAGATAATAAGCAGTGGATGAGGTTAAGTCGTGCATAGAATTGTAGAATTTGCAGTGCAGAAGGAGGCCATGCGACCCAACGGGTCTTCACCGGGCGTTGGAAAAAGCCCCCTACTCAAGCTCACACCTCCACCCTTTTCCCGTAACCCAGTAACCCTTTGGACACGAAATGCAATTAAGCATGCACATCTTTGGACTGTGGGAGGAAACCGGAGCACCCGGCCGAAACCCACGCAGACATGAGGCGAAAGTGCAAACTCCACACAGACAGTCACCCGAGGCTGGAATTGAACCTGGGCCCCTGGAGCTGTGAGGCAGCAGTGCTAGCCCCTGCGCCACCATGCTGCCCGCTGTGCCACCGTGCTGCCCCCTGTGCCACAGTGCATGTTTTAGGATGTGCGAGTTGCAGATGAAATTCGCTCACTTTGACAGCTCTTGTCAGCTGGTTAGCTTCTGCTCTGCATCTATATTATTGGAGCCACACTTTAATCTCTGCCATTGTACCTTCGAACTAACACCTGAGCATATTTTTGGAGGGTCTCCTGCAACCTCACTGTGCAGACTGGATGTCTCCCCTTTTCACCTCATTCACCAAGACCTGCAATGCCGTGTTTGAGATCCTTGGTTCTTGCTCTTTTGCATAGACATATTTAGGGCGGGATCTTCTGGTCCAGCCAAAGGTGACCACCCCCTGTTGTGTTCTGTGGCCTTGTCTTTGTAATGATTCATATAGAACTGCCGTGAATTAACTAGAATGATAATTTATTGATTTACACGTGGTAAGGTGACAATCAGAATGCTATACAAGTTAAGTTACTATTTGAGTTACATGGACTCTTCCGGAACTACCCCTATGTGCGACTGTTGTGGTATACGCCTGACAACCATCTGACGAGAGCCAGATATCACATGACCAGGGGCTGATGCCATCTGCTGGTTGGAGGTCGCATTGCTACTTGTACACAATATTATTCACAGGCATATCACCACACCCTCTCCAACCCCGTGGCGAGTTCCCCAGCAGTAGGGCGGACGAACAATGCAAAACACTGTAGACATCGGCGGGACCAGAAGGTCCTGCCTGCAGTCATTGGCGAGCTGCCTCCGCTGCCGGAAAACATGCCACGGGGTGGGGGGGCGACTGGGATCTCACCCTCACTCTTCAAATGACAGCCACTACTTTCTGCAGGGACAAAGCACCACTCCTTTAAGCAGTGTAAGCTCCACACAGCTCTCCTATGAAGCAACTAGCTGCATGAGTTCAACAAGCGGCCTGGAACTCAACAGATGGTGGTGCATTCAGCGTGCACCATCCCCACATCTTTTTTTGAGGGGTACTCAATTTAATCCACAAGAGTTGCTCACTCAGAACTTGGAGCCTGCCCTCCCAGCATTCAATTATTGAGATGTCAATAAATGGAGACCTGAATATTTGTTCTCAGTGCAGAACTGGTCATGTAATACACACTTGACTAATGTCTAGTGACTAATATTACTTCAGTGGAGAGAATAGAAAGTGGCGCACTGGCACTGTAATGTGTTCTATTAACTTACATTTCTTGCATCGATTCCACTGAATTTAGGTATTACTGGATTTTCACTTCTGGAAGAGCTCCAATGATTCCCTCCTCAACTATTTAGTCAGCCTGAAGTCTTTCTGTACATCTTGTACATGCCATTAAGCAGTCACGTTTGATCTTACTTTGAACTATTTATGACTTTGTTCAATCATATTTTACCAGCATCTCCTTCAATATCAGATTACAATAAAAATGTTGAGCAGTCAGTCAATCTTGTGAGTGATTTTGAGAAAAGCAAATGCTTAATAGGTGAGTAAATTCATGCTCTGATGATTATCCTGCTGATAATTTCACTCAGAAAAGACAATTGCGTGTTCGGGCTGCATTTGAGTCAGCTTGTTCAAGGATTCCCGAAGTAAGTGATAGTTCCCATTTATCTGTTAAAAGACTAGTAATTGCTTATTGGTATATCGTGACACAGTCTTTATAGCACAATCTGCACCTTTAATGAGTAATGCTGTGTGCAATAGAATGATATTGATTGGCAAAGCTGGTTAGTTGCATTCTTGATTTGACATGATTATTGGTGTAGATATTACTAAAATGTTTATCACCCCTATTGTGATTGTCAAATCTATTAATCTGCAACTTTAGGCTTTTCATTCGAATGAAACTTGCACCAAATTCCATGAAAACAAGGGGTGGTTTGCTTTGAAATGGGGAAGAGTAGCAGCTAATGTCCACTTGTCCAATAAACAAAGAGGGATTTGTTATTAATGGGAAGGATAGCACAGTGGTAAAGTTACTGGAATAATAATCCAGAGTCCTGGATGAATACACTGGAAATACGAATGAAAATCCCAACACACCTGGGGAAATGTCTTCAATTAATTAGTCTGGAATAAAAAGCAAGTCTCAGTAATGGTGATCATGAAATTACCATTTGTTGTGCCAACCTATCTGCCTCACTAATGTCCTTCAGGGAAAGAAATCTGTTGTCTTTAGATGGGGGTCAGGCCTATAGGTGACTCCAGACGTGCAGCAATGCGGTTGACTCTTCACTTTTGTTTTCAATGGCCTTGCAAGCCACGCAGTTGCATGGGCGGCAGAGTGGCACAGCAGTTAGCACTGCTGCCTCACAGCTCCAGGGACCCAGGTTCAACTCCGGCCTCGGGTGACTGCCTGTGTGGACTTTGCACTTTCTCCCCGTGTCTACTTGGGTTTCCTCCGGGTCCTCCAGTTTCCTCCCACAGTCCAAAGGTGTGCAGGTTAGGTGGATTGACCGTGCTAAATTTCCCCTCAGTGTCCAAAAGGTTAGGTGGGGTTACAGGGTTATGGGAATAGGGTGGGGGCCAGACCCTAAGTAGGGTGCTCTTTCAGAGGGTCGGTGCAGACGTGATGGGCCGAATGGCCTCCTTCTGCACTGTAGGCATTCTATGATTCTATGAATAGCCGGAGAGAAAAATGTAATAATATTAAAACTGGCCAAACCACTCAGCATTGCTCTTGAGTCAACCAGACTGGGCCTGAGGCAGGTAGTGAGAGAACCAACATGAGGGACCAACATTATTTAAACATGGATTGTTGGACACAATGCCAGGAGATACCTAAGTATGAGACCCCCCACCTTGTGATGGTGCACCTCAAGACTACATGCATGTTAAACAGCAGAAGCAGCATGCGATAGACAGGGCTAAGTAATTCCACAACCAATGGATCAGGTCAAAGCACCACAGTCCTGCCATACTCAGTTGTGATTTTAAAAAAAAATTATTCTGCAATGGAATGTGGGTCGCTGGTTAGGCCAGCATTTATTGCCCTTCCCTACTTGCCGCTGAGACGGTGGTGATGAACTATCTTCTTGAACCACTGCAGGCCATGTGGTGTAGGCTGTCCTTACCTGGCCTGGCCTACATGTGACTCCAGACCTAACTGAAAATGAAAAATGAAATGAAATGAAAATCGCTTATTGTCACAAGTAGGCTTCAAATGAAGTTACTGTGAAAATCCCCTAGTTGCCACATTCCGGCGCCTGTTCAGGGAGGCTGGTACGGGAATTGAACCGTGCTGCTGGCCTGCTTTGGTCTGCTTTAAAAGCCAGCTATTCAGCCCAGTGTGCTAAACCAGCCCCTAGCCCCTAACCACCTTACCTGTGGTTGACTCTTAACTGCCCGCTGAAGGGCAATTAGGGATGGGAAATAAATGCTGGCTCAGCCTCCGACGCCCACGTCCCATGAACAGAAAAAAAAAGTATACCCCCAGTGCTGATGGAAAGGGAGTTCCAGGAATTTGGCCCATTGACATGAAGGAACAGTGATATATTTCCAAGTCAGTATGGTGGGGAACTTGCAAGAGGTGGACCGCCCAGAGAGCAGTTGAAAGTTCAACACGTCAGCCAGAATTCTCCGACTGTTTCCTGGCGGCGCGATTCTCTCATCCCGTCGGAGCGCACCTCCACCCATGGGTTTCCCAGCAGCGCGGCGCAGCTTCAATGGGAATTCCCATTGACAGTGACTGGGACAACAAGTACCACCGCCAGCGAACGGTGCGCTACCTCCAGCCACCGGGAAACACACAGCTGGGAGGCAGGAGAATCACTCCCGTTGTTGTGGCTCTGGAGTCACATAGAGAACAGACCAGCTCAGGATGGCGGATTTCCTTCCCTGAAGGGCGTTAGTGAAGCTGACACCTTTTAACAATTGATTCATGACCAGTATTAATGGGACGAATATTTAATTCCGAATTTGTTCATTGAATTTAATGAGCAAGACAATTTTTGTTCCTGCTCAGAGAATGTTTTCGTCTGATATTGGGTACAATTTTACAGGAAATGTTCCTGCAGTAGTTTTGTGCAAGGAAATAAATATTATTGTGAAAGATCAATAATAAAAGGAGCACTCCAGGGGTAAAATTAAATTCAATCTCTACCACTTTCCTCTTGACTACAAGGCAGCCAGAGAGAAATTCTATTTTACTCAATCCGGTTCTCTCCTCTCCTCAACCACCCCCAAACAAAAGATAAAGACCTGGTTATGTAATCTTGATCAATGTTTCCCGAAAATTCTCGAGATCTATGAGTTAGACGTGTTCCAAGACGTGACAATAATCAGAAGTCTATTTGCATATTTTGTTGAACAGAATTGCTGTTGAAACCAGTCAACCAAGCAGTGTGAATCAGATACCTTTTCAATGTGTTTAGCATCCTCCTAATTAATCAGGCTTCACATATTGCAACTTGAAATAGGTTTTCTGTCTCTGCTATCCAGTCCAGTCTCTTCACCGCAGCTATTAACTCTTATGTCATGTGGCATAGCAAGTGATGGAGTATGCAGGAAGGGGATTAAGGTATTCTCAAACCATGAGCTTGGAGTCAATGAAGCAATTAATGAGGTGTATCTGAATATAAATTTGCATTAGTGAGGAGATGAACAGACTAATAACCTTTCAAAAGAAGCGCATCTTATCTTAGACAAGTGATAAGTTTGCAGTTTTAACTTTCCAGCAAGGTAGGTGTTGACCAATGAATCGAAATGACGAAAATCTACAAATGTTAATCAAACGATCATTATAACATCACCAAGGCAAAAAATCTTCTCTATAAATCAAGTAACCTCCCCTCAATAGGTCTTAAACAATGGTGATTTATTGACTCCAAAATCAATATTAAGCTTCTCAGATTTGCTATCAAAATATAGAATCCACTTTGGTGCGAAGCGTACATCCGATGAGGTACAATTTCTCCAATGTGTTCCTTTCCTTAAAGAGCAAATGAAAATGAGGGCAAGGGAAGATATCAGTTGGGGGACACCATTTTATTATGTTGCCTGATATTAATGTATTCACCTTCGCAAATGAAACCAAATATGCCCACAATCAGTCACAGACTGGAAGTAAAAATGTTCACTTGTGTCGAGAGCTCCATTCCAATCCATAATTTGGTTCAAGTTGTCGACTGAAATTTAAATGAGTTTTTAAAAATTAATTTGCGGGACGTTGGCATCACTGGTTCGGCCAGTATTTATTGCCCATCCCTAGTTGCCCTTCAGAAGGCGTTGGTGAGCTGCCTTCTTGAACGCTGCAGTCCTTGAGGTGTAGCTACACCCATTGTGCAGTTAGGGAGGGAATTCCAGGATGTTGCCCCAGCGACACTGAAGGAGCGGTGATATATTTCCAAGTCAGGATGGTGAGTGAACCACAGGTTAGCCATCAATAGAAATGAAAAACAGGATTGGCTATAGTACATTATCTCCTGACTCACTTCCAAGACGCAAAAGCCTGGCGAGATACATTTGGCAACGCACTAAGAACCAGTAAGTTTTTCCACTTCCAGGTTAGTTAAGATTAATGTCGATGTGCTCAATCACAAACAGTGGATTATTGTATTAAGATTGGAGTTAGGGCAGCATGATGGCGCAGTGGTAGCACTGCAGTCTCATGGCGCCGAGGTCCCAGGTTCGATCCCGGCTCTGTGTCACTGTCCGTGTGGAGTTTGTACATTCTCCCCCTGTTTGCGTGGGTTTCCCCCCCCACAACCCAAAGATGTGCAGGCTAGGTGGATTGAACATGCTAAATTGCCCCTTAATTGGAAAAAATGAATTTTTTCTAAATTTGTTTTTAAAAAAAAGATTGGAGTTGGAGCAGCACAGCATGAAAGGAGTTAAACTTGAAACCTGATATTCCATTTCAAAGTTGGCAATGTTTTTCTTTTTCATTTTTTGCACTGTAACAGATACCAATCATAACGCTTCCTGCTCAAATCTGTGAGATATAATTTGTAAAAATGCACAGAAGCCATCTAACAAGGCTTTCATTTAATTGTTAATTGAATGCAGTAGAGTCTTTACCAAGACTAAAATTTTAATTAAAAGTTGGCCTGTGCATAACTCGAAATGTGATTCCAATAAAACAGATACCACGGGCGGGATTCTCCGCCGGCGGGATTCTCCGTTTTGCAGGCGCCCGGGGGTTTCCCGACAGCGTGGGGTTGCTCCACAATGGGAAACCCCATTGACCGGCCGGTGTTACGGAGAATCCGGCCGGCGGGTCGAGGCAGAAATGTGGCGCAGCAGGGCGGAGAATCCAGCACTACATTTTCCAGAGAGGGCAAAGAAAGATATAGATACTAAACTGTGTAATTTCTTTTCAGCTCTGGGGTTGGCTAACTGGGCCGATATTTCTTTTCCAGCCAAATCCATTTTTACAATTCCAATACAAAGGTGTACTCTTCTGACTGAAGCAACCATGAGCTTGATGTGTTGGGTGTTCTGGATCACATACAGGTCACCAACACTTGAAGCAGTGCAACACTATTTTATTAAAAGGTTAACTATTTAAACATACCTGAACTGTGGGTAAATACGATATCAGCTTTAACTAAAGACCTTTGCCTTGTCCTAACCAGTTGATGCACTCAGCACATGGTGAATGTCTGTGTTGCAGGCTGTGAGCTCTGTGCTCCTAGCTAGCTGATACTCGAATGAGCGGGAACTCTGATGTTCCCTGTCTTTGTAGTGCGTGTGCTCTCACTGGTGATTGGCTGTGGAGTTGTGTATGTTGATTGGTCCCACTGTGTGTCCATCAGTGTGTGTCTGCACCATGATATACTGGTCTATATTATGACATCCCCCCTTTTATATAAAAAAATGTGCCTGCGTGACAATAAATAGTGTGTGGTGAATGTTCCTGACTACGTGTGCGCAAAATATTTACAAGACTATGTACATAAAACTAAGCTATTTACTTGGGAAGGTGCCTGGTGCAGAAAAAAACAGTGTGTCACACAAATAACAAGATGAACACTATATACAAACCACTTGAACGATTAAACGGAAGAACAGAACAGACCAGAGAGTCCATTAGTGCAAAGTTCACAAATTAAGTCTCTGAGGTAGGTGACAAATTCTGGTTGACCGCTTCAAGGATGGGTCTGGAGCCACCAGCTGAGGAACGGGCTGGACTGCGTCAGAGTGAGGAGGATGCAGAGTAACTGGAATCTCTGCATAGTCCAGGACAGGGACAACAGGAGTGCGTGGCACTGGCAGAGGATCACGTAGCGTGTGCGGAACAAGACGAAGGGCACGCCGATTACGGCGCAGAATGGAACCATCTGGTAGACGAACCAGGAACGAGCGGGGAGCCACCTGCCGAAGAACCGCAGCAGTTGCAGACCAGCCACCATCCGGAAGATGGATGTGGACGTTGTCATCTGGAGCCAGAGCAGGGAGATCAGCTGCACAGGCGTCATGAGCCGCCTTGTGCTGTGCACAAGATAGTTGCATTCATTGAAGGACCGGAATGTGGTCGAGGTCTGGGACGTGAATGGACGGCACCGTCGTCCTCAGGGTGCGACCCATGAGCAGCTGGGCTGGCGATAGGCCAGTGGGCAGTGGGGTCGAGCGATAGGCCAGCAGGGCAAGTAGAAGTCGGATCACGCATCAGCAGCCTTGCAGAGGAGTCGTTTGACTATGTGGACGCCCTTCTCCGCTTTGCCATTGGATTGGGGATACAGGGCACTGGATATCACATGCACAAAGTTGTACCTCCTGGCAAAGTTGGACCATTCCTGGCTTGCGAAGCAGGGGCCATTGTTCGACATCACAGTGAGTAGGATGCCGTGACGAGCAAAGGTGTCCTTACAGGCACGGATGACTGCAGACAAAGTGATGTCGTGCAAACGTACCACCTCCGGGTAGTTTGAAAAATAGTCTACAATCAGAACATAGTCCCTGCCCAGCACGTGGAACAGGTCGATGCCGACCTTGGACCAAGGGGACGTGACCAACTTATGGGGCTGTAGGGTCTCACGTGGTTGGGCCGGCTGGAACCGCTGACAGGTGGCGCAGTTGAGCACTGTGTTGGCAATGTCGTCATTGATGCCGGGCCAGTACACAGCCTCTGGGGCCCGTCGGCAGCACTTCTCCATGCCAAAATGGCCCTGGTGTAGCCGTTCCAAGACGGGCTGGCGCATGCTGTGCAGGATAACAATGCGGTCCAGCTTCAGGAGGACACCATTGACTACTGCCAGATCGTCTCTGATGTTGTAGAACTGCGGGCATTGGCCCTTGAGCCACCCGTCTGTTAGGTGGCGCATGCCACGCTGTCGCAGGAGGTCAGCCGCAGTCTCGCGACGAATTTGGACGAGGCGTTCATCCGTGGCCGGTAGATTGGAGGCCACGAAGGCCACATGGGCGTCAACCTGGCAGACAAATCCCGCTGGGTCACACGGGGTGTTGACTGCCCTGGACAGAGCGTCGGCTATGATCAGGTCTTTGCCCGGGGTGTATACGAGCTGAAAATCGTATCGCTGGAGTTTGAGCAGAATGCGCTGGAGGCGAGGCGTCATGTCGTTCAAGTCTTTTTGTATCATATTGACCAGCGGGCGATGGTCGGTCTCGACGGTGAATTGGGGAAGGCCGTACACATAATCATGAAATTTGACGACACCGGTCAACAGGCCCAGGCACTCCTTTTCTATCTGTGCGTAGCGCTGTTCCGTGGGGGTCATGGCGCGTGACGCATATGCAACGGGGGCCCATGATGAGGCCTCATCGCATTGCAGGAGCACTGCCCCAATGCCAGATTGGCTGGCAATGGTCGAAATTTTTGTCCCTTTCGCTGGATCAAAAAAGGCCAATACCGGGGCCGTGGTAAGTTTGGTTTTAAGTTCTCTCCATTCGCGCTCGTGGGCAGGAAGCCATTGGAAGTCTGTCGTCTTCCTGACCAGGTTCCTGAGAGCTGTGGTATGAGTGGCGAGGTTAGGAATGAACTTCCCTAGGAAGTTGACCATGCCCAGAAATCGGAGGACCGCCTTCTTGTCCTCTGGCTTTTTCATGGCTGTGATGGCAGCCACCTTGTCCGCATCCGGCCGCACACCCAACTGGGAGATGTGGTCCCCTCGGAACTTGAGTTCCGTCTGGCCGAAGGAGCATTTGGCTCTGTTGAGGCATAGGCCCTGCTCCGTTATGCATTTGAACACGTGCTGGAGGTGACTGATATGCTCCTGCGGGGTGGTGGACCAAATGATTATGTTGTCAACATAGACGCGAACACCTTCAATGCCTTCCATCATTTGTTCCATGATCCTGTGGAATACTTCTGACGCCGATATGATCCCAAACGGCATCCTACCAAAAGGGGTGTTAAAGGTGCACAGTTTCCTGCTGGACCTGTCTAGTTGAATTTGGCAGAATCCTTTTGAGGCGTCAAGTTTGGTGAAGAGCTTGACCCGTGTCACCTCGCATGTGATCTCTTCGCACTCGGGGATTGGGTAATGCTCCCTCATTATGTTGCGATTCAGATCCTTTGGATCAATGCAGATTCTGAGCTGGCCGGAAGGCTTCTTTACGCACACCATGGAAATGATCCAGTCGGTTGGTTCCGTAACTCTGGAGATCACTCCTCGGTCTTGGAGGCCCTGAAGCTGCTGCTTGAGGCGGTCCTTGAGCGGTGCTGAGACACTGCGAGGTGCATGCACCACAGGCGTGGCGTTCTGTTTGAGTATGATCTTGTACGTATATGGGAGCGTGCCCATGCCTTCGAAGACGTTGCGGTGCTGGTCGATGATGGCATTGAGTTGCGCCCCGAAGTCAGTATCCTGGAAGGCAGACGTGTCATCAGGAGAGAGAGTGAACTCTTTGAATGAGGTTTAGCAATTTGCACGCCTGTGCGCCAAGCAGAGAGTCCTTTGATGAGACCACGATCTCGAAAGTGCTTATGTAGTTACATTGTATATCTTGTGTCGCCCTATTATGCATTTTCTTTTATTCCCTTTCCTTCACATGTACTTAATGATCTGTTGAGCTGCTCGCAGGAAAAATCCTTTTCACTGTACCTCGGTACACGTGACAATAAACAAATCCAATCCAATCCAATCCAATTGAAAGGAAGGATGGCATTCGTGACTTGTGCGTCACTTTGAGTTGGCATGAGCCGGTAGCAGGAATGATGTTGCCATTGTAGTCCAATAGCTGGCAGGCCGATGGGAGAATGGTTGGTTTGACACGAAGGCTTTGGAAAGCAGACTACGCTATGAGATTGGCGGAGGCACCAGTGTCCAGGCGGAATCGTATTTGGGACCGGTTGACCGTCAGGGTGGCACACCACTCATCGTCTGGATCGATGCTGTATACTGACAGCGGCTGGTGTCTTTGCTTCGGGGACAGCCTGTTTTTCGTGACGACACCAACTCGAAAAGGCGCCTTCGGGTCCTTGGTGTCACTGCTGTGTGAGAGTTCGGAATCGGACTCGGTGACCGTGGGTTGAATTGCCCGAACATTCCTGCGAGGCTGGCTGAAGTGATATGAATTGGAAGGCTGAGCTGCTCGACAGCAGGCAGCATAGTGGCCAAGTCTTCCACATCGTAGGCACTGTCGAGATTTTGTGGGGCATTGCCGCTTTAAATGAGCAGAGCCACAGTTGCCGCACGTCGTGATGTCAGCACGTTCGCTGCCCCACCGCGCATGTGCGGTGCGGTCCTGCGTGGTGTGCGCCTGCGCATTACATTCCTTCATGTCGCTGTCCCCTCGTTCCGTGCGTACACGCGTGGGAGTCTGCGAAAAGTGCACGAAATGGCCGCCCTCATCCAGGCTGAGGCCCTGGAGGTGTTCAATCACTTGGACCCGTTCCGCCTCATGGGGACCTTGCCGCGCCGTTTCAGCCACTTGTATATGGGAGTACCGACTGGTGGCATTTTCATGTAGGACACAGGTCTCGATGGCGGTCGCTAGGGTGAGTTGCTTTATTTTGAGGAGCTGCTGACGTAGGGGGTCCGACTGAACACCAAAAACGATCTGGTCGCGTATCATGGAGTCAGAGGTGTGCCCGTAGCTGCAAGATTGCGCAAGGATGCCGAGGTGCGTTAAAAAGGATTGGAAAGGTTCGTTCTTACCCTGCAAATGCTGCTGGAACACGTAGCGCTCAAAACTTTCATTCACCTCTGTGCTGCAGTGAGTGTCAAATTTGAGGAGAACCGTCTTGAACTTCGTCTTGTCGTCGTCATCTGCAAAGGTGAAAGAGTTTAAAATATGGATGACATGGTCCCCGGCCGTGGAGAGGAGAAGAGCAATCTTTCTGGTGTCCGAGGCGCCCTCCCTGTCCGTGGCTTCAAGGTAGAGCTGGAAGCGCTGTTTGAAAATCTTCCAGTTGGCCCCGAGGTTGCCAACGATGCGGAGCGGCGGCGGCGGGCTGGTGTTGTCCATGTTGCAGGATGACGGAATGCTGGCGGAAGGCAGATCACTTGCAGGTAGGTCTAAGAAGTGCTAGTATGCAACCACTCCTGGTATCATGATGTGTTGGGTGTTCTGGATCACATACAGGTCACCAACACTTATTAAAAGGTTAACTATTTAAACATACTTGAACTGTGGGTAAATACGATACCAGCTTTAACTAAAGACCTTTGCCTTGTCTGAACCAGTTGATGCACTCAGCACATGGTGAATGTCTGTGTTGCAGGCTGTGAGCTCTGTGCTCCTAGCTAGCTGATACTCGAATGAGCGGGAACTCTGATGTCCCCTGTCTTTATAGTGTGTGTGCTCTCACTGGTGATTGGCTGCGGTGTTGTGTGTGTTGATTGGTCCCACTGTGTGTCCATCAGTGTGTGTCTGCACCATGATATACTGGTGTATATTATGACAGAGCTCACTTCCTATTTTGCTTGCTTTTTCTCTCTCTCTCTCTCACTCACTCACTACCTATTTCTAGTTCTCTCTCTCTCCCATTTCTCTTCATCGTTATCTCTTCCTCTTTCTTGTGTTTGTCTGAGGTCAACAGGTCAATGGTTCACGAGACAGACCGTGCAACTTGGTGTGCCAAATGCTGTGCCTGGCTGACCTTCAGGGTCATCCTCAGTATATGAAGTTTCTGTGTCGCCAACAGCGATAAATGGAGTTGCTGCATTCATTTGATTGTTTAATTAATCAGTTGGTCTTAATTTGGAGATTATGGCATCTATGGCAGGTAGCATGATAAGTGTTCTTACATTAAAAAAAAAATCCACACATTTTAATGGAAGATGATGGATTTTGTCAATTTAATAGTGTCATAGGCATGAAAAAAAGACATTTCCTCGAAGTAGTCCCTGAGGTAAGGATTTGGGTATATGTATGCAATTTATGAGTGGTTCAATTTAAAAATAAGCCAGCAGTAAAGCTTTATTCTTAAACAAGATAAAGGTTAACTTATAAAGCTGCTGCTGAAAGTTACTGAGATAAAAGTGATAAAAGTATCAACGAAAATGCAAATAAAAGAATTAAAATGCAGATCAAGAAAAACAGACACTTACGATGAGATTTCAAATCGGTCTCTATGAGATATCATTGTGGGCCTGTTGCTTCCAGTTGAGGTCTGAGTTGTGCAGCAGCTGCAATGTCTTCTATAGTCGATTGATTGGTGTTTTCCTTTTCAAGTCGACACAGCGGGTAAAGCAGCTTTGGGGAGCGAGTGAAGAGCTTTTATTTCCCAATGGTTCTGTCAAGAACAAAGAACAAACAAGAATACAGCACAGGAACAGGCCCTTTGGCCCTCTAAGCCCGTACTGGTCATGATACTAACCTTGGCCAAAACCCTCAGCACTTTCTTGTGCAATATCCCTCTGTACCCATCCTATGCATGTATTTGTCAAGATGCCTTTTGAATGCTATTAATGTATCTAGTTCCACAACCTCCCCTGGCAACGCATTCCAGGCACTCATCGCCCACTGTGTAAAAAAACCTGACTCACACATCTCCTCTAAACCTATGCCCCCTGATGACTGAACCTTCCACCCTTGGAAAGAGTGCCTGCCCATCCACTCTATCCATGCCCCTCATAATCTTGTAGATCTATCGGGTCACCCCTCAACCTCCATCGTTCTAATGAAAACAGTCTGAGTCTATTCTTCCTCTCCCCATAGCTAACACCCTCCAGACCAGGCAACATCCTGGTAAACTTCCTCTACACCCTCTCTAAAGCCTCCACATCCTTCTGGTAGTGTGCCGACCAGAATTGTGCGCAATATTCCAAGTGCGGCCTTACTAAGGTTCTTTACAACTGCAGCATGACTTGCCAGTTTTTATACTCGATGCTCCCTCCAATGAAGGCAAGCATTCCACATACTTTCTTGACTACCTTGCCCACTTGTGTTGCCACTTTCACAATCGGCACGATACTTGAAGACTTCCTGGATTCTCTGTCCAGCAGAACAATGATGATCTCTGGACAACTTCCCCTGTGACCCCTGGTGGCAGAGAGAACTCTGGCTCTCATGTGCCATTCTCAGTTCGTTCTGTTGGGAACTGTGGACTGGGAATGACGTCCTGAGGTATTCTGGGTTCTCTGCACACTGCCACCCAAAACGGTTTCTTGCAACCTCCTTTATACAGTTCAAAACATAAAAATGGCTACTCTGTTAATTGAGATGAGTCACTGTTCCACAAATCAAAGAAGTTCATAAAGTTGCCGTCCTTTGAAAAATTACTTCCTGCTGGGTAAGAAATGAGTCCTGAGGTTTCACACCGCTGGAACAATCAATTGCAATGTCCAAGGCATCTGTGAATTATAAATGATCTCCCGCTGGCTGATTCTGAGGTAACACAGTTCAACAATATTTAAGCAATCATCTGAGGAGGCAGCTAGCTTTCTGCTGTGACTTCCATCTTGAAAGAACATTCAAAACTTAATTTAAAGGTTTTTAAAAAATCAAAAATGTACTTTTAACAATTTACCTGGAAAAAATACCCGCGATATTATAATTGCATGGTTGTGACGATAGTGAACAACACATGTAGACTCCATGGGAAATGAAGAAATAGTGGATTTGGACACTATTCAACTTTTTGAATCTGAGATTCAAGACAACCAACCCAACGGGCGAAACTCTTTGCTGTTTAACACTTGTTGGGGAATGAGGTCAAGCACAGTATGAAGATGAGGTACAAGCTTTACCCTGCTAGCACTTTTTGCAAGATGATGCGCAATGCAAAACTACCCACAAATTGGTACCAAATTGATCATCTAATCCAAATGAAGAATAGGCATGACCTAACTGGAAAGTGGAAATGATTCACCACTTTTACTGATGTTCGTTCAGCATTTTTGAATACGGAAGCAAAGATATCTGTTTGCTCTTGTTAATTCTGAGTTGAGTTTTAACCCGCATATATTTATATTGTCGGTGCCCTTTCATTAATATGATGGCCTGGATCCTACCTTTTCCTCCAATGAAATGCCCATTTCTCTGACTTTCTTCTTAAGATCTCACATTCTTCCTTGTTGCATTGTCTTAGCTCTCTGTTCAGAACCTGTTTCCTTCAGTTGGATCCAGAAATCCACAATGCAGTTGAGTCCACTAATGCCCTCCTTTTTTCCTATAGTTTCCTCTGTTTTGAATGTTGATCTACTTGCTCATTATAAGAAAAATCAGCCTCTGCTTTAACTGTTATCTATGGCAAAGTATTCCTCACTTCTTCAAGTCTATTCAAAGATATTTCTCTTTATAACCGCTTTAAGTTGATAACATCTAGTTAATCCTCAAAGGCCTTCCTCATTAATAAAAACTTGTGTTAAATGTCTGTCATGTCCCAATGGAAATGGCTCCCGTATAGCATCCCCCTTACGTCTATCGTTTCTCATCCTCAACCTTGGAGGAGGCAGAAAACAGATTCACTAGAATGATACAGGGGCCTAGGGGGTGAAGGTATGAGGACAGGTTGGATAACATTGACTTGCATTCCCTTGGGCATAGAAGATTGAGCGCTGACCTAATTATGGTGTTTAAAGGTATTTGGTAGGTGACATGCAAAGAAGCTACTTCCTCTGTTGTGTCATGGGAGTGTCCCTTTAAGAAATGTTTTGTCTTATCACATGCCTTCAGTGATGTCATTGTGTGGGTGGAGCTGGGCTGTGGCTCTGAGTTTCACTTTCGTTTTGGTTTGGAGCTATTTTGTCACTCTGAGTTTTTTGCTTTCGTTTTCACATTTTAGCTGCTGGATTCAGGCAGAGCAGTCTTGTCCCGTCTCTCTCTCCCTCTGCATTTTAAAAGCTGTTTCCAGGTGACTTGATAACTTGAAAAGAAATAACTGCTTTTTGGAAGAAATTCAAACCTGATGTTTTGAAAAGGAAACAAGAGTGTATACCAGATCTTGAGTGCTGTGTGCTGGGCCACACCTTTGAAAAGGGGTTTCTGGTTTCTGGGATCTTGTTACTAAATTGGAACAGCTTAAAGAGAGGAATGTATTAAGGGTTATACATAGAGCACTGTAGCTGTGTGGGGTATTTATGTTAGTAGTTGATAAAAATGCTTACTGTGTATGTTTAGAAAAGTGTTAACTAAATTTGTAGAATAAACTTTGTTTTTGATTTAAAATGCTTAAGGCCACTGTTGAATAACACCTGAAAGGTAGGCCCTCATGCTCCTCGTAACCAAAATTAATAAACAGTTGTAGGTCAGGTGAACTCCATGATATACTTTGGAGTTTTCTAAACCCTGGCCCATAACAGTTGTGCTTATTAAGAACAAAGGAATGTAAAAATATCACTGGGCCTTTCAGCATTTTTTCACACAAAAGGAAATATATATAAAATATGTCAGGAACATGATCCCACAGCAACTCATTGGAGTTTGATATACTAAGATCAGTTTTTACTAAGTTAGGGTATCAAGGATTGTAGAGAAAAGGTGGCGAATAAGAGACAGATCAGTCTAATTGAATGACCGAATTTCTGAAACGCTTACTCTATTTCTTATATTCCTCTCATTCAGAAGACTTGGTATTGTACATTCATTTTGTCTTTCAAAGCATGTGATGCCAAAGGATGAAGATTATCTATCCACTTAATTTGTATCTCGTGCACTGAACAGAAATACATTTTCATTTTCATTTCCACAGGGCGATCTTTGTAACTGGAAATTTGCACCTGCGTTGTGGGTCATTTTCACAATTCATAATAAGTCCTGGTAGATGCACATTATTCAAAATGTGCAAGTGTCTTTTTTTGCACAGTTCTTTTCAATTTTTTCACATCTCCCGAAGAGGCTGAGTTTTTTTTGTACAATTCACAATTGTCACCACTTCATTACCCAAATGCCTATTTGTCATGCAAGCAATTAGGAATGTAAATGTAATAATAATCTTTATGACAAAGAGGCGAGAGTACTTGATGAAGGGAGCTATGCTCTAATTATATTGGGTTTTGTTGAGGAGACACCTGGATACCACGTATAGTTTTAGACCTCTTACCTTAGACAGAGCGTAACAAAGGTCCTCTGGTAAAGGCCAGCACAGTAGCACAGTGGTTAGCACAGTTGCTTCACAGCTCCAGGGTCCCAGGTTCAATTCCCGGCTGGGCCACTGTCTCTGCGGAGTCCGCATGTCCTCCCTGTGACTGCGTGGGTTTCCTCCGGGCGCTCTGGCTTCCTCCCACAGTCCAATGATGTGCAGATTTGGTGGATTGGCCATGCTAAATTGCCCTTCGTGTCCAAAGTAAAACGGTTAGGCGAAGTTACTGGGTTACAGGGATAGAGCGGAAGTGTGGGGTTAAATAGGGTGTTCTTTCCAAGGGCCGATGCAGACTTGATGGGCCGAATGGCCTCCTTCTGCACTGTAAATTCTATGGAATCTATAGTTTGGTTTCTGGTCATAGAGGCAAACAGTACAGAAGAAGCCTTTCAGCCCATTGAGCTTGCACCAATAAAACAACACTAGATCTGTCGTAATCCCCTTTTCCAGCACTTGGCCCATAGCCTTGAATGTTGGGACATATCAAGTGCTCATCCACGTAATTTGTCAAGATTATGAGGTTTCCTGCCTCTGCTACCCTCCCAGGCAGTTCATTCCAGACTCCCACAACCCTCTGGGAATAAACGGTTTACTTCAAATCCCCGCTAAACCTCCTGCCCCTCACTGCAAAATTATGCCTCTTCATTATTGACCCTTCAACTAAGGGGAATGGCTGATTTCTATCCACCCTGTCCATACCCCTCACAATCATATACACCTCCATCAGATGCCCCCTCAGCCTTCTCTGCTTGAAAGAAAACACAAACAACCCGAGCCCTTCCAGCCTCCCCTAATAGCTCAAATGCTCCATCCCAGGTAACATCCTGGTGAATCACCTCTGCACTCTCTCCAGTGCAATCACATCTTTCCTGTAGTGAGGTAACCAGAACTGCACACAGTACTCCAGCTGTGGCATCACCCATGTTTTCCACAGCTCCAACATAACTTTTCTGCTCTTCTAATCTGCGGCACGGCGACTGACAAAGGTAAGTGTCCCTTATGCCTTCTTAACTACCCCATTAACCTGACCTGTTGCCTTCAGGGATCTGTGAACAAGCACTGCAAGATCCGTCTGTTCCTCTGAGCTTCCTAGTGCCATGCCATACATTGAGTATTCACCCGTCTTGTTACTCCTTCCAAAGTGCATCACCTCATACTTTCAGGGTTAAATTCCATCTGTTACCAATCTGCCCATCTGACCAATCTGTCCTCTTGCAACTTAAGACCTCCTTCCTCACTATTACCCACCCTACAAATCTTTGTGACATCCGCAAACTTACTTATCATTCCCCTACATTCTCATACAGTTTATATATTATAATCGGCCAGGGTATAGAGAACACCAAAGTATATTATGGAGTTCACCTGACCCACAACTTTTAATAGATTTTGTTATGGGGGCACAAGGGCCAACTTTACAGATGTAATGCAACCGAGATCTAAAGTATGTTTAAAACAAAGCAATGTTTATTCTATGAATTCAGTTAACACTTTATAAACACACAGCAAACAGTTTATCAACCACCAACACTGATACTCCCCACAGATACAATACTCTCTAGGTAACGCTTAATAACTTTCCTCACAACATCCATAAGTCAACACACCTTTTTCCCCACAAAACAGTAGGTTTGAATTCCTTACAGAAAACAGGTATTACTTTGAAGTTATCAAGTGATCTGGAGACACCTTTTTAACCTGCAGAGAGAGAGTGTTATGGGTCAGGGTTTAGAGAATCCCAAAGTGTATCATGGAGTTCACCTGACC
Source organism: Scyliorhinus torazame (assembly GCF_047496885.1). NCBI lineage: Eukaryota > Metazoa > Chordata > Chondrichthyes > Carcharhiniformes > Scyliorhinidae > Scyliorhinus > Scyliorhinus torazame. The sequence continues at coordinate 61,615,124 of NC_092728.1, forward strand.
CACAAATTTTAATAGATTGTGGTATGGGGAGCACACGGCTCACTCTACAGGTATCGTACAGCAGAAATGGACGAGTATTTTAAAAAACAAAACAATGTTTATTCTATGAACTCTAGTTCACCTTTCTAAAACAAATAGTGAATATCTTAGCAACCAGTAAACCAAATACACCCCCCCCCCCCCAAAGAACACTAAGAAATCTGTATGCTGTTCTTTTAACATCCAAAAGACTTAACATATCTCCAAACAGGAGCACATCAGGGTTTACATTCAAGACTGAAAACATTTATACTTCTTCTGAATTCACCAAATGATCCATAGATAGTTTTTGGATGGCAGATATCAACAGCAGTGCAGCTCACAGACACACCCAAGCTTTTCTCAAACTGAAACTAAAAACACAGACATAGAGCTCAGCTCCATCCACACTCTGACATCACTCCAGTAACATGAGCAGCTCCATTTCATAAAGGTACATTTCTTAAACACCCATTTCTTAAAGGGTACTCTCACATGACAAGAGAGATACACACAAGACTTCTCTGTCTTTAGCCAGCTTCCAAAGGTCTAAACCAAAAGTAAAACACAGAGCCAAAAAATGGCTCCCAGCTCAAAACGAAAGTAAAAGACAGAATCACATTCCAGCTCCACCCACACAATGACATCACTGCAGCTATTTGATAAACGTCCATTTATTAAAGATGCACTCCCATGACAATATACCATGAACAATAAGGAACCCATCAATAAGGGACTAGCAGCATGGTAGCACAAGTGGTTAGCACTGTGGCTTCACAGCGCCAGAGTTCCAGGTTCGATTCCCCGCTGTGTCACTGTCTGTACGGAGTCTGCACATTCCCTCCGTGTCTGCGTGGGTTTCCTCCTGATGTTCCGGTTTTCTCCCACAGTCCAAAGATGTGCAGGTTCAGTGAATTGGCCATGCTAAATTGCCCTTAGTGTCCAGAAAGATTAGGAGGGGTTATTGGGTTACGGGGATAGGGTGGAAGTGACTGCTTAAGTGGGTCAGTGCAAACTTGATGGGCCGAATGGCCTCCTTCTGCACTGTATGTTCTATGTTATCACTAGTCATTGAGGTGCCCCACTGGACACCGGCCTCCTGTCACACAAACACCCTCTGTCTCCTAACAGTAAGCCAGTTTTGTGTGCAATCTGCCAAGTTACGTTGAATCCCAGTTGAGGATCTTGTCAAATGCTTTGCTGAAATCTATATAAACTACAGCACCTGCACTACCCTCATCTACACACCAAATCACTTCTTCAAAAAATTCAATTAAGGGTGTGATTATCAACGTCACATCATCAAGAAAGGCACGACGAGGCTGTTGATTCTTGCGGGAGGCCTCTTGCGAGATTCTGTACGCTCAAGATGTCACGCAAGATTCAACCGAACCTCGCAAAATGTCATGATCTGATCTCGCTCTCACTGGGCGAGATGCAGGGGCGTCATTCTCCGACCCCCCGCCGGGTCGGAGAATGGCCGTTGGCCGCCGTGAATCCCGCCCCCGCCGAAGTCTCCGAAGGGAGAAAAGTCGGCGGGGCGTTAATGGCGCCGCTGCCGCGGAGAATGTCACGGGCCTGCGCAAGGCAGCCGATTTTCGGCCTGCCGATATTCTCCCTTCCGGATGGGCCGAAGTCCCGTCGACGTGATGACCGTTCACGTCGACGTCAATCAAACCTCCTTTTCATCGGCGTGACCCGGTGCTCCAGGCTCACGCCGACCAGCGAGGAGGTGAGTGACGGCCTGGGGGGTTGGCTCTGGGCAGGAAATGGCGTGGCCGCAGACTGATTGCCTGAGGAGAGGTGTGTCTCGGCTTGTGTGTGTGTGCGGCGGGGGGGGGGGGGGGGGGTGTGGTTAGAGTAGGCTGGGCTCCGGGGGAGTGCCGGGAGGGGGTCCGTGCCGGGGTGGAGGTTGGGGGTTGTGGAGGGGGTCCGTGCCGGGGTGGAGGTTGGGGAGGGGGTCCGTGCCGGGGTGGAGGTTGGGGAGGGGGTCCGTGCCGGGGTGGAGGTTGGGGGTTGTGGAGGGGGTCCGTGCCGGGGTGGAGGTTGGGGGTTGGGGAGGGGGTCCATGCCGGGGTGGAGGTTGGGGGTTGTGGAGGGGGTCCGTGCCGGGGTGGAGGTTGGGGGTTGTGGAGGGGGTCCGTGCCGGGGTGGAGGTTGGGGGTTGGGGAGGGGGTCCGTGCCGGGGTGGAGGTTGGGGGTTGGGGAGGGGGTCCGTGCCGGGGTGGAGGTTGGGGCGGGGGGGCGTCCGTGCCGGGGTGGGTGATGGGAGGGCAAATGAGTTGGTCCACCTGGCCAGGTGCCAGCCTCCAACAGTTGGACCCATGCGGTCCATGCCACCTGGCTGGGGGGAGGAGGGGATATGGGCAATGATGACATGTCGTCGTTCCCCTCCCCCCCACCAGGTCGTCATGTTTTCAGATCATCCAGCGATGTTGGCCGCCGTGGTGGCAGCCGCTCATGTCTATGTTGCCCTGGATGAGGAGGAGGAGGAGGAGGAGGAGGAGGAGGAGCGTGCCAGAGAGGCGGCGCAGGCTGCCGCAGAGGGGCAGGCGGCAGCCGCCCAGGCTGGAGGGACACCTGACCGACAGGACGAGGAGGGGGAGGAGGACGTCGCGGCCCCACGGCAACGGAGGCACCCGAGGGCGCCCCGTGTGTACCGGCCCCGGCAGTCATACCAGGACCTCACGGACCGGGAATGCAGGAGGAGACTCCGGATGAGCCGGGAAACCGTGGCACACATCTGCCACCTGCTGGCACACCTGTCACCGCGTGGCACTGGCGGGGGACACCCTCTCCCCGTGTCCGTCAAGGTTACGGTGGCCCTGAACTTTTATGCAACGGGGTCATTCCAGGCACCGAGTGGGGACCTGTCCGGCATATCGCAGACATCGGTGCATCGGTGCATCCGGGCAGTGACAGATGCCCTTTATGCCATGGCGCACCGCTACATCCGCTTCCCCGTGGACCGGGCCAGCCAAGATGCCCGGGCCGTGGGCTTCTCTGCCATTGCCGGGTTCCCCATGGTCCAGGGCGCGATCGATGGGATGCACGTCGCCGTGCGGCCACCTGCAGATAACAGGGCCGTGTTCACTAATAGGAAGGGGACCTATTCGATGAACGTACAGGTGGTCTGCGACCACCGCATGATGATCCTGCACGTCTGCGCCCGTTACCCAGGCAGTGTACACGACTCATTCGTGTTGTCGCGGTCATCCATCCCCGGCATGTACGAGGGACGCCATCCCCGGCTGAGGGGCTGGTTGCTGGGCGACAGGGGCTACCCATTGCGATCGTGGCTGATGACGCCTATACGGAGGCCACGCAATGAGGCGGAGAACCGCTACAATGATGCCCATGTAGCGACAAGGGGAGTGATCGAGAGGTGCTTTGGCGTGCTGAAGATGCGTTTCAGGTGCCTGGACCTCTCTGGGGGCGCCCTCCAGTATCGGTCAGATAGGGTCGGCCGCATCATTGTGGTGTGCTGCGTCCTGCACAACATAGCCCAGCAGAGGGGCGATGTGCCGCAGGCAGAGGAGGGCGGAGTGGAGGAGCAGCAGGAAGAGGCCCAGTCCTCCCCAGATGAGGGGGATGGGGGCAATGGTCAGGGCAGACGGGGTAGACACAGACGGGTGGCTGTCCACCGTTACCGGCTGGCCCAGCGGGCACGGGACAGACTGATAGACGCCCGCTTCACTGACTAGATGGGCGTGGGAATCGGGTAGTATGGCCACAGACCGCACACCATGACAACAGCCGACCACCCACACCCCCCACCCATCCATCCACCCAGCACCATCACCCCCCTCCCCAACCCCACACACCCCACCCGCATGCACACCACCCCCCCACTCCCAATTGCCGATCCACCGGCGGCACAACGGGCCGGGCTCACCCAGTTGCGGGTGGACGCGTGTCTATCGCAGGCCATGGAGAATGATGACAGCCCGCCCTGCGATGAGCTCCTGGCTCTACATCGTTGGACTATGTCTGACCCATGGCCACAGTACCACCATCCACCCGGACCATCCCTGCATGCGGCTGTGACACTGCAGCGCACGGTCCCGTCCTCTGCCCGGGGGATGTTGATGGCGGCCCAGGGGGAAGGGGGCAGACTCACCTGGGGCTGAGGTAAGACCACCCCTCACACACACACTTGCGCTCAACGTACATGACACCCCCGCACACTTTGGACAGAGCACAAAGGCAGCTTCGGTAGGTGTAACATTGACTTTAATAACCAAAGGAGTTCATGCACGTGCCCTAGCGCCTAAAACTCATCTGTGCCCTGCACCCGTGCCAACTTACTCAGTGTCTAATTGTTTGGCCTTACGGGCCCTTTGACTACGTCTACGTGGTTCCCCAGACGGTACAGCAGAACTGGAGGTGGACTCCTGTGATTCCTGCCCTCTGACACTGGATCCCTTTGGCGGCCGTTTCCTGGGGCGTCCTGGCCTAGATGGGCCAGGCTGCGGCCCGGGCGACTGGGATGGCGAGCTGCCAGCCTGTCCTGCCCGTTGCCCACCCGATGCACCTGGGACGGAAGGGGGGGAGTCCGAGGTGTCGCGGTGCACCGGGACCTCCCCTACAGAGGGAGCCGGAAGGAACCACACCACCTCCTCCTCCCTCGGGGTGCCCGATGGCCCCCAGGCCTCTACATGGGTGGGGGATGCGAACGGACTGGCCATCCGACGCGCCCCCGACATCTGGCGCTGCCAGTCCTGGAGGCCCGTGCTGGTATCGACAGGGGTCTGCAGGTTTGCAGCCATGGAGCCCAGGGGGTTGTCGAACCCTGTCTGCGACAGTGCGACGCCAGCTCGCACATGGCCACTGGCGCCGATGCCCTCAGCGATGGCCTGCTGAGACTGGGCCATGGCCTGCAGAGACTGGGCCATGGCCTGCAGAGACTGGGCTATGGCCTGCTGAGACTGGGCCATGGCCTGCTGAGACTGGGCTATGGCGTTGAGCGCCTCTGCCATCTGGCGCTGGCACTGGCTCATGGCCTCCTGTGAGAGGGCAGCCATTTCCTGGGCCACAGACGCCGCCTGCACGGAAGGCCCCAGGCCTCGCAAACCGTTCCCCATGTCTGACACCGTCGCACCCATTGCCTCCACCGCGGACGCCACCCGTGCGGTGTCAGCCTGGGTGGCACGCATGACCGGGACCACTCCCAGCTCCTGGACGCGGGTGGACTCCTCCACCTGCGACCGCAGCCGCCGCAAGCCACCCGTCACCCTATTCGCTCGTCTCCGTGTCGGTGGTTGCATCGGATCTATGTGTGGGTGTGGTAACTGCAGGAACCCGGGATCCATCTGGGCGGCAGATGTTCGCTTGGCCTGGGCTGCCCTCCGACCGCCCGGTCCCTCTGCTGCTCCTACCTCCACCTGCTGTACCGGGACGGCTGTGTTGTGCGCACCAGTGAGTGTACCAGACGCCTCATCACTAAAGTGCCCAACCGTGGTGAGTGTTTCTGCGATGGTGGAGGGTGTTGGTGACAGCAGTGGCGTTGTGTCGTGCTCTTCGTCCCACTCTGAGTCCATGGCACTTTGGGGTGGGGGTTCGTCTCCACCCATCCACTCTGAGTCCCTGTCCGGTATTTCGTCTTCCCGGGTAGGGGTGTCCTGGGTCGTGCTGTCCCGGGTAGTGCTGTCCCGGGTAGGGGTGTCCTGGGTAGTGGTGTCCCGGGTAGGGGTGTCCTGGATAGTGGTGTCCTGGGTAGTGGTGTCCTGGCTCGGATGTGACGGGGGCCTGTGGCTGCCCCCCTCATCGCTGGGTGGTCGCTCCCGCACGTGACGGGGGTGTCGTCTCCCTGTTGCTCCAGGTCTCTCCGTCTCCCGTGGTCTCCGAGGGGCATCCTGCGGGCGTCGCATGCTGGAGGGTTCGGGTCTCTCCGTCTCCCGTGGTCTCCGAGGGGCATCCTGCGGGCGTCGCATGCTGGAGGGTGCGGGTCTCTCCGTCTCCCGTGGTCTCCGAGGGGCATCCTGCGGGCGTCGCATGCTGGAGGGTGCGGGTCTCTCCGTCTCCCGTGGTCTCGGAGGGGCATCCTGCGGGCGGTCTGCATCTGCGGGGATGGGTGCCTGGACGTTTGGTCCTGCGATACACAATGAAGCATGCATGGTTAGACATCAGGCAGTGATCAGGTGATACGGGAGAGGGGGATATAGGGGAGGGGGGATATGGGGACGGGCTGTTGGTGGCTCACTTGCTCGTGGGGCCCCGACCTCTGCATCAGCAACCTCCCGGTCGTCAGGTCCGCCAGCCAGTTCCAGGGCCCTTTCCTCGTGTACGGTCAGTGGCCTCTCATCAGCGGGCCCTCCTCCAGTCCTCACATGCTCCCTATTGTTGTGTGCGCGCTTCTCCTGGGGGGGGGGGTGGTGGCAGGGGTAAAAGGCAACAGTGTTAGGCAGGTATATGAATGCACGCCATCGGTTGCGCGTGCATTGCAGAGGTTAAGGTTAGGGCTGGATTCACTTGGGGATATGGGGGATATGGGGGAGGGGGGATATGGGGGAGGGGGGATATGGGGGATATGGGGGAGGGGGGATATGGGGGATATGGGGGAGGGGGGATATGGGGGATATGGGGGAGGGGGGATATGGGGGATATGGGGGAGGGGGGAATATGGGGGATATGTGGGAGGGGGGATATGGGGGAGGGGGGATATGGGGGATATGGGGGAGGGGGGATATGGGGGATATGGGGGAGGGGGGATATGGGGGAGGGGGGGATATGGGGAATATGGGGGAGGGGGGATATGGGGGAGGGGGGATATGGGGGAGGGGGGATATGGGGGAGGGGGGATATGGGGGAGGGGGGATATGGGGGAGGGGGGATATGGGGGATATGGGGGAGGGGGGATATGTGGGAGGGGGGGATATGGGGGAGGGGGGATATGGGGGAGGGGGGATATGGGGGATATGGGGGAGGGGGGAATATGGGGGATATGGGGGAGGGGGGATATGGGGGATATGGGGGAGGGGGGATATGGGGGAGGGGGGATATGGGGGATATGTGGGAGGGGGGGATATGGGGGAGGGGGGATATGGGGGAGGGGGATATGGGGGATATGGGGGAGGGGGGAATATGGGGGATATGGGGGAGGGGGGATATGGGGGATATGGGGGAGGGGGGATATGGGGGAGGGGGGATATGGGGGATATGGGGGAGGGGGGATATGGGGGATATGGGGGAGGGGGATATGGGGGAGGGGGGATATGGGGGAGGGGGGATATGGGGGATATGGGGAGGGGGATATGGGGGATATGGGGGAGGGGGATATGGGGGAGGGGGGGATATGGGGAATATGGGGGAGGGGGGATATGGGGGATATGGGGGAGGGGAGATATGGGGGAGGGGGGATATGGGGGATATGGGGGAGGGGGGATATGGGGGAGGGGGGATATGGGGGAGGGGGGATATGTGGGAGGGGGGATATGGGGGAGGGGGGATATGGGGGAGGGGTGATATGGGGGATATGGGGGAGGGGGGAATATGGGGGATATGGGGGAGGGGGGATATGGGGGATATGGGGGAGGGGGGATATGGGGGAGGGGGGATATGGGGGATATGTGGGAGGGGGGGATATGGGGGAGGGGGGATATGGGGGAGGGGGGATATGGGGGATATGGGGGAGGGGGGAATATGGGGGATATGGGGGAGGGGGGATATGGGGGATATGGGGGAGGGGGGATATGGGGGAGGGGGATATGGGGGATATGGGGGAGGGGGGATATGGGGGATATGGGGGAGGGGGATATGGGGGATATGGGGGAGGGGGGATATGGGGAGGGGGGATATGGGGGATATGGGGGAGGGGGGATATGTGGGAGGGGGGGATATGGGGGAGGGGGGATATGGGGGAGGGGGGATATGGGGGATATGGGGGATATGGGGGAGGGGGGAGTATGGGGGATATGGGGGAGGGGGGATATGGGGGATATGGGGGAGGGGGGATATGGGGGAGGGGGATATGGGGGAGGGGGGATATGGGGGATATGGGGGAGGGGGGATATGGGGGATATGGGGGAGGGGGATATGGGGGAGGGGGGGATATGGGGGAGGGGGGATATGGGGGATATGGGGGAGGGGGGAATATGGGGGATATGGGGGAGGGGGGATATGGGGGAGGGGGGATATGGGGGATCTGGGGGATATGGGGGAGGGGGGAATATGGGGGATATGGGGGAGGGGGGATATGGGGGATATGGGGGAGGGGGGATATGGGGGAGGGGGGATATGGGGGATATGGGGGAGGGGGGATATGGGGAATATGGGGGAGGGGGGATATGGGGGATATGGGGGAGGGGGGATATGGGGGAGGGGGGATATGGGGGATATGGGGGAGGGGGGAATATGGGGGATATGGGGGAGGGGGGATATGGGGGAGGGGGGATATGGGGGAGGGGGGGATATGGGGGAGGGGGGATATGGGGGAGGGGGGGATATGGGGGAGGGGGGGATATGGGGGAGGGGGGATATGGGGGATATGGGGGAGGGGGGGATATGGGGGAGGGGGGGATATGGGGGAGGGGGGGATTTGGGGGAGAGGGGATATGGGGGATATGGGGGACGCTCACCCTGCCTGCTCTGACGAGGTCGTTCACCTTCTTGTGGCACTGGGTGCCTGTCCGTGGTGTCAGGGCCACAGCGGTGACGGCCTCTGCCACCTCCCTCCACAGACGCCGGCTGTGGCGTGGGGCAACTCTGCGGCCGTGCCCGGGATACAGGGCGTCCCTCCTCTGCTCCACCGCATCCAGGAGCGCCTCCACATCGCGTGACTCGAACCTCGGGGCTGAGCGACGGCCAGCCATCAAGTCGGGTGTTGCGGTCGGCTGTTCCGGTCGGGTGGGGGGGAGCTGCGCGGCCTTATGAGCCGTCACGCCGTGCAGCGCGTATGACGCTGCACGGCGTGAACCACTGCGCAAGCGCGGATCCCGTTACGTCGCTGCTAGCCCATTTCGGGCCGCAGACTATCGGCCCATTTTTATGACGTGACGCAAGTGGGATTTGCGCCGTTTTTTGCGCCGATCGGCGGAGTTTCCGCCGATAACGGAGAATTTCGCCCCAGATCAACATATTCAAATGAGCCAGAAGGCTTATTTAAATATGCATTCACTGGATACTCCTGGGGCCCAGGATTCACCGGTCGCACTGGGAGACCTCACCAGGGTGCCGCTTAATACTGGTACACACAAACGTGGACCAGTCATAATGGCACTTGGAGAGGGGGAGGTCTCCCAGGCCATTTGAGATACCTGGGTGGTTAAGAACAGGGAAGGATGGCATGCTGGCACTCCTGCAGGTGCCTGGGCACATTGCACTGCCAGCCTGGCACACTGGCATTGCTGCCCTGGCACCCTAGTGCCTTGGTGGCACTGCCAAGATGACAGAGGCACTGCCATAGTGCCAGGCTGGCAGTGCCAAAGTGCCCAGTGATATGCCATCAATCTAACGGAGAACGCAGAGTGAATTAACTATGGCTTTAATTGACTTACAACAGAACTGGCAGCGTGCCCCAGAATGAGCAGTATGAGAGGTCGCAGCTTATATACGCAGGCCCGCGGGGGAGGAGCCACAGGCAGAGCCAAAACCGTACAACATGTAATATAGTGGCAATACTGTACAATACGTAATACTGTGGCAGCACAATACAACACAGTGGTTTCACCACACCAAGGTGCCAGGTTGCCCATGCCAGGGGTCAGGCCCAGGAGCGCCTTACCCATAAAAGATGGGGTGGGGGTGGCTCGAGGACTGCTGAAGAAGTAAGTTAGGTGATGTGGGAAGGTTTGGAAGCTGCGGTGGGTGTGCTGAGGGGGATCGAAAAATCGGGGCTCCCTTTAAAAATGGCCTTGCCAGTGCAGGAAATTCCTAAAGTGTGGTCTCGACGGGGGCATTCCTCGCCGTGACCCAAAAAAAGGCAAAGTGCTGTTGAATAGTGGGGTTGCAGCACCGAGAAACAACCAGCTAAATGCGTCCAAAAACCGGACATGGAATATCTTTCATTGAATCACGTTCCAAACCTCCCTCTGACAAAGCCATACTGACTATCTCTGATCTAACCTTGCCTCCCCAAGTGGCGATTGATTCTTTCCTTCAGAATTTTCTCCAATAATTTCCCGACCACAATCTTATTTACAGACCGGAACATAAAAATGGACATAAACAAATAGAAATTGTGGGAAATCAAAAACGCACATTAGATATTATTTCTGTCAGAATAAAAGTTTCAAAACATCTATTCGTCCTTCGTGTAAGTTTTGCGCAGCATGCTCAGGAACCTGCAACCATGGGAGGGTGCAATTTTTAATGTGATTAATACTGATGCCTTCCAAACAGCATAAACACGGAACAACAATCATTGAAGAAAAACTAATAAGACAATCTCTGAAAAATAGCTCTGAAGCATCAGCAAAAATATGTTGGCACTTCAGTTCTGGTCCGAGGTTTACACCAATTTGGACCAATGTAATTGCAGGAAATCTGTGCATATGACATTCCACCTTGATAGGCAGAGGGAGGGTTAGGGTGGATGGGTGGTTGTGGAGCCAGTATTCTGAATCAATATGTCTTAGCGAGCAGGTATTGGAATTGCGGTATCAAGGAACGAGCAAGAAAATTTGGGAGTCACATAATTTTGCCCACAAGAGGCTCGCAGGGCTGTGTCGGTTCACCCAACTCCCCTATGCCTACTGACCTACATTGCCTCCTGGTCAAGCAACATCTTTATTTTAAATTCCTAATCCTTGTTTTAAACTCCATCCATGGCCTCTCCCCTCCATATCTCTGCCAGCCCCACAACATTCCAGCTTGTCTGCACTCCTTCAGTTTTGGCCCCTTGTGCCTCTCCAATTTTAATTGCTCTGCCATTGGTGCCTGTGCCTTCAGGTGCTGAGGTCCCGAGCTCTGGAATAACCTGCTGACACTGTGGTGATATGCATCACTGTATATACACAAGGGGTTAATGTAAATACACTACAACTAAATAACCACTAGTGGGAGCACCAGAGATATCATGACATGCAGTCATACAGCCAATGGGTCATTACAACAGGACACAACCAATAGGTAATCAGGACACCCAGAGGTGACATTACCACAAGGGGGCACTTCACAGCCCATATAAAAGGACAGGACACATATGCGCTGCCTCTTTCCACAGACAGACATCTAGAGAGTAAATCAGGGTTGATCAGCAGCATCACACCCAGCACGTGGCTTAGAGCAGGCTGGTAAAGATAGACTGAGTTACTACAGTTAGATTAGCAGAGAGTCAAACTCATTTAAGAACTGTGTTAATAGTTCAATAAACACATTGAACTCATTTCATAGCCCTGAACTTCCTTGGTCAAAGAATACATCAAGGAAGCAGCTTATGCTACACGAAGCAGCATAACACAACATGATACCAGGAGTGCCTGTTACATCTATTTAGTTCAACTCAGCAAGATCAGTGACAACCAGCAACCGAACCCAGGCACGATGATCGAGATTCTGGTTCATAATCCACTCAGGTACCACGGCAATCTCAATGCTAACTGCCGTGCTTTCAAGCAACAATTTCAGCTTTACATGGAAGCATCCGACCAACATGGCGTGGCCAATGCTGACAAGATTGCTCTTCTCCTCACCATTGCAGGTGAACATGCAACAGAGATCTTCCGCTCCTTTAAATACTCCAAAGGGCAGGACAGAACGGAATTCCAGACAGTCCTGGACAAATTTGAAAGCTACTGTGAGTTAAACACAAAAGAAATCGGTACAAATGGCGCCAATACTCACCACGAGGCAGAGGTAGGGTTGCAACAGAAGCAAACGGCAATTTTGATTGGCAGCCAACTTGCGCGTATCCAGCCGGCCCAGTCCGCACATGCGCAGTTCCTGGGAAGACATGAACTGAACCGGCAAAACAGTGTTTTGCGCATGCGCGAGAAACCGCGCATGCGCAGTTGCGAAAAGAGCGCACAGTAAAGGAAAAGCGATTTGCGCATGCACAATCCATTCCTACGCTTTACGTCACGAGCGGCATGATGTCAGAGGCCCCGGACCACGTCCACTTAAGGGAGAAATGTCCGAAAATTAAAAAGAGTTTTACAGCCACAAAACACCATTCTTTCGCCTCGAAAGACAGAACAATGCCTGAACTTCTCCCAGTAGTTGAAATCAACCTCCGCAGAACCCTGCAACAAGCAGTTAGCACCATCCAAAGAGATGATTTGGTCCTTGAAGACTACTACTCAGACGATGATGTCTTCCTCGGACACAGAGAGCGCGATGACAATACCGAAACAAAGGAAGGTAATTGGTTTATCGAAGAATACTACTCAGACATGGCTGAGTTATTCGGATATGCTGTTCACAGCATCAGCAACACAGTTGCAAAGCTGAACACGACTCTACTCATGGTAGATGAATCCAATACCATGATGCCATGGCAGATCGTCGATACATTGGATGACAGCAACCTGTCAAATACCCACGAAGAAGACGAAGACCACAGAGAGCGGCCTGATGCCACAGAGGGTGGTCCGCGCACCATGAAGAGTCTCCGACTCCACACAGAGGGTGATCGTCGCACCACGAAGAGTTCCCGACTCCACACAGAGAGCAATGAAAGACTCCACGGCGAGACCACTGCACGACTCTGTTGAGAGCGCACAGATCGACTCCACAGCGAGACCACTGCACGACTCCACACAGGGAATGATGCCAGACTCCACAGAGAGCGATACAAGCCTCCACCGCGAGCTCGTTGACAGACTCCACAATGGAAGCAACTCAAGACTCCATAGCGCAGTCCATGCATGAACAAGACCTTGAAAGTCTATCCACCTGATCTGAGCAACCAGCAGCAGACGATGCAAGTCTACCACGCTCACGTGAACAACCAAAAGACTATGACAGTCTACCCAGCGTATTTGAGCCACCAGAAGAAGACTATGAAAATCTACCCAGCTCATTTAACCAACAAGAAGACACTGAAGGTCTACCCACTGTATGTGAGACAAGTGACGAAGGCGTCACAATTCACATACAAGGTGTGCAACATCACAGCGAGACTGACAGCTCTCAGCTCGTATATACAGAAGCACTCGACAATCAAAGTGAGACTCCTAGTGCGCCCAGTGAGACCACGTCAATTCAAACCTCATCCACTTGAGCCTCTCTGCAAGAACCTGAAATGACTCCAGACGGGGAGCATCAACAAACTAACGATGATTCAAGTGAACCGGACATGACTCCAGATGGGGAGCACCGAGGAATCAAAGACGAAACGCTCAATGAAACAGCAGATACCACAAAGGACACTGACACAGGTAACTTTGTGAAGGACTCGAATTCTCCACTCGGAATGATCATTGAGCGCAACAAACACAACAACAAAACCTACAAAAACAACAACAAAGCAACAAGGAGTGTACCAAAGGCACCAACGTCATCACCACGCATGACAAAAACAACGACAATGGAACAACGACTGGTATGACATGGTACAACTCTGCAAATGCAGGACAATGTGACAGCACAGACCCTAACAATGACAAGAGTACAAACATACCATGGCATGACAACGAATCTTATCAATTCACATTTGCTCTACTACACACAAGCAGACCAGCTTTCAAGGCAGCTGACATACGGCATTAATACGGCAAACACAGACACCAGTCCAGGTCAGACAGGAAAGATGACATCAAGAATCGCTACCACAAGCATCGAAAAGAAAAAGAGTCCAAATCAGACAACAAAGTGATTTGACCATTTGAACATAAGAACATAAGAACTAGGAACAGGAGTAGGCCACCTGGCCCCTCGAGCCTGCTCCGCCATTCAATGAGATCATGGCTGATCTTTGTGGACACAACTCCACTCTCCGGCCCGTACATCATATCCCCGAATCCCTTTATTCTTTAGAAAGGTATCTATCTTTTTCTTAAAGACGTTTAAAGAAGGAGCCTCAACTGCTTCACTGGGCAAGGAATTCCAGAGATTCACAACCCTTTGGGTGAAGAAGTTCCTCCTACACTCCGTCCTAAATCTACTTCCCCTTATTTTGAGGCTATGCCCCCTAGTTCTGCTTTCCCCGACCAGTGGAAACAACCTGCCCGCATCAATCCTATCTATTCCCTTCATAATTTTATATGTTTCAATAAGATCCCCCCGCATCCTTCTAAACTCCAATGAGTACAGTCCCAAACTACTTAACCTCTCGTCATAATCTAATCCCCTCAACTCTGGGATCAACCTAGTGAATCTCCTCTGCACTCCCTCCAGTGCCAATATGTCCTTTCTCAGGTAAGGAGACCAAAACTGAACACAATACTCCAGATGCGGCCTCACCAACACCCGATACAATTGCAGCATAATCTCCCTACTCTTGAACTCCAGCCCTCTTGCAACGAAAGACAAAACTCGATTAGCCTTCTTAATCACCTGTTGCACCTGCACACCAACTCTTTGCGACTCGTGCACCAGCACACCCAGGTCCCTCTGCTCAGCAGCATGTTTTAACATCTTACCGTTTAAATAATAATCCATTCTGCTGTTATTCCTCCCAAAATGGATAGCCTCACACTTGGCAACATTGAATTCCATCTGTCAGACCCTAGCCCATTCACCCAACCTATCCAAATCCTTCTGCAGACATCTGGTATCCTCTGCACTTTTTGCTTTACCACTCATCTTAGTGTCGTCTGCAAACTTTGCCACATTGCACTTGATCCCCAACTCCAAATCATCTATGTAAATTGTGAACAACTGCGGGCCCAACACTGATTCTTGAGGGACCCCACTAGTTACATACAGGTTGCCAACCAGAGAAACACCCATTTATCCCCACCTTTTGCTTTCTGTTAGTTAACCAATCCTCTACCCATGCTACCACTTTACCCTCAATGCCATGCATCTTTAGTTTATGCAGCAACCTTTTGTGTGGCACCTTGTCAAAAGCTTTCTGGAAATCCAGATATACCACATCCATTGGCTCCCAGTTATCTACTGCACTGGTAACGTCCTCAAAAATTCTACCAAATTAGTCAGACACGACCTATCCTTTGTGAACCCATGCTGCGTCTGCCCAATGGGACAATTTCCCTCCAGGTGCCCCGCTATTTCCTCCTTAATGATAGATTCCAGCATTTTCCCTACAACCGAAGTTAAGCTTACCGGCCTAAAGTTACCCGCTTTCTGCCGACCTCCTTTTTTAAACAGTGGTGTCACGTTTGCTACTTTCCAATCCTCTGGGACCACCCCAGAGTCTAGTGAATTTTGATAAATTATCACTAGTGCGTTTACAATTTCCCTAGCCATCTCTTTTAACATTCTGGGATGCATCCCATCAGGGCCAGGAGACCTGTCTACCTTTCGCCCCATTAGCTTGCCCAATACTGCCTCCTTAGTGATTACAATCATCTCAACGTCCTCGCCTATGATATCTTTATTTCCATCAGTCACTGGCATGTTATTTGTGTCCTCCACTGTGAAGACTGACCCAAAAAACCTGTTCAGCTCCTCAGCCATTTCCCTGTCTCCTATTATTAAATCTCCCTTCTCATCTTCCAAAGGACCAATATTTACCTTAGCCACTCATTTTTGTCTTATATATTTGTAGAAGCTTTTACTATCTGCTTTTGTGTTCTGAGCCAGTTTACTTTCATAGTCTACCTTACTCTTCTTCATGGCTTTTTTAGTAGCTTTATGTTGTCCCCTAAAGACTTCCCAGTCCTCTAGTCTCCCACTAATTTTTGACACTTTGTATGTTTTTTCCTTCAATTTAATACTCTCCCTCACCTCCTTAGATATCCACGGTCGATTTTTCCCCTTTCTACCATCTTTCTTTTTTGTCGGTATGAACCTTTCCTGAACACTGTGAAAGATCGCTCGGAAGGTTCTCCACTGTTCCTCAACTGCTTCACCATGAAGTCTTTGCTCCCAGTCTACCTTAGGTAGTTCTTCTCTCATCCCATTGTAATCGCCTTTGTTTAAGCACAAAACACTAGTGTTTGATTTTACCTTGTCATCCTCCAACTGTATTTGAAATTCCACCATATTGTGGTCGCTCCTTCCAAGAGGATCCCGAACTATGAGATCATTAATCAATCCTGCCTCATTACACAGGACCAGATCTAGGACCGCTTGTTCCCTTGTAGGTTCCATTACATACTGTTCCAGGAAATTATCCCGGGCACATTCTATAAACTCCTCCTCAAGGCTGCCTTTACCAACCTGGTTAAACCAATCGATATGCAGATTAAAATCTCCCATGATAACCGCTGTACCATTTCTACAGGCATCCGTTATTTCTTTGCTTATTGCCTGCCCTACCATCCTGTTACTATTTGGTGGCCTATAGACTACTCCTATCAGTGACCTTTTCGCCTTACTATTCCTGATTTCCACCCAAATTGATTCAACCTTGTCCTCCATAGCACCAATATCATCCCTTA
Organism: Scyliorhinus torazame; assembly: GCF_047496885.1. NCBI lineage: Eukaryota > Metazoa > Chordata > Chondrichthyes > Carcharhiniformes > Scyliorhinidae > Scyliorhinus > Scyliorhinus torazame. Next base: position 61,631,587 of record NC_092728.1, read on the forward strand.
CTATTGTCCGGATGCCATCCTTAAACAACAAAGCTACACCACCGCCCTTACCGTCCATTCTATCCTTTCGTATAGTTTGATACCCTCGGATATTTAACCCCCAGTCGTGACCATCTTTTAACCATGTTTCAGTAATGGCCACTAAATCATAGTCATTCACGATGATTTGCGCCATCAACTCATTTACCTTATTTCGTATACTACGAGCATTCAGGTGAAGTACACTTATGCTGTTTTTATGTCTTTGTTATGAATCCTAACACCTTGATCAGCAACTTTTCGCAATTTATTTTTCCTCTTACCCTTTCTCCTAATTTTCCTTGTCTTTGAACCCATATCTCTACATAATAACCTGTCACGTAACCTGCGGCCTTGATCTCCATTAACCATTATACTGTCCATAGCTTTACACTTCCCTTCCTCCCAACTTGCTAGTTTAAAGTCCTTGTGACCAACCTATTTATCCTATTCGCCAGAACACTGGTCCCAGAATGGTTCAGGTGAAGACCGTCCCAACGGTACAGGTCCCTCCTGTCCCAGTACTGATGCCAATGCCCCATGAAATGGAATCCCTCTTTCTCGCACCACTCCTTTAGCCACTCCTTTCCCGCACCACTCCTTAACACCTCCTAATGACTTCTTGGTTCCTTAAGCACAGGAACAATGACGGCGTTCACAAGGAAATTACAACATCAACGTCGACACTTCAATACCAAAACAAGAAAGTCACTCGACCATATAAATTTGTGAACTTTGGACTCATAAATATTATTTGGTACTGTATAATCATCACTGTCATCACGACATGTACATGTCATCACTTATCTACCTATTTTGTTCAATTTTCTTTAACCAAGTACAGAAAATATGTAACACGAAAAAAGCGGGATGTGGTGATATGCATCACTGTATATACACAAGGCGTTAATGTAAATACACTACAACTACGTCACCACTAGAGGGAGCACCAGAGATGTCATGACATGCAGACATACAGCCAATGGGTCATTACAACAGGACACAACCAATGGGTAATCAGGACACCCAGAGCTGACATTACTACAAGGGGGCACTTCACAACCCATATAAAAGGACAGGGCACACATGCTCTGCCTCTTTCCACAGACAGACATCTAGAGAGTACATCAGGATTGATCAGCAGCTTCACACCCAGTACGTGGCTTGGAGCAGGCTGGTAAAGATAGACTGAGTTACTACATTTAGAGTAGCAGAGAGTCGAACTCTTTAGAACTGTGATCTTAGTTCAATAAACAAGTTGAACTCATTTCATAGTCTGGAGCTTCCTTTGTCAAAGCACACATCAAGGAAGCAGCTTATGCTGCACGAAGCAGCATAACACAACAGACACCTCTCCACCTAATGTTCCTCCTTTAAGACATGCCTTCAAACTCTTTATCAACCTTCAGGTCATCTGACCTCATATCTCTTTTTGTGGTCTGATGCCATACTGTCTTTCAAAATACTCGTGTGAGGAGCTTTTGGGATGTTTTATTACATTAAAGATGCCAGATAAATATAAGTTGTTGTTTTGTCCAAGTTTCTTCAATTTCTCCCAGAATTTCAGGCATAAAAGGAAAGTGAAGTCATTTCTTTGGTGTTGTATGGTTATTTTTCTCTGAGCAAATGATTTGTCAATTTGTCCTCGCTGAGACGTGCTTTGTGTTTGCATTTATTTGCTCTATGTTCCAATTGAATGCTTCTGTGGCTTCAGGTTGTAGGGTGTTAGTTACAGTTCGGCAGATCTGAAGATGTCGTTGTGGTCACCTGGAGGTTAACTATAGGTCTTCATTGACTCTTAAAACTATTGGCTGAGTAACCTGTACCTAAAACCCTCGGAGCCAATTTCAGGCAATTTTGGTTTTGGATACTGGGTATAAACTAATATTGCAATAGCCTAAGCCGAGGCTAGCGATTGTCTAAAATAAATAACGTGGCTGGAAAAGTAAGACGTACCACTGAATAATAAATTATTTTTGACATGTTCATGACAAATATCGCTAGGTTAAACAGTGCAGACAAACAACTAGACTTCCAATGTGGCACGGTGGCACAGTGATTAGCACTGCTGCCTCATAGCACCAGGGACCTGGGTTCGATTCCAACCACAGGTCACTGTCTGTGTGTAGTTTACACATTCACCCCGTGTCTGTGTGGGTTTCCTCCGGGTGCTCCGGTTTCCTCCCACAGTCCAAAGATGTGCAGGATGTGCAGGATAGGGTAGGGAATTGGGCGTAGGTAGGATGCTTTTTCAGAGCGTCAGTGCAGACTCAATAAGCTGACTGACCTCCTGCTGCACTGTAGGGTTGCTCCGAGTCTATGAAGGGTCAATGTGGTGCACACAAAGGTTATTTTTGCAGATAAAAGACACCCAGCTTATATTTACAAATGGACAATAAAGGATACAAGCGAGGAGCTGGCTCCATGATTGCTCGTACACACAGCTCTGTCCAAAATGTGACTGAGCCTGGGTGTGGTTCATGTATCCTCTTGCATATATAAACGTTATAACATGGGCGATCCCGTACTCAGTCCCACATCAACGTCATATACGACACAAGCACACTGCTATTTGCATTCCCTGGTTTACGTGGTTTTGAGAAAGGTTCTCATTTCATCCATAGGGAGATTGCGATGGCTTTCTGAAATCCTGATCCAACAATAAAGTTACAGCGATTCCCATTGGCATGTGCTGCAGTACAATAAACTCGGTATATATATATAAATGTTAATATTTAGCAGCTTAAAAGATTAAAAATAGTTTCAGCTAAATCCATTAACTGTTGTTTCATTTACTTTTATTGAGGACAAAGTGATGGAAGATATATAAACTGTCAACTGTCCAAATGTTCTAATACCCAAAAAGTTCTTGCTAAAAATAACCCCTTGGATGCAGAACGAATCAACATTTTAGCGTCGACAGATGTTCATATGAAGCTGAGACTGATGAGTGAAAAGCTGGTAAAATTGCATCAAGTGTGTTGAAGATCTGACCTGCATATGCATTTTCTTGAGAAAATTGATTTGTTTCCTGTTAGGATTTCAAAAAAACAGCACTTACCGAGAAAATAACTTTGGGAACCCTACTCACAGTACTGCATCATGCTAAAAAGTTTAACTCAATTGCGTTTTCTTATTTTAATCAAAGAAGATGATAAAGTGAGGGGGATGATGAGTCTCCATGAATTTGGTCTCATTTTAAGTGTGGACTTCAAAAAATGTGAGTGCACGTGATTGAACTTTTCCAAATTATTTTGTTGCCTGTGAGGCTCTGGTGGTTCAGTTCTGTGTAACACCTCATGACTGGAAAGTAAGGAATAGACATGCTGGGACAACAGCTTAAGGCAGATGTCCGTAATATCATAAGACCATAAGATACAGGAGCAGAATTAGGCCATTCGGCCCATTGCATCTACTCCGCCATTCAATCAGAGATCATAGAATTTACAGTGCAAAAGGAAGCCATTTGGCCCATCAAGTCTGCACCGGCTCTTGGAAAATGGACCCTATTTAAGCCCATGTTTCCACCCTATCCCGTAACCTAGTAACCCCTCTTAACCTATTTGGACACTAAGGGCAATTTATCATGTCCAATCCACCTAACCTGCACATCTTTGGACTGTGGGAGGGAACCCACGCAGACACAGGGAGAACGTGCAGACTCCACACAGACAGTGACCCAAGGCGGGAATCAAATCTGGGATCCTGGAGCAGTGAAGCAACTGTGCTAACCACTGTGCTACCATGCTGCCCTATGGCTGATATGTTTCTCATCCCCCATTTTCCTGCCTTCTCCCCATAACCCCAGATCCACTTAATAATCAGGAATCTATTTATCTCTGTCTGAAGACAAGAGGTGATTTGGCCTCTGCAGCCTTCTGCCGCAAAGAGTTCCACAAATTCACCACCCTTTGGCCTCTCATACCTTGTAAGTTTCAATAATGTTCCCCCTCATCCTTCTAAACTCCAATGAATACAGACCCGGAGTCCTCAACCGCACCTCATATGACAAGCTCTTCATTCCAGGGATCATTCTTGTGAACCTCCCGAGGACCCTTTCCAAGGCCAGCACATCCTTCTCAGGAAGAACCAGGTCACACTGGGGTTAAATTAAATGGTCTGTGCTGGTGAAAACGTGTGATGGAGTCAAGATAAAGTTAGTGGGCATAATGATTAGATGGTCTCCTTCTTGACATTTGTCTATTGTCACCTTGTGGCTATCTAATCTTAAAATTAGTAGAGGCACAAACGGTCTTGAATGGTCCCCTCGAGGTTAACTATTTTAACATCCAGAAATGCAGCTTGTTCCCCCAGCCGTGCACCCTGTAGTTGACTTAAATAGACAACAACTGTTGAAATATTGCCTTGCCATCTGTTTATTTTGGTTTAATTTAGGATAATGACTGATGGCATTTACATAGCGGGTTCAATAAAAAAAAAGACGACCAGATGAAATTGCTGCAGTCAGCAACACTCCTCAATTCTGTGGAAATTGCACTAAACCAGGTGAGACTCACTTCACAAGGACAATTCTTTTGCTCCATAAGTGTAAATGGAGCAGCACAGTGGTTACCACTGTTGCCTCACAGCACCAGGGACCCGGGTTTGATTCTTGCCTTGAGTGACCATCTGTGTGGAGTTTGCACATTCTCCCCGTGTCTGCGTGGGTTTCTTCCGGGTGCTCCGGTTTCCTCCCACGGTGTGCACATTCAGTGGATTGGCCATGCTAAATTGCCCTTAGTGTCCAAAAGATTAGGTCGGTTTATGGGGATAGGATGGGGGGATGGGCCTATGTTGTGGTGCTCTTTCAGAGGGCCGGTGCAGACTCCATAGGCTGAATGGCCTCTTTCTGCACTGTAGAGATTCTATGATTCTCAGTAAGTTCAGTCCAGTAATGACTTGCTTCTGGCGGTAGTGCCGCACGAAAGCACGCTTACCTCCTAAAATTAGCACGGTAATGTTTGCTCAATTTTAACAACTTTGAAAGCTGAAGCACACATCAGTGTGGCACCCAAATATTTCCAGATTTTTAATCTTTATTCTCAGTGTGTGAAAATCTTTCAGCTTACTGCATACATCAGGACAGTCTGTTTTACAGATATTTCTCACGGATTTTTTTTAAAGCGTTCTGTGTTGAGGAACAGGAGGGATAATTTTTAGAGCGAGTGTGATCACTCGCAACTTCCAGTTGGGCTATTTTTGAGGTATCACAGAAAGAAGGAATTCGCATTTATATAAAGCCTTTCTTTACCTCAGGATCACAAAAAATGCCTTGCAGTCAAGTACTTTTTGAAGGGTATTAAGTATTATAACTCCCACACACAGCAGGGATACAATAACAGATAATTGGTTGTAGTGGTTTTGGTTGAGAGGTACAATATTTGCCTGAATATCAAGGAGAACTCATTTGTTCTTCTTCAAAATAGCTGCACAATATTGCTGCTTACACTTGAGAGGGAAGATTGGGTCTTGGGTTAACAACAGTGGGTCAGCACCATAATGTGGCATCCTAGATTCTGGGCTGAATTTTCACCGAGTTGGATTTCATGATTGCAAGCTGGTTTTTCACAAGAGCCTGCCCACAGCACTCCCAACGGATTGGCTCCATTGTGGAGATAGGCATGTCCTATACCACCACAATTTTCATGGAATCAGGCCAGATTTTGAAAGAGTCGTGGCTCATGGCACCTCAGAGGAGTCAAGTCTCGTCTGCTTGAGAGAACCTTTTAAAAGGGGAGTTCAAAAGATCCTCCTCATGCCCCCATGCCAAGCTATGCCATCCACATGCTCCTTATGGCCCCTCATACCCCCAGTGCCAAATTCAGCCCTTCCACCCAGCTCCCATATCCTGTAATGCACCCCAGGCCAAACTATGCCCTTCTATCCATCCCAAAAGGCTTTTAACATTCCCCAAAAGCCATTCATTTTGGCAGTATCTTACCGTCCCATTGATGGTGCACACCCGCCATGGGTTTCATGGCAATGAGGAGTGCGTTCAGTGGGAATCCCCATTGACAACGGAAGGCCAAAGGATCCCGATATCGACGACCGGTGAGCCACTCTTCACTACTGCACAACATGCTGCGGAGTGGGAAGAAAATCCCACGCAAGGGCATTTACTATACCCATTGACTCACTATACACTGTTCGGAACTAGTGAACCTGATAGTGAAAGTAGAATGTGTAAAAAGAAGAAAGCTTTAAAAAGTAATTCATAACATCCTGCTATATTAATAAAAATACATTTCACTTAATTTTTATTCTTTTATGGTATTTAGGCATTTCTGACTAGGCTAGCATTATCTTATTACCCATCGTTAATGCCCCTTAAGAAGGTGGTGATGAGCCAACTTCTTGAACCACTGGAGTACATGTGGTGTAGGTTCACCACAGTGAAGTGTAGTGGAGAGAGTTCCAGGGTTTTGACTCAGTGACGGTGAAGGAATGACAATATCCAAGTCAGTATTGTGTGTGAATTGCAGGGGAGCTTCCAGGTGCTGGTGTTCCCATGCATCTGCTGTACTTCCAGGAGGTAGAGGTCACGGGTTGGAAAGGTTTTGTCGAAGGAACCTTGATGATTTGCTGCAATGTATCTTGTAGATGGTACAACTGCTGCCACTGTGCATCGATGGTGGAGGATGTGGTGTTGGAGCTGGTGCATGGAGGGATGATCAAGCGGGCAGCTTTGTCCTGGACGGTATTGAGCTTCATGAGTGTGAATTGAGCTGCACTCATCCAGGCAACTGGTGCCTATTCCATCACATTCCTGACTTGTGCCTTGGAGATGGTGGACAGGATTTTGGGAGCCAGGAAGTGAGTTACTCACCACGGAATCCCCATCTATGACCTGTTCTTGCAGCCACAGTATTTTTATGGCTGGTCCAGTTCAGTTTCTGATAAATACTAACCCGCAGGAGGTTGACGGTGGGGGATTCGGTACTGGCAATGTCATTTAATATCAAGGGGCAATGATTAGATTATTTTGTTGGAGATGGTCTAAACTTGTGTGACACAAATTTGATTTGGTACTTAGCAATCCAAGCTTGTATGTTGCCCAAATCCTCCTGCATATAGGCACGGACTGCTTCAGTAGCAGAGGGGCCATGAATGTTGCCGAACATTGTGCAATCATCAGTGCAAACTCCACTTCTGACCTTCTAAAGAACATAGAACTGTACAGCACAGTACAGGCCCTTTGGCCCATGATGTTGTGCCAAACTATTCTGAAACTAAGATCAAATCAACCTACTCCCAATCATTCTAGTGCACTTCATATGCCTATCCAATAACCGCTTGAAAGTTCCGAAAGTGTCCGACTCCACTACCATAGCTGGTTGCGCGTTCCATGCTCCAACCACTCTCTGAGTAAAGAACCTACCTCTGACATCCCTCCTATATCTCCCACCCTGAACCTTGTAGTTATGCCCCCTTGTAACAGCTACATCCACCCAAGGAAAAAGTCGCTGAACGTTCACTCTATCTATCCCTCTCATCATCTTATACACCTCAATTAAGTCACCTCTTATCCTCCTTCGCTCCAATGAGAAAAGCCCTAGCTCCCTCAACCTTTCCACATAAGACCTATCCTCCAATCCAGGCAGCATCCTGGCAAATCTCCTTTGCACCCTTTCCAATGCGTCCACATCCTTCCGATAATGAGGTGGCCAGAACTGCACACAATACTCCAAATGTGGTCTAACCAAGGTCTTGTACAGTTGCAGCATAACCTCACGGCTCTTAATAAATGCGAACACACTATAGGCTTTCTTCACGGCTCTATCCACTTGGGTGGCAACTTTCAGAGATCTATGGACATGAACTCCAAGATTCTATTCCTCCACATTCTTCAGAACCTTGCTGTTAACCCTGTAATCCGCATTCAAATTTGTCCTACCAAAATGAATCACCTCACACTTATCAGGGTAAAACTTCATCTGCCACTTTTCAGACCAGGTCTGCATCCTATCAATGTCTCTTTGCAGCCTACAACAGCCCTCCACATTATCCACTACTCCACCAATCTTGGTGTCATCAGTAAATTTACTAACCCAACCTTCAACTCCATCATCCAAGTCATTGATAAAAATCACAAATAGCAGAGGACCCAGCACTGATCTCTGTGGTACACCGCTGGTGACTGGGCTCCAGGATGAAAATTTACTATCTATCACCACCTTCTGTCTTCTATGTGATAGCCAGTTACTGATCCAATTGGCCAAATTTCCCTCTATGCCATGCCTCCTTACTTTCTGCATGAGCCGACCATGGGGCACCTTATCAAACGCCTTCCTAAAATCCATATATCCAACATCAACTGCTCTACCTTCATCTATGTACTTAGTTACCTCCTCAAAGAATACAATCAAACATGTGAGGCAAGACTTACCCCTCACAAATCTGTGCTGACTATCCTGGATTAAGCTGTATCTTTCCAAATGATCATAAATCCTATCCCTCAGGACCTTTTCCAATAATTTACCTATGGCCGAAGTGAGACTAACCGGCCTATAATTCCCAGGGTTATACCTATTCCCTTTTTTGAACAAGGGGACAACATTCGCCTCTCTCCAGTCTTCTGGCACTATTCCTGTAGACAGTGAGGACATAAAGATCAAAGCCAAAGGTTCTGCAATCTCATCCCTCGCCTCCCAAAGAATCCTAGGATATATCCCATCAGGCCCAGGGGACATCTATCCTCAGGCTTCTCAAAATTTCTAACACATCTTCTTTCCGAATATCTATCTCCTCCAGACTACCAGCCTGTATCGCATTATTCTCCTCAACAACATGGCCTCTCTCCTTTGTGAACACTGAAGAAAAGTATTCATTTAGAGCCTCTCCTATATCTTCAGACTCCATGCACACGTTCCCACTACTGTCCTTCACCGGCCCTAACTTCACCTTGGTCAATCTTTTATTCCTCACATAAGTGTAAAATGCCTTGGGGTTTTCCTTGATCCTACCCGCCAAGGACTTCTCATGCCCCCTTCGAGCTCTCCTAAGCCCTTTCTTGAGCTCCTTCCTAGCTATCATGTATCCCTCAAGTGCCCTAACGGAACCTTGTTTTCTCATCCTTACATAAGCCCCCTTCTTCCTCTTGACAAGACATTCAACCTCTTTTGTAAACCATGGTTCCCTCACTCAACCATTTCCTCCCTGCCTGACAGGGACATACATATCAGGGACATGCAGTATTTGCTCCTTGAACAAGCTCCACATCTCAATTGTGCCTATCCCTGACAGTTCCTGTTTCCATCTTATACTCCCCAATTCTTGCCTAATCACATTGTAATTACCCTTCCCCCAGTTATAAACCTTGCCCTGCCGTATGTTCCTATCCCTTTCCAGTGGTATAGTGAAAGTCACCGAATTATGGTCACTATCTCCAAAGTGCACAAAATCTAACACTTGGCCCGGTTCATTACCCAGTACCAAATCCAATGTTGCCTCGCCTCTTGTCGGTCTATCCACATATTGTGTGAGGAAACCCTCCTGCACACGCTGGATAAAAAGAGCCCCATCCAAACTATTCGAATTATAATGGTTCCAATCAATATTTGGAAAGTTAAAGTCACCATGACAACTATCCTGTGACTACCCTGCACCTATCCAAAATCTGCATTGCAATCTTTTCCTCCACATCTCTGTTACTGTTTGGGGGCCTATAGAAGACTCCTAACAAAGTGACCACTCCTTTCCTATTTCTAACTTCAGCCCACACTACCTCAGTTGACAGATCCTCCTCAAACTGCCTTTCTGCAGCCATTATACTGTCCTTGATTAACAATGCCACTCCTCCACCTCTTTTACCACCTTCCCTAATCTTACTGAAACATCTAAATCTCGGAACCTCCAACAACCATTCCTGCCCCTGTTCTATCCACGTCTCTGTAATGGCCACAACATCGTAGTCCCAGGTACCAGTCTATGCTTCAAGCTCACCAACCTTATTCCTGATGCTCCTCGCATTGAAGTAGACACACTTCGTGCCTGCAGGTCCACTCTTGTGACCTTGGTACCTTCCTCAGTACTGCACTACCCTCAACTTCCTGAATTCCAGCAACGCTATCTCCTGGACTCCAAATCAGTTTCCCACCCCCCTGCCAAATTAGTTTAACCCCCCCCCCCCCGAAGAGCTGTAGAAAATTTCCCTCCCAGGATATTGGTGCCCCTCTGGTTCAGGTGTAACTCGTCCTGTTTGTACAGGTCCCACCTTCCCCTTAATGTGCTCCAATAATCCAAGTAACTGAAACTCTCTCTCCTACACCATCCTTGTAGCCACATGATTAACTGCACTCTCTCCCTGTTCCTCACCTCGCTAGCACGTGGCACTGGCAGCAAACCAGAGATGACAACAAGGTCTGTCCTGGCTCTCAGATTCCAACCTTGCTCCCTGAATTCCTGTTTTACATCCCCGTCCCTTTTCCTACATATGTCGTTGGTACCGATGTGTACCACAACTTGTGACTGCTCCCCCTCCCCTTAAGGATCCTGAAAACACGATCAGAGACGTCACGGACCTTGGCACCCGGGGGGCAACACACCAACCGTGAGCCTCTATCATTGCCACAAAACCTCCTATCTGTACCTCTAACTAGAGAGTCTCCAATAACTAATGCTCTCCTGCTCTCCCCCCTTCCCTTCTGAGCCACAGGGACAGATTCAGTGACAGAGACCTGGTCACCATGGCTTACCTCTGGTAGGCATCCCCCCTCAACAATATCCAAAACAGTATACCTGTTATTGAGGGGAACAACCGCAGGGGGTCCCTACACTGACTGCTTCTTCCCCCTCCTTTTAAACGTCACCCAGCTGTCGTGTTATTCACCCTGGGGTAACACGGACTGCAACACGATGCAGTGAAATGATCAAGCATACACCAAACGTAGGCATTGGTTCAATAAGATTTATTGAACTTCAGTAACGAAGCACACAGCTGCTTGTGGGTTGACTCTATATTACTCTAAGTAAACTAACATTAATTTTCTAGACCAGGCTAACTCTGATCCACGTGTAGAAGGTGTTCAATGATTTGTACACCCTGACTGTCACTACAGTTGTCACCAGTGGAAGAAAGCAGAGTGCTGATGCCTCGTGTGTTTTATAGTTGGAAGCCCCCACCTGGTATTCTGCCTGGTAATTGGTGGTGTTCTGTTCTGTATGTTGATTGGCTCACCTGGGTGTCTGTCACTGCCTGCTTTTACCTCATGATGTGCATGGGTGCATATTATGACATCCCCCTTTTTAATAAAATTTGTAGCTGCTTAGAGTATATACGACATATTTACAAAAGTAACTATATACAGCAATTGGTGAGTGAATGGATATGTACATGTAAGGTGTCTAACGTGCAGAAACATAACAGTATATATACAAAGGAACTATTTATAAGTCCAGTCGTTGGGGCTGTCGTCGGATTCTTGTGGACCGCCTGAGAGGTGGAGGCGGGGATGATGGTGTCTTGACAGGTTGGCATGCAGCCAGATTGATGGCCTCGTGGAGCGAGGTGTCCGGATAAGGCAGAACGACATCTGGGAACGTGAGATCCGGTGGTGGGCAGGCAAGTTTGCGTAGTGCCCTTCTGTTGCACCTGACAATAGATCCATCAGCCATGTGAACCACAAAGGACCTGGGAGCTGCCTGTCGAACAACAGCTGGAGCTGACCAGCCTTCACCAGGCAACCTGATGCGAACAGCATCCTTCGGAGAGAGCACGGGCAGATCAGTAGCATGAGCATCATATGTTAGCTTTTGCCGGGTTCTGATCTGCTGCATCTTTTGCAGCACTGGAAGGTGATCCAGGTCAGGTACATAAATGGCCAGAACCGTCGTCCGCAGGTTACGATTCATAAGGAGCTGTGCCGGAGACATACCATTGGACAGAGTGGTTGCCCTGTATGCCAGAAGAGCAAGATTAAAGTCTGAAGCTGAGTCTGCATAATCCACATTGAGGATGGGTGTGTGTGCTGCTGAATGCGAGGAGGCCTTGTCATGCATGGTGATTATGCCCACTCGATATGGGGACTCCAGGCAGTCATCCTCTGGATCTGTGATGGGATCAAGTTCCAAATCCAGCAGCCCTTGCTGCACACTTCAAACGTATCTGCGTTGGAACTGAGATCGCTGGCCCCCTATCGGAGGTGCAGACCTGCATAATGCCGCATAATGGCCAAGCTTCTTGCAGTTGAGACATCGCCTGCCTCTTACAGGGCATTGCCGCTTTAAATGGGCGATGCCGCAGTTGGGGCACGTCATCACGTTGACGTCGTGATGCTCGGTGCGTCATCGCACATGCGTAGTGCAGTCAGCCGCCGCTTGCAACTGCGCAGTGTAGTCTTCGGCCGCTTCATTCTCCCAACCGTGGTGCGCATGCTTGGGACCCCTGGAAGAGCACGCGAAATGGCCGCCTTCATCGATGCTCAGGCGCCGCATTCAGGCGATGGCCTGTACACTCTCAGCCTCGTGGGAGGCAAGTTGGTCCTGGTCTGCTGACTTAAGGCGGGAATAGTGACTTTTCGCCTGTTCGTGGACTTTGCACGTCTCGATGGCCACTGGGTCATATTTTTTATCTTTAGGAGCTGCTCCCGCAGGGCGTCGGAGTGGACGCCAAACACGATCTGATCCCTGATGAGGGAGTCAGCGGTGTCACCGTAGTTGCAGGATTGCGCGAGAATGCGAAGATAAGTGAGAAAAGACTGGAAAGGCTCATCCTTACCCTGAAGGCGCTGCTGGAAGATATAACACTCAAAGCTTTCGTTCGTCTCGACCTCACAGTGACTGTCGAATTTGGCTAAGACGGTCTGGAACTTGGTCTTTTCCTCACTGTCGGCAAAAGTGAGCGAATTGAAGATTTAGATGGCCTGGTCCCCCGCAGTCGACAGTAGCAGCACGATTTTTCGGGCATCCGACGCACTTTCGAGGCCGAAGGCCTCAAGATATAGACTAAATTTCTGCTTGAAGACCCGCCAGTTGGCGCCAAGGTTCCCGGAGATCTGGAGCTGTGGAGGTGCCTGGATCTTTTCCATGCCGCAGGAAGGCAGTTGCTGGTCGGCAGTGAATTTTCAAAAGTAAATTACTTAGAAGCAGTAGCCACTCCTGGTATCATGTTGCGTTAGTGAATAACACTACCTTACAGGAGAAGCAGCCTCCAGATTTTCGGCGGAAGCAGTGTCCAGGGGCCTGGAAGGGAAGGTAAGAATAACTTTAAAAACTTACCTTTGCAGCTGCAGGAAGTCGGCCGTGGGGATTTCTGGGAAGATTTGTTATTGCCTGTATATACGTTGGGCAGTTGCTAAACCCGAGACACTACACTTGTAGTGTCCCCCACCCTTCCACCTCCTCCAACCTAAGGAGTTGAGTGATTATCAGGTAAGCTCTTCCTTTCTTTTTCTTGTTTTATCTAGAGGGGATGGCAGGGAAGGCAGTGCAATGTTCCTCCTGCAGAATGTTTGAGATGTGGGACGCTGCCAGTGTCCCTGCTGATTTCATCTGTGGGAAGTGTACCCATCTCTAACGCCTCAGAAACTGCGTTAGGGAACTGGAGCTGGAGCTGGATGAACTTCGGATCATTCGGGAGGCAGAGGTGGTTATAGATAGTAGCTTCAGGGATGTAATAACTCCGAAGAATAGATAGATGATGGTGAGAGGGGCTGGGAGGAAGCAGTCAGTACAGGGATCCCCCGTGGTCGTTCCCCTTAGTAACAAGTATACCGCTTTGGATACTGTTGGCGGGGGGGGGGGGGGGGGGGGGACTTACCAGGGGTAAGCCATGGGGTGCAGGTCTCTGGCACAGAGTCTGTCCCTGTTGCTCAGAAGAGAAGGGGGGAGAGGAGTAGAGCATTTGTCATTGGAGACTCCATAGTTAGGGGGATAGATAGGATATTCTGTGGGAACAAGAGAGACACGTGGTTGGTGTGTTGCCTCCCAGGTGCCAGGGTCCGCGATGTCTCTGGTCGTGTTTTCGGGATCCTTAACGGGGAGGGGGAGCATCCCCAAGTCGTGGTCCACATAGGTACCAACGACATAGGTAAGATAAGGGATAGGGATGTAAGGCAGGAATTCAGGGAACTAGGGTGGAAACTTAGATCTAGGACAAACAGAGTTATTATCTCTGGGTTGTTACCTGTGCCACGTGCTAGCGAGACGAGGAATAGGGAGAGAGAGCAGTTGAACACATGGCTACAGGGATGGTGCAGGAGGGAGGGTTTCAGTTTCCTGGATAATTGGGCTCATTCTTGGGTAGGTGTAACGTCTACAAACGGAATGGTCTACACCTGGACCTGAGGGGTACCAATATGCTGGGGGGGATATTTGCTAATGCTCTTCGGGAGGGTTTAAACTAGATCGGCAGGGGATTGGGAACCTGAATTGTAGCTCCAGTATACAGGAGGTTGAGAGTAGTGAGGTCATGAGTAAGATTTCAAAGTTGCAGGAGTGTACCGGCAGGCAGGAAGGTGGTTTAAAGTTTGTCTACTTCAATGCCAGGAGCATCTGGAATAAGGTGGGTGAACTTGCGGCATGGGTTGGTATCTGGGACTTCGATGTTGTGGCCATCTCGTAGACATGGATAGAGCAGGGACAGGAATGGTTGTTGCAGGTGCTGGGATTTAGATATTTCAGTAAGCTCAGGGAAGGTGGTAAAAGAGGGGGAGGGGTAGCATTGTTAGTCAAGGACAGTATTACTGTGGCAGATAGAACGTTTGATGAGGTCTCGTCTACTGAGGTAGTATGGGCTGAGGTTAAAAACAGGAAAGCTGAGGTCACCCTGTTAGGGGTTTACTATAGGCCTCCGAAAAGTTCCAGAGATGTAGAGGAAAGGATTGCAAAGATGATTCTGGATAGGAGCGAAAGTAACAGGGTAGTTGTTATGGGGGAACTTTAACTTTCCAAATATTGACTGGAAATGCTATAGTTCGAGTACTTTAGATGAGTCTGTTTTTGTCCAATGTGTGCAGGAGGGTTTCCTGACACAGTATGTAGATAGGCCAATGAGAGCCGAGGCCATATTGGATTTGGTACTGGGTAATGAACCAGTACAGGTGTTAGATTTGCAGGTAGGTGAGCACTTTTGTGATAGTGACCACAATTTGATTAAGTTTACTTTAGTGATGGAAAGGGATAGGTATATACCGCAGAGCAAGAGTTATATCTGGGGGAAAGGCAATTATGATGCTGTGAGGCAAGACTAGGATGCATCAGATGGAGAGGAAAACTGCAGGGGATGGGCACAATGGAAATGTGGAGCTTGTTCAAGGAACAGCTACTGCGTGTCCTTGATAAGGATGTACCTGTCAGGCAGGGAGGAAGTGGTAGAGCGAGGGAACCGTGGTTTACTAAAGCAGTTGAAACACTTGTCAAGAGGAAGAAGGAGGCTTATGTAAAGATGAGACATGAAGGTTCAGTTAGGGCGCTCGAGAGTTACAAGTTAGCTAGGAAGGACCTAAAGAGAGAGCTAAGAAGAGCCAGGGGGGGACATGAGAAGTCTTTGGCAGGTAGGATCAAGGATAACCCTAAAGCTTTCTATAGATAAGTCAGGAATAAAAGAATGACTAGGGTAAGAGTAGGGCCAGTCAAGGACAGTTGTGGGAAGTTGTGCGTGGAGTCTGAGGAGATAGGAGAGGTGCTAAATGAATATTTTTCATCAGTATTCACACAGGAAAAGGACAATGTTGTCGAGGAGAATTCTGAGATACAGGCTACGAGACTAGAAGGGCTTGTGGTTCATAAGGAGGTGTTAGCAATTCTGGAAAGTGTGAAAATAGCTAAGTGCCCTGGGCCGGATGGGATTTATCCTAAGATTCTCTGGGAAGCTAGGGAGGAGATTGCTGAGCCTTTGGCTTTGATCTTTAAGTCATCTTTATCTCCAGGAATAGTGCCAGAAGACTGGAGGATAGCAAATGTTGTCCCCTTGTTCAAGAAGGGGAGTAGAGACTAACCCCGGTAACTATAGACCAGTGAGCCTTACTTCTGTTGTGGGCAAAGTCTTGGAAAGGTTTATAAGAGATAGGATGTATAATCATCTGGAAAGGAATAATTTGATTAGAGATAGTCAACACGGTTTTGTGAAGGGTAGGTCGTGCCTCACAAACCTTATTGAGTTCTTTGAGAAGGTGAACAAACAGGTGGATGGGGGTAAAGCAGTTGATGTGGTGTATATGGATTTCATTAAAGAGTTTGATAAGGTTCCCCATGGTAGGCTGTTGCAGAAAATACGGAGGCATGGGATTCAGGGTGATTTAGCAGTTTGGATCAGAAATTGGCTAGCTGGAAGAAGACAAAGGGTGATGGTTGATGGGAAATGTTCAGACTGGAGACCAGTTACTAGTGGTGTACCACAAAGATCTGTTTTGGGGCCACTGCTGTTTGTCATTTTTATAAATTACCTGGAGGAGGGCGTAGAAGGATGGATGAGTAAATTTGCAGATGACACTAAAGTCGGTGGAGTTGTGGACAGTACGGAAGGATGTTACAGGTTACAGAGGGACATAGATGAGCTGCAGAGCTGGGCTGAGAGGTGGCAAATGGAGTTTAGTGCAGAAAAGTGTGAGGTGATTCATTATGGAAGGAATAACAGGAAGACAGAGCACTGGGCTAATGGTAAGATTCTTGGTCGTGTGGATGAGCAGACAGATCTCGGTGTCCATGTACATAGATCCCTGAAAGTTGCCACCCAGGTTGAGAGGGTTGTTAAGAAGGCGTACGGCGTGTTAGCTTTTATTGGTGGAGGGATTGAGTTTCGGAGTCATGAGGTCATGTTGCAGCTGTACAAAACTCTGATGCGGCTGCATTTGGAGTATTGCGTGCAATTCTGGTCGCCGCATTATAGAAAGGATGTGGAAGCATTGGAAAGGGTGCAGAGGAGATTTACCAGAATGTTGCCTGGTATGGAGGGAAGATCTTATGAGGGAAGGCTGAGGGACTTGAGGCTGTTTTCGTTGGAGAGAAGAAGGTTAAGAGGTGACTTAATTGAGGCATACAAGAGGATCAGAGGATTAGATAGGGTGGACAGTGAGAGCCTTTTTCCTCGGATGGTGATGTTTAGCACGAGGGGACATAGCTTTAAATTGAGGGGAGATAGATATAGGACAGATGTCAGAGGTAGGTTCTTTACTCATAGAGTAGTAAGGGCGTGGAATGCCCTGCCTGCAATAGTAGTGGACTCGCCAACATTAAGGGCATTCAAATGGTCATTGGATAGACATATGGCCGATAAGGGAATAGTGTAGATGGGCTTTAGAGTGGTTTCACAGGTCGGCGCAACATCGAGGGCCGATGGGCCTGTACTGCGCTGTAATGTTCTATGTTCTATGATCAAGCATACACCAAACATAGGCGTTGGTTCAATATGATTTATTGAACTTCAGTAACGATGCACACAGCTGCCTGTGGGTTGACTCTCTACTACTCTAAGTAAACTAACATTAATTATATAGACCAGGCGAGCTCTGATCCATGTGTAGAAGGTGTTGAATGATTTATACACCCTGACCGTCACTACAGTTGTCATCAGTGGAAAGAGGCAGAGTGCTGATGTCTCGTGTGTTTTATAGTTGGAAGCCCCCCTCTGGTGTTCTGTCTGGTGATTGGTGGTGTTCTGTTCTGTATGTTGATTGGCTCACCTGGGTGTCTGTCACTGCCTGCTTTTACCTCATGCATATTATGGCACCAGCTACCTTCATTCTTAGGAGTAACTACATCCCTGCAGCTTCGATCTATAACCGACTCTACCTCCCGAATGATCCTCAGTTCATCCAGCTCCATCTCCAGTTCCCTAACACGGTCTTTGAGGAGCTGGAGATGGGTGCACTTCCTGCAGGTGAACTCAGTAGGACCACTGATGGTGTCCCTCACCTCGAACATCCTGCAGGAGGAATATTGCACCGCCCTCTCTGCCATCCCTTCCATTTATAAACTTGACAATTACAGAGAGAGAAAAAAAAGCTTATCTGATTTTCATACTCCCCGCAGTTCCGAGGTGGTGGAAGGGTGGAGAGAGGAAAAAGAAAGAAAAGCTTACCTCACCAACTCACCACACAGTCTTTTTCTTTTGGTTAGAGGAGGAGGATGGGTGAGAGACAATGCCTGTGTAGTGTCTCTGGTTTAGGCACTGCCTGAAATATATTAGTTCTAGAAATTCACCTGACGGCAGCTGTCCAAAATTCACTCCCCACAACAGCCAATCAGCGTCGCCACTCTGCTGTCCTCTGATGGAGGGAAGTTCATTAATGAAGCAGCTGAAGATGGTTGGACCTAGGACACTACCCTGAGCAACTCGTGCAGTGATATCCTGGGGCTGAGCCTATTGACCTCTCAGCCAATCCTCATTATGTATTCAAAGCCCAGGGACCAGACAACCATTACTCTTTATGAAACAGCTAAGTACCAGAGGAAAAATTGCTTGATTGACAGCTCAGGCACTCTAAACTCTGCACTCAATGTTTGTTTACACAAGGTTAAATGGCTGTAAGAAGGGCTTACCTGTTTTGCGTTTGACACATTAAAGGGCCTGGAAGATTGCCATTTTTATTGCCTTCGAGTGAAATTACTTTTTTAACAAAGTAGAAAGTGAAGAATTAATTACTTTTTAAAGTTTTATTTCAAACACATCTCTATCAATAGAGGTTAATTGGTTCTAAACAGTACATCATTGGTCAATGGGCATGAAAGCGGGTTGAAGTGGGAATATTTTTGACTCACACTACCCACCTTGAGTTATAATATTCCTGCCTATATGTTCACATTTCTGGGGCGAAGTTCTCTGGAAACGGCGCGATGTCCGCCGACTGGCGCCCAAAACGGCGCAAATCAGTCAGGCATCGGGCCGCCCCAAAGGTGTGGAATGCTCCGCATCTTTGGGGGCCGAGCCCCAACCTTAAGGGGCTAGGTCGGCGCCGGACGAATTTCCGCCCCACCAGCTGGCGGAAAAGGCCTTTGGTGCCCCGCCAGCTGGCGCGGAAATGACATCTCCGGGCGGCTCATGCGCGGGAGCGTTAGCGGCCGCTGACGGCATTCCCGCGCATGCGCAGTGGAGAGAGTCTCTTCCACCTCCGCCATGGTGGAGACCGCGGCGAAGGCGGAAGGGAAAGAGTGCCCCCACGGCACAGGCCCGCCCGCGGATCGGTGGGCCCCAATCGCGGGCCAGGCCACCGTGGGGGCACCCCCCGAGGCCAGATCGCCCCGGGCCCCCCCCAGGACCCCAGAGCCCACCCACGCCGCCTTGTCCCACCGGTAAGGTAGGTGGTTTAATCTACGCCGGCGGGACAGGCATTTTAGCGGCGGGACTTCGGCCCATCCGGGCCGGAGAATCGCGGGGGGTGGCCCGCCAACAGGCGCGGCGCGATTCCCGCCCCCGCCGAATATCCGGTGGTGGAGAATTCGTCAACCGGCGGGGGCGGGATTCACGCCAGGCCTCGGCGATTCTCCGACCCGGCGGGAGGGTCGGAGAATTTCGCCGCTGAAGTGGTACTTGGAACCAAAACACTCCTGTGTCAAGATGAGAATGATACCTGCTAAGCCATGGCTGACAATGCCCTGGTTGTAATTATTTATATATATATATGGTGGCCGGAATTCTCCGGGTTTTGGGATCCTCTCTTGGGATCTGGCCGCATACCCCCATTGTGGGTTCCTGGTAGCATGGGGTGGCTTCAGTGGGAAATCCCATTGACCAGCGGCGGGACTGGAGAATTCTTCAGCCAGTAAATGGCGCACTGCCAACAAACACTCAGCTGAGGTCCAGAGAATCAAGCCCAATATATATACATATATATAAATATACATAATATATACAGATGAACACTTGGTGATGGAAGCAGATAAACGGAAAGAAAATGGTGTGAACTGGCTAATGATTGAAAGAGTGTGAATTTAGGACTGCGATTGAACATAGGAACATAGGAATCAGGAGCAGAAGTAGGCAATTCAGCCCTGTGAGCTTGCTCCACCATTCAATCAGATCATGGCTGAGTAGAGTAGAGTTCTTGAGGCAAGCGTTAAAAAGTACTGACCGAGAATGTGGTCAAATAGAACTTACAAATGTTTTCCATTTGAGCAGCCAAAGTTTCAAGCCACATTCATTGGAGATCTAACTCACTGTGGCATAAAAACACTCAACACATGCCTTTTCCAACAATTCTTCATCTACTAATGCTGACAATAGAATAGCCATTAACAGCTGTCATTGAATTGAGGCAAAAGTCATTTCCGCTGCAAGGGAAGAAACATTAGGGTTGATTCAAGTTTGAGCAGAACCATGCTTACAAGCAACAATGTCTGAAGCCTTGGTGAAGGTCACTATTCTCTTCCTGAACAACCAGGGTAATGTGAAACTGAGGAAATGTTCATTTGTATTTAAAAACACCTAATTGCTATGATAAGGCATCTTGCACACCATTACACCACATATATAGCGTGGACTATGAGGGAAGCAATCAGCAATATAATGGCACCGCTGATTGCATCTGGTCTGCATCAATTGAATGAATAAGAAGATTGTGAGAAGAAAGCAGAAACATATGCTGCAAAAGATAAAGAAGTTCCTGGAGGGCAAAGTATTTCTGGCAATTTACAGAGGTGTAAGAGCAAACGGTTTCTAGATTTCATAGCATTCATTCTGCAGTCACAAATTCAGTCCTTCTGCTCCTCTTCCTTTAACGCTCTCCCTCCCTCACTCCATCCCTACCTCATCCTTTCACACTTCCCAACGAAAACAGAAAATACTGGACAATCTCAGCAGGTCTGACAGCATCTGCGGAGAGAAAACGGAGCTAATGTTTTGAGTCTGGATGACTCTTTGTCAAAGTTCTTTAACCCTTCCTTCTGTTGCCTCCCAAACTCCCTCTCCGCTTCCCATCTCAAAAGTGATGCCCGAATGCAGTATTTTCTTCTTTGCTCTTCCATTGAACAAACTGTGCGCTTGGGTTTATGGAACCAGGAAATATTCCAAAGATATCACTATTGTAAAACTGCAAGGGGTATTAAATGCACTGCTTGAGGCAAAGGGGATGTTGAAGATATCCACAGAGATTGCTAAGAAATGAATAGTTTATTAAAAATCAAAAGAGTAGTTTTTATTTATTAATGCAGTGCCAATTTTGTGATGATGTCTGTGGGTTCTGGGGGAAATGCATCAAAATACTTACACACACAATTCTTTTCTCATGAAGGCTTTATTTTCCAGTATACAAGAACTACAGGTGGGATTTTACGATCCCAACTCCCGGCCGGGGGACCAGAACTTCCTGCTTGAGGTCAACGGACAATGGTGCGTTAAATTGTGCTCCCTGCTTGCGGCGGCCAGGAGTGGAAAGTTTACGCCAGCATAGCAATCATAGGTGGACACAGAGATGAGGGTCAGGAAGAATACCCATCAAACCCGTTAAATCAATCATCAACTAACAACCAATTACAGAAATTCCATTTACACAAATGATTTCAATCTTCTGATCTCCACAAATTATTTATTTTGACTGATGGGGCAGGTATCAGGAGCAATTGTTGCAATACAGAAAGGGTGAGCAGGATTCTCCGATTTCCCAGCCACATGTTTCTCGGCAACGCGCCATTTGCTGGCAGTGGGATTCTCTACTCCTGCCGCTTGTCAATAGAATTTCTCATTGAAGCTATCCCACACCGTTGAGAAACCTGTGGGCGAGATGAGCTGTCACTATGGCCTGACAATCCCAAACGGTATGTTAGCTCATGGTCCCTGGAAAACACCCATTATCCCAGCGATATCAATTCTTGTTCACAACATTAAATAAAGCTGAGGTTGGCCTTGATTCCTGGACACAGACGTGCTCTACCCAATTTCCTTGCCTGCGGTCAGTTAGCATCCATCATTTGGTAAATTATCCAAGACTGATTTCCATGATTCCATCAATCCGTTCATTACCTTATCTGTTTTAACACTAAAGCTTAGATTATTCACCTTGCATGCTCCAACAGTTGCAAATATTATGGGCTGCATTTGCCAATCTCGCTTCCGGGATCTTCCGGGCTACCGATGGCGATCATCTGTGGTGCGTTCCCTGGTGGAACTGCTGGTAAACAACGCAAAATGCCGCTGATTTTGGCGGGACTGGAAGACCCCCCCCCCCCCCCCTCTCCACCCTGGTCAATGGTGAGCCGCCTCCTCCAGCGAAAACACGCCATGGGAGGGGGGTGGTTAGGGAATAGAAAACCCCACACATTGGTGCTAATCTTGGGGTGTAAAATTGGAGAGCACCTGTTGTGGTTCAGTGGTTCATAGTTGTGGTTCACAGAGCATAAGTGACGCTGTGAACGTTTTGTCCCGAAACGGCATGCTTTGAGCTGAAACTGCAGAGACGAATTTTGGGACCTCAATGCTTTTATTCCTGTGTATACAGGACTTTTTCCTCATCGATTACTGTTTACTCCAGTATTATTGCCGTCTCCCCGTCGATTTTCTTCTTCCTGCTATCATTTTCTTCCTTCGTATTTGATTTGTTTATTTCCTCTTCTGTTTCTAATTTGCCTCAAAGTTGAGAGAACAGTGCTGCATCAGACAAAGCTAAAATATGGCTAGCCCATTGACCCACTGGGCCAGGTTTCCATAGAGTCAGGAAGACTCAAGAGACCTTTATAAATTGGCAGGACGTTCTGCATTCTGAATTCTGATCGCTTTCTGACAGATACCCTTTTCAGCATTCTGTCAAGGGCGCAGGGTGTGTCTCAGACATGAGGGAAACCAAAACTTAGCAGGATCATTTGAACTCAGTGCCAAGTTCAAACAGTACATTAAAGGGTCAAAATCAGAAGCACATGTTGTTGATGTAACGATGAGGTAGCCTCACATGATTGAATAACATGTGGGGAAGGAAAAGCTCCATAGAATTCCTACAGTGCAGAAGGAGGCCATTTGGCCCGTGGGGCCTGCACTCTACCTAGCCCACTCCACGTAGCCCTGCTCACTGATCATGGCCAATCCACCTACCGTGCACATCTTTGGACTGTAGGAGGAGACCGGAGCACACAGAGGAAACCCACGCAGACACGGGGCGAACGTGCAAAGTCCACACAGACAGTCACCCAAGGCTGGAATCGAACCTGGGTCCCTGGCGTTGTGAGTCAGCAGTGCTGAACACTGCCACCATGCTGCCCGGGTAACCTCTTAACATGTATATGTTAACTGGAAATGAAGAGAAATTGTTTTAACAAACTACAGTCTTGAGCAGCTTACTCTGGAAGAATAGACAGGCTCCATCTGGATCCTGAACACATGACGAAACAATACAACAGACAGCGAGTAAAAGACTCATAAAACTTCAAGAAGTAGCTACATACCTGGCAGATCATGAAATCCTTGGAAGCAGGATGAAAAAGATAGATTCAGGATTCACCAAAAGGTCAGAGCACTTCATGTGCACCAGATGCAAGCTGAGAAGCAGATCCAGGGTCCAGGCAGAAGTGAGCGCAAACAGAATCCACAAGCAATGCCAGTGTAGTCCTTAAGAGGGAAAGCACAACAAAGTGAAAGCCTGGGAAAATGGGCAAAGCACACCAGTCACCATCTTGAAAGGTTTTAAGTGGGAACAAACCACATAAGCAAGACGAATGTCCAGCAGTATGTCAGAGACTCCACGCAACTAAAGGGACCACACCCCAGACACCCCCTAAATAGGGCCCTGTCAGAGACTCCCTGACTAGAGGAAATCCACCCCCAAAGACCCTCTAACTAGATCCCCTCAGAAAAGAGACCCCTGTCTGAAAGTTAGAGAGCAGTCCAGACAGAAGCAGTGAAAACAAATACTGTTGTAACATTCGCTTGGTACATTCCAAAATGAATTTTCAAAATGATTTACAGGCCAGGGGAAACTAAAGACTGAGCACCATATCACTCCATGGGCTGATGCTAAACCAGTTTGCCTCTTTACACCAAGGAAAGCCCCTCACCAACTCCTGCACAAAATCAAGGGTGAAATTGAGAGCGTGGTACAGCCCAGTTATATCATTGGTCACCATGTCAACAAAATGGTCTTCAGGGATGGTCACAGTTCTAGAACATTTGGCTCCACAAGAACCTCTGTGGTTTTAACTCAACTAAACAAATCAGTGCAACTTGAGATCCACCCAATGGCCGCAATGGGTGTAAGTCTTTCCAATCTGATCAAGAGTTCTTGGTTCTCCAAATTGGACGCAAACCATGGATTTTGGCAGTTGTCTATAGACAAAGAATCCAGATTGCTAACCACATTTACAACATAGTACAAGTCACTATGGTGATGTGCATCAATGTAAATACATGTAGGCTAGCTAGACACTAGAGGGAGCACCAGAAACATCACACACACACACTCAACCAATAGATCAGTTAGATAGGACATGATCAATTGACATTCACGATACACACAGATGTGACACCACCACAGGAGGGCATTACACCAACCCATATACAAAAGACACCACACACATGATCTGCTAAGACTCTGGATGGGGAGCATCAACAAACCAACACTGACTCAGTTAAAACAGACCAGACGCCAGATGGGGAGCAACCAAACGCCGACTCTGATTTATGTAAGCCGGACTTTACTCCAGACAGGGAGTGCCGCAACCTCAGTGATGGCACGCTCAGAGTGACAGCAGATGCCACAACGACAGGAGATGGATCACTTAACAATCACACTGGGTCAGTAATAACAAGCAGCAGCTACAGTCCAAGAGGAATACACCAAAATTCACCACAGCTATATCCACACATTTTTTCCACACCAGCAGTGCAGCCAATAACAGCTCATGCTGGACAAACCCAGTATTCAGGCATGCAGCAGCCGGCAGTCTATGCAGCATATTCTCAAACAGGCCAGCACTACGGATTGCCCACTAATAGAAGCAAGATCGAAGGAGGACTACCGCAAGCGCAATCTGTACTACAGACTGGATGCCTTAGTTGCAGCCCAGGATTTGCTGCACCCCAGACTGGCCAGATGACATATTCCTATCAGATGCAAGGTGCTAGTTTCACACCATCACCAGGTATTTATGCGAGCAGCAATTCTGTTTCCAATTCGACAAGCTTCAACGGTTCTCAGCAGGATCACCCTTCCTGCACAGCACATGGCCAGAACCAGTATGTACATTCTTATCCAACTTCAACATATGGCACATCCATGACCTTGAATGATACTGTTGATGGTACCTCTTCAACGTCAACACCTTACTAGCTACAAGATGCCATCCGACAGCACCATCACAAACATCGAAAAAGAAAGGGACTCCAAATCAGACAGTGAAGTGATTTGACCACTTCTTGATTCCTGTGGCACAGGGATGTTGATGACATTCATAACGAAGAGAGAAATTTGACCATGATGATTGATGGTTTTTGGACTCACACGAATGAATTGGACTTATTATTTAATCACTGTTTTCATGACTTGTATATATCTTACCTTATCTACCTGTTTTTTGTTCAGTTTTCTCAAAGTGTGCAGAAAATATGTAACATATAAAAAAGGGGGGATGTGGTGATGTGCATCAATGTAAATACATGTCGGCTAGCTGGACACTAGAGCGAGAACCATAAACATCACACACACACTCAACCAATAGATCAGTTAGATAGGACACAACCAATGGACATTCACTATACACACAGAGGTGACACCACCACAGGAGGGCATTACACCAACCCGTATATAAAGGACACCACACACATGATCTGACTCTTTCCAGTGGAGACAGTCAGTGAGTAGAGACACAGGGTTGATTCAGTATCACTCCCACCACGTGGATTGCAGCAACTGGTTAGTCAGTCTGGGTAGTAGGTTAACAGTAGTGTCGAATCCGAGTAAAGAAGTGTAAATAGTTTAATAAATGTGTTGAAGTTATCTCCACATCTGAACCTTCCTTTGTCAAGTGCACCACAAGGATGCCGCTTATGTTACACCTACAACATAACAAATCAGTCATAGAACAAGGCATTGGAATCCACAGAAACAAAATTAATCAGAGTTTCCACAACCCAAGGACGTAACTGAACTTCAGATATTCCTCGCAATGCTCCAGCAAGTGGAGAAGTGGCTATCAAATTTGGCAGAGGTCTTTGACCTTTGAGGCAGCTGGTGAGACAGAGTTAACAGTGCTGCTGGAGCGTGGACATGCAAAATGCTTTTGAAAATATGTTAAAAGTTGTTTAATCTCCTCTGAAACTTTGGCATATTACGACCCGTAACTTCAGACCATAGTAGCAGCTTCGATTACAGGTCTGAGGGAGATTTTATTTCAATGCTTAGAGATGGTAAACATTACTTCTCAAGGTCACTTACAAAAAACAATAAAAAGGTATGCCACAGTTGAAAAGGAAGCATTGGCAGCAAAGTGGCAAACAAATCATTCTCAGACAACATGATGGGACTGTTTAAAATTGAAACAGATCAGAGGCAACCAGGGACTCTTCTGAACATGAAAGATCACAAAGGTGATGCCTTAGATCCAGCATTTCAGGTTAAAATTAATGAGATATGTGTCCATAATAGATTCTGCGTTGGAGGTCTTGTGGTGCAGGCAACATCCTTGCCTCTGAGCCAGGAGCTCCGGGTTTGAATCCCACCCCAGGGCTTGGGCCAAGGAAGGCCATTAATGATGCAGTCAAACTGGTTGAGTTTCAACATCGAACATGGGAAAGACCCCTGCTCAGCCATGCAAGATGTGGAGTGGCCCCAAGCTATTAGTCCCTGGCGACAGACCTGTTCCAGGATTTAGTAGCGATGGAAAAGGAAGAAGGTGCACCACGAGGTGTGGGAAGAGATTTGGAATGGAGTATGTTTACAGGAAGTAGCAGGCTGAAGACACAATATCAAGGACACCAGTTGAAGAAACTAATTTGGAGGGTTTACACTTCATCAATGAGGCAGAAGCATATGCATCCCCTCATTATTCAACACTTACCAGCTACTGCAAAAACTTTGTAGGAAATAAAATAAACACAGCAGCAAAGCAACAAATATCTCCATATGAGAGAATAGGGGCTGGTTTAGCACAGTGGGCTAAACAGCTGGCTTGTAAAGCAGACCAAGGCCAGCAGCGCGGGTTCAATTCCCGTACCAGCCTCCCCGAACTGGCGCCGGAATGTGGCGACTAGGGGCTTTTCATAGTAACTTCATTTGAAGCCTACTTGTGACAGTAAGCAATTTTCATTTTTCATTTCATTATTGTCTGGAAGGATGGCTAGACTATATTCCAGTAATTCAGTATTGCGCCACCAGTTTGCAAAGCAAACATTGGGTTTAACGGAGTACTTTCTCCTGAGCTGGGAAAATGTCCAACTCACGTCAGGCGTATCGGGAACAAAGATCCACCCCGTTAACTCATTAAGGCACAGAAGGCCATTCGATCATAGAACATAGAACATAAAACATACACTCTATAGATTGATCGAGCTCATGTCGTCTCTCTATAGAGTCTTAAAGTCAATATCATCCCACGGCTCCATCCTTGATACTCGGTAAGTCTATTTCCCTCAAGTGCACATCCAGTTTCCTTTTGAAATTATCCACTGTCTCTGCTTCCACCATTCATGTCGGCAGTGAGTTCCAGACCATCACTATCCGTATTAATAGAGAGATTAAACTGTTTGGGCTTATGCTCACTGGAGTTTAGAAGGATGAGAGAGGATCTGAGGTGGATAAAGTATTAAGAGGGAATGATAAAGTAAACATAGACCAAATGCTCCCCCTTGCGGGGCAATCTAGAATGAGAGGCCATGGGTATAGGTTGAGAGGTGGTAGATTTAGAACTGAGATGAGGAGAAACTACTTCTCGCAGAGGGTGGTGAATTTGTGGAACTCGCTGCCCCATTGTGCAGTGGCATCTGAGTTATTAAATGGTTTAAAAAAGGAAATAGATACATTTTTGATTTAAAAAAACAGGTTAAAGGGATATGGGAAACAGGTGGGGAGGTGGATTTGAGACCAGGAGGAGATTAGATATGATTTGATTGAATGGCGAGCAGGCTCGAAGGGGTAAATTGCCTACTTCTGCTCTTAATTCCTCTGTTCCTATGTTCCTCGTCAAAGTTCTTTCTCTGACATAAAACCTTAAATCTGTGTCCTGTTGCTAACTTTGCCTGAGTTTAATTGCTCTGTTTTATCACCTTTGCTCTTGAGTCGCCAGGTATCTTTATGATACCGCCACGTGGTTCAAGTCCGAGTAATGATCAATAATCCAATACACCGCTTAGTAAGATTTAAATCAAAGCACATTTATTATACACAGTAATCACTACTCATGTACAAATTCTACGTTTAAGCTACTTCTACAGCTAACAGGCCAATACTTAACTTGGAACTGGCCCACCAGGTCAGGGAAACGAATGGCCTTTCATTCGGGTTCTGAGCCTGCGGGATTCGAAGTTGGTACAGATTGGTAGCTAGGAACACCTATCTTGTAGTGAGAATTGAAGTAAGACTTACTGGATATCGGCGGCGGCTGAACCGGTCACTGTCAAGGGTTGGTTCACGTAGCTGAGTGACCCGGTCAAGAAGAACGATTTGACCGTGGGCTTAATTCTTTTAGTCCCCAGGGGCTTCCCGCCTTTCGGGACGGACCCTGTACCTGGTTCCAAGTGATTGGATTTTGTCCCAATCACTTGGTTCGATTTTCTCCAATTCTGGAACGGTTCCCTGATCGATGGGCGGTCCTGAGATGGTCGTTCACCTCCTTTTGCGTAGGCTTCTGCTGGCGTCAAAAAGTCTGGTTTTGCTTTATGTGTCTAAATGTTACTCATTGTTCCCGGGGATTGCTCATTAGTATGCAGATGGCTGGTATTTTGTTATGCTGATGGTTGCTGGTATCGATCTTGTCTGGCCTTTCCAGAGGTAAATACACAGTCAACCTGCAGCTGCTCGTTTTTGTCCTGTTGGCTGACTTTCCCATCAGCCTTTGCCGTTCGCCATTTTAAATCGGGTGTTAGCCATTTTAAGTGGCTACAGTCCCTTAATCCTTGCACCATCAGCTAATGGAAAACTTGTCATAACTAATTACACTTCTATCAAACCTCTCCTCCATCTCCTGTGATGGATCTATTGTGGGCAGGCCTGGTTGTGGGGTATCGCCACTCCCAGTGGATTTTTGCCAGGCCAATGTGATCAAAAGCAACTGCTTGGGATGAATGCTACAACTCAGTAAATACCATGAGAGCTTGCCACTATTGGCCTCTGTTCTGAGACACACTGTAAGGCAGAGGAATTCCATTTGATTTTATTCTATCCTCCAAGATTCCACGGTAACACACATCCCCAGTTCATTGGTTGGATGATCTCTGCAGCTCCAACAGAGATTGCTCCCAGGGTCGGACAGCTGAGGAATCCTTTCTGTTTTTTCCCTCGTTAATCCCAGTGTGCGGAAAACATTTACAAAGCCAACACTTTCACCCTGAGATTACCAAACGGATTGGGAATAATATTTAACTAGCTGCCTTCAATGTTGGTTTACATTTTTTTTAAAGAGATCTGATGAATTTGGACAACTCACATCTATAAATAACAGACATCCTATCCTTCTGTCCCGATATGCCAACTTGTTGAGAAAAATGAGAGGCACTAATGGATGAAAATACCTTGACACATCAGGATGAAAGAAATATAGATGAGGTGGAAGAAGCTGGGCTAATTTGCAATCTTTTTTCATGGAGAGGGTGAGTGACATTTCAACATTTCGATTAATTTACTGTATAATTGATTTATTTTTTGTGAAGATCCAGTTCACATCCATCTGTTACTTGAATGATCCTCCACAACTACTTTACCTATTAGTCCACTCAATGCATTGATCAGTCCTTGTATGAAGAAAGCCTTGTTAACAACATTCCTATCTTACCTTTTACTAGCATGTATCTGCACCCCCCCTTTGTCTGATTTTTTATGATTTATTGTGTCGTGGTGTTTTCAATTTAACATTTCTATGGCATTTACTCACCGGTAGGCATCATGAAGATTACTTCACAGTCACCTCAGCTTTTCATTACCCTTTCTTATGCACTTTCAGAAGGTACACAAGCTGCTGAGACGGATAAGAAAATTGCCAATAAACAAATCAGTATATTTGGATAATAGGCACACAAGCAATTTCCAGCTGCATTGATACTTCACAGGCGGAACTGAGAAGGTATTGAATTCTCAATATACATCGGCTTTTCCAAAACGTGATCACTTCTCAGTTTTGGAAATGATTATAAAGCCTTCTTAATTTCAGCAGCTGACCCCCCCTCACCCCCCCAACCACTCTTTGGGTTGGATTCTCCGGTTCCCCAGCGGGTTCTCTGGCGGTGGGATTCTATACTCCCGTTGATTATCAATGGGATTTCCAATTGAAGCCACCCCACTCCGCTGGGAAACCCATGGGTGAGGATGCGCTGCCGACAGGAAAAGAGAATCGCAACGGCGGGAGAATTCCGGCCTTCATTTCCGAATCCTAACTGGAAAAGATCGCCTTTACACTTTGAGCTGAATTTATCATTTGAAAATGGGACACTTGTGGACACCAAGATTTCTCTTCTACTCCTTGAACTGTTTCCATCACTGAGGTAAATCTGTTTGCATGCGATTTTTGCATCGCAGCAAAACCCTTTCCACTTTACTGCACCTGTGAAGCTAGCATATTAAGTCACTTTATTTTTCCTTCAAACCGTCGGGTTTCGCCTATCTTAATGCAGTAGAATAAGCTGTATCACTTCTGCTCTCGACGAAAGTTCAGCTGGCAATATTATCTGGTCAGTGATGTTTTGCTGTCTCCCTGGTTCCCCACAGATTTCACCATTGCCAGGATTTCCAATAAAATAGTCCCATTGGTGCTACATTATTACGGCTCAATGAGCGATTAGAAGGATCATGTAGTAAGTAGTCTGTGACACAATACTCTGGATAATGTATGATAACATTGGTGATCACAGGGAGAGAATTCCACTGATAAAAGCTGCATTTCTCCATAACAAGAAATGTGTGGCTGATGAGAAGACTGAACAGAGGAGACAGTTTGTGAGTAAGCTTTTACAACTTGTTTTTGAATATCAAAGAGCTTGCTTAAAATAATGGATGGGTTCCATTGTTTAAGCTAAATTTGGCAGTCCTTGGCTGACAGAATAGTTGCTTCTCATTGGATTAACTCTCTGTAGAAAAGAGTCAGTTAGTTATTCTGTCAAATTATTGATTCTGGAAGATCTGAAATACCTTTGTACCTTGTAATGAAATTCAACTACTATGCATATATGGAAAGTACAATTGCAATTTTTGAAGAGCAGAGAGCCTGTCCAGGAATGGAAGGTAATGAAATGCAGGTTAAATGCTGGTAAATAACAGATTATAGGTATTTTCTTGAAAGCTTTTCTTTTCAACTGGTTGAGCAACTACATTATTAGTTAAAAACAAACTGTCTGAATGCACTTGTGAGTTTGTTAAAGTAGAATTTGAAGGAGGCTTTGTTATCTGACATAGTTCTGAAATAAGCTTGTGTTGAAAAAGTGAGGAATAAATACGTTGAAATACGTGTGCTGTAAATCTGCCTTGTTGACCGCAGGGACTGGTAGCAGAGTGCTGTGGGCCTAGTCGAATCAATAATTCAGAGACCGGGAACTCAAATTCCATCACAGGAGAATTTGAACTGAGTTAATTTAATAAATATGGATTAAAAAGCTAATATAAATAACGGTGACCAAAAATTTACTGGATTACTCGACAAGCCCATCTGGTTCCCTAAGGTACTTTATGGAAATAAATCTGCTACCTTTATTTAGCCTGGCCTACTTATAACTACAAAGTCAGTAGTGCAATTGTGGAGCTCTCTTCACCTTGTATAGCTGAACCGACAAAGCAACAGGAAGAACGACCCAATAGTAGTGTTTCGATAGATGGTGAACTACCTATAGGTTAGTTAGTGGTTGATTTCTTCTGGTTTTTGTTACGATTCCACATGTGTTTAATACTTACCATCACTGTTTAAATTTTCAAGAATCTACAGAGAGTGGTGTGGCTGAAGGACGTTTTGTTGCATTCAAGGAGTCTGAGTAAGCCAGTTACTCTCAGGCATGGATGCACCAGTGGGTGTCTCCCTTGGGTTACAGCATGATTTAGACAAGAATGAGAAGAGGTGATGGAAGGTGGAGGAGGGGAAGGCTTCTCAGCGGGGGAGGTGGGCAAAATAATTTATTACTTTTGAGCTCTTCTTGAGATTTTCTTTGAATTTCAAGGCCTCCTTTTTCATTCTCACTAACTCCTTTATTAGGTAATATAGTCGCATAATAACATTGGCCGGAATTTTTATTCTCTGTTCCTGTGAGCAGTGCTCCTGCGCCGGTGGGTTTCACGGCAGTGTAGGGTGATATCAATGGGAAATCCCATTGACCAGCGGCGGGAATAGAGATTCCCGCCACCAGCGATAGGCACGCCGCCGAGAAAAACGTGGCTGGGGGACACAGAGAAGCCAGTCCATTGTCTTCTGTTTTTGCGTTGGCATGGCGTATGTGGACTCGCACAAAAGCAGAATTATCAATATCTTCAATAACCATCACCACTCCATTACATTTAAAGCCACAATACACGAGACAAGCATTAGTTTCCTAGGAAACATAGAATTTAAAATGGCAGAAAACAACTGGCAAAAGTTAGCAACAAAAGATTAAAAAATAAATAAACTTGGAACACGAAAAACCCCCTCCGCCGCATTCTGAAAAACATTAACGGCCGCTCATTCTGCAATGGAAGTTGAGACACCAGTCACTAGATGTTGCATCGTGGTTAGTGATATGAATCCCACAGAGACCGATAACTTTTAAATGAGATACATTTCCCAATCAAACAACAGAAACAACAGAAGGACAAGGGGCGGGATTCTCCGCAAACTGGCGCGATGTCCGCTACCCGACGCCAAAAACGGCGCGGATCACTCCGGCGTCGGGCCGCCCCAAAGGTGCGGAATTCTCCGAACCTTTAGGGGCCAAGCCCTCACTTTGAGGGGCTAGGCCCGCGCCAGAGTGGTTTCTGCTCCGCCGGCTGGCGGGAAAGGCCTTTGGCGCCACGCCAGCCAGTGGCGAAAGAACGTCACCGGGCGACGCATGTGCGGGAGCGTCAGTGGCCGCTCACGGCATCCCCGCGCATGCGCAGGGGAGGGGGTCTCTTCCGCCTCCGCCATAGTGAAGACCATGGCGAAGGCGGAAGAAAAAGAGTGCCCCCACGGCACAGGCCCGCCCGTGGATCGGTGGGCCCCAATCGCGGGCCAGGCCACCGTGGGGGCAACCCCCGGGCCAAGATCGGCCCGCGCCCCCCCCCAGGACCCCGGAGCCCGCCCGCGCTGCCTTCTCCCGCCGGTAAGGTAGGTGGTTTAATCCACGCCGGCTGGAGAGGGTTGACAGCGGCGGGACTTCGGCCCATCGCGGGCCACAGAACCGCCGGGGGTTGGCACGTCGACCAGCGCGATTCCCGCCGACCGGCGCGATTCCCGCTCCTGCTGAATCTCTGGTGGCGGAGAATTCGGGGCACGGCGGGGACGGGATTCCTGCCAGCCCCCGGCGATTCTCCGACCCAGTGGGGGTCGGAGAATCGCGCCCAAGATTCCATGTTTTAAGACTCTTACTCCAACTAACATACTAAAATCAACAGAGATCAAACATTAAATGGCAGACAATTAATGCGCCAAACTAAAGAGAGGTATATTTGTGTTACCTAATGAACAGAATTGAAATATGTCATACAACTCCTTTCACTGTGCACCACTGGGAGATATTTTGCATTACAGGATCAAGTCCAAAGTGACTCACAGTTTTCCAGCGGTTCATTTATCCCTCGCATGCCCAGGTGAAATCTTTCAGTGTAATACAGAATGTTTTCACTCAGCCAGAGTATGCCAGAACAACTTCCACCAACAAGGCCCACATTGGCAACTCCATTTTCTTCAAATCTGAAAAACCCCAATTTTTTCCATACTCTTCAAACAGAGACCCAGCTCTTCCCAGTATCCTGCTTAGTTGTTAACACAGCCACAGTCTTCCCCTGCTTTTCACAACAGGAGCTGCATTCCCCCTCTCTCTTTATTCCTGTATCTCTCCCAAAACACTATTTTCCCACTTCTGTGTCAAGGTGCAATAATTGTCATTAGGGGATTTTCACAGTAACTTCATTGAAGCCTACTTGTGACAATAAGCGTTTATTATTATCATTAGGTTTGATTTGTTTTTTTTTCCTCATGGCCATCAGATCACATGGACCTGTCTCCAAGCAGGGGTTTAGTATGACCACCATCTCTCCTATTTAGAACATTCTGCTTCACTTTAAGTTAATGCAGGCAATTTAAAACATAGCCATCTTGTCAAGCCTGACATTCACTATAATTATCTCCATAAGTGCATTTATTGAGTAGCCCACCACTTCCATTTTGGAAATGATGGACTCCAAGCTCTGCCCAAAACCTGATGCGAAGTTGATTTCTTTCTACTCCTTGATGTTGAGGACAGACATTATGGCAGGCTGCACTTAGTTTGACAAATGCATTGCTGTAGGTTGCCCAAATGGCTCACCTGAATCCTCTGAGCAGAATCCATTTGTGACCTCACCCTCTGGGGAATTGCTGTCCTTGCTCCCTGTTCTAGCTGTGGGCCATGTTTGACTGGTGGCATACCAAGTGCAGATCCCATCTTTGTGTTGCCTTCTAAATTGGTGTCAGTACCTATACTCGTTGCTGTGAGTGTGAAATGTAATGATGGTTTATCTTCAACAGTTCGCTTTCTTACTATTCCTCCACTGACCGGACAAGTTACGCCTCTTGAATATCTGAAAGGGGAAAGATACAGGGTTAGAATTGTGTTGTGGGGAGGTGGTAAATAATAAGAAGTGTCTTGCTTGTACCGCGTGCGACTGGTAAATGAGGGGATGTATGAGAAGAAGGATTAGATATAATGATGTTGTCAGCTTTGATGGTTTCAGCCCTACTGCCAGCCATAGCTTCAGTAAAGACCATCCAAACATTGGCCAGCATCAACTCCTCCATGGAGGTAAGGAGATATAGACATGGCTACTCCTATCCAGTTAGTTCCTGCTGCCTCCAGTTGCATTGCACTCTGTCCTGCAAGCAACAGGGACCTGTGCCAGTGAGTATTGTGCAATCTGTTTGGGTGGTGCCAGTGTCATGGTTGAATAGCTAGCAGTGTGTTTAACAGTGAGATGTGGACGTGAGGCTTTCAGCACAGTAAGTATGAGAGGATGAAGTGAAGTACATGTATGGCAATCATGAGGCTGATTGATAGAGATAGTTGGGAGGTGAGTGTTGAGGATGTGGCAATTTGGGCAATGGCTGAGGATAGTAATGCAGTTGGTGGGATGCGGGGTTTAAGATGCATTCACTGACTTTGACCATTCATGTGAAATCACTGAATTGCATGCAGCACTGCATCTGGCTCCTCGGGATGTGACTCCTGCTATTGACCTCCATGGACTCTTGCACTGCCTGCCAAATGTGAATGGTCAGGGTCAGCGAATGCATCTTAAGTTGCCATATCCCACCAGCTGCATTACTAGCCTCAGCCATTGCCTGAATTACCACACCCTATTACTTACCGTGGTTAGGCCAGCATGTATTGCCCATCCCTAGTTGCCCTTAAGAAGGTGGTGGTGAGCTGTTTTCTTGAACTGCTGCAGTCCCTGAGCTGTAGGTATGCCCACAGTGCTGTTAGGGAGGTTTTCCAGGGTTGTGACCCAGCAACAATGAAGGGATAACAATATATTTCCAAGTCAAGTTTGTGAGTAACTTGGATGGTCCCTTAAGTGGTGGTGTCTCCAGGTATTTGCTGCTCTTGTCCTTCTAGATGGTAGTGGTCGTGGTCTTGAAGGTGCTGCCGAAGGAACCTTGGTGAGTTCCTGCAGTGCACCCTGCAGATGGTACACACGGCTGGCATTGTATGCACCTCTGCCTATCACCCATCAACTATGGGTTGCACGGTGGCACAGTGGTTACCACTGCTGTCTCACAGCATCAGGGACCCGGTTTCAATTCTGGCCTTGGGTGACGATGTGGAGTTTGCACATCCTTCCTGTGCCTGCGTGGGTTTCCTCAGGCTGCTCTGGTTTCCTCCCACATTCCAAAGATATGCAGGTTAGGTGAATTGGCATTGTAGAATTGCCCCTTAGTGTCCAAATTGTGCAGGTTAGGTGGGGTTATGGGGTTGCAGGGGATAGGGTGAGGGCCTAGGTAGGGTGCTCTTTCAGAGGATTGGTGCAGACACGATGGGCCAAATGGCCGTCTTCTGCACTGTAGCGATTCTATTTCACATGTGAGATAGATGACATTGGATTAAAAGATCAGTCCCTCGTGAGTGAGGAGGGTAATGCTTGAGCGGAGTCGGGGAGAGGGCGGGCTGGCGCTGCCGAATTTTAGCAACTATTACTGGGCGGCTAACATAGTCATGATCAGGAAGTGGGTGGTGGGGGAGGGGTCGGCATGGGAGCGTATGGAGATGGCTTCATGCAAGGGCACAAGTTCGGGGGTGCTGGTAACGGCGCCTCAGCCATTCCCGCCGGCGCGGTACTCCACCAGCCCCGTGGTGGTGGCGGCCCTGAGAGACCCTGGGGGCAATGGAGGAGATATGTGGGAGCAGTGGGAGCATCGGTTTGGTCCCCAATCTGGGTTAATCACCGGTTTGCCCCGGGTAGTATGGATGGAGGGTTCCGAATATGGCGGAGAGCGGGGATTGTGAGGATGGGGGACTTGTTTATAGATTATCATAGAATTTACAGTGCCGAAGGAGGCCTTTCGGCCCATCGAGTCTGCACCGGCTCTTGGAAAGAGCACCCGACCCAAGGTCAACACCTCCACCCTATTCCCATAACCCAGTAACCCCACCCAACACTAAGGGCAATTTTTGACTCTAAGGGCAATTTATCATGGCCAATCCATCTAACATGCACATCTTTGGACTGTGGGAGGAAACCGGAGCACCCGGAGGAAACCCACCCACACACGGGGAGGATGTGCAGACTCCGCACAGACAGTGACCCAAGCCGGAATTGACCCTGGGACCCTGGAGCTGTGAAGCAATTGTGCTATCCACAATGCTACCGTGCTGCCCGTAGAGGGGAGCTTTCCGAGTAAGAGGGCGCTGGGGGAGAAGTTTGCATTGGTGAGGGGAAACAAATTTAGATATCTGCAGGTGCGGTACTTCCTACGTAGACAGGTATCAATCGTCCCACTCAGTGGGATTCAGGACGGGGTGGTGTCCAGAAGATGGGTAGGAGAGGGGAGCATCTCTGACATTACAAGGAACTTATGGAATCAGAGGAGAAGCAGACCGAGGAGCTGAAGCGCAAGAGGGAGGAGGAGCTGGGAGGGGAGATAGAGGAGGGCCTTTGGACGGACGTGTTGAGTAGAGTCAACATGTCCGCAACATGTGCCAGGCTCAGCCTGATTCAATTCAAGGTCGTTCATGGGCCCACATCACAGTGGCCCGGATGAGCAGGTTCTTTGTGGTGGAGGACAGGTATGCAAAATGTGCGGGAAGACCAGCGAACCATGTTCACATGTTCTGGGCATGTCCAAAGCTTAGGGGATTTTGGCAGGGTGTGCTGATGTCATGTCCAAGGTATTAAAAACGAGGGTGGCATTGAATCCGGAGGTGGCGATTTTCGGGGTGTTGCAGGATCCGGGAATCCAGGAGGAGAAAGAGGTAGACGTTCTGGTCTTTGCTTCCCTGGTAGCCCGGAGGTGGATACTATTAGCTTGGAGGGACTCAAGGCCTCCAAAGTTGGAGACCTGGCTATTGGACATGGCTAGCTTTCTCTGTTTGGAGAAAATCAAGTTCGCCCTGAGAGGGTCACTGTTGGGGTTCAGCCGGAGGTGGCAACCGTTCATCGACTTCTTCGCGGAAAATTAATCATCAGCAGGGGAGGGGGGGGATGGAGGCAGTGGTGGTGGTTAGGTTAGCGTAGATTAGGGGGTTAATTAATGGTGGGACCTGTTAGGGAGGGAGGAGGTATTTGCACTATGTTTGTAGTCTCATGTACATTGTTGCCAAAAAAACCTCATTAAAACGTTTATTAAAAAAAAAGATCAGTCCAATATTTTTTTTGATCAAAACTTCAGAATGTGACATTCTGCCAGTCGGTTGTGCTTTTATCAGCCCCGGATCTCCAAATTAAAATGGGACAGGGCATTTGGAGGACATTCCACTGCTCTCTCCTAATTCATGCTTGGTACTTTTCATTACCACATGCTGAGATTCAGCACAGTCAAACTTTGACTCATTATGCAATAAGTATTAACTTCACATTTTGCTCAAGCTTTAAATCCTAACGGTGCTGTGAATCTTAATGGTGCAGTTGTGAATCCTCTATTTGACAAGTAATTTTGTGCCTGTTAGGTTCAACTGTTTCCATTCCAGGCTTTAATCGGACTGTGCTGACAGTTCTATCCAGCGAGAAGCTAAATTGATGCAAATCAGCTTAAAATAATGATGTGGATTCAAAGTACTTCTGCAAAATGTTTGCCTCAACCAATCCCTTTCACTTGTAGTTAGCTGGACAACTGCTGTATATCGCTTCCGACAGCACTTGTCTTTCAGATAGGACGAAGTGATGGTGTTACTTACTCATTACTTTTGTCATTTGCACCCACACATGTGCAGTAAGATTTCCCATTCATAATATCGCTCTGAATGTCAACGTCCAGCCAGTTAGTAAACCTTGAACTGGCACTCCCCAAGTGAAAGGGCACTTTTGACAGAGTTGGCCTATGCCGCAACACCAATTACTTAAGTGGAATCAATTGAAAATGAAGTGTTGTCAGTACGAAGTAGATAGTAGAATAATGTCAGCACAAAAGAATAATGTCAGCAAAAGAGCAATATTTATACAGGAAAGTGAACGAGATTTAATATCCATGTCCTGACCTCATAAACAAGGCAACACATGTCCCACATGACAAAAGGTAATTTAGTTACGACTTTACAAGTGACTTTACAAAACACCAAGAGAAGATAATGAGGTGAGGCCACGGAGCAACAAGAGTTCTCACACAGGATCCTGGAAAGGAAGAGGCAGGGAAATCTGGCAGAGCTCTCAGTCGAGAAACACAAAGAAAGGAAGTACATAGAGCTGAAAATATGGTTCGGCAAAATGATGACCACAGGCAGCTGTGAATAGGGAGTAATAAAAACAAAATGGTGGAAGAACCCAGCAGGCCTGGCAACATCCGTGGAAGGAGAAACACAGGCCTGGATTCTTTGCCCCTTTCTGCCGGCAGGATCTTCCGGTCCTGCTGAACGTGAACCCCCCTCCCCTTCCCCCTTCTGCCGTGGGTTTCCAGGTGACGGAACAGGTGAGCCACTGTCCGCATGTACGCATCAGCATGACCAGAAGACCCCGCCTACGTCCAATTGTGAGCCATCTCCACCACCAGACAATGTGCCGCCGGGAGTGTGGGGGGGGGTTGCTCGAATCCCACCCTCAAAGTTAACATTTCGGGTCCCAATGGCTTTTCCTCAGAGTGAATAGAAAGGAATAGAGAATGAAATGTTGTCAGAAGTATTGCACCGAATAAAGATTCATTTCAGAAGAGTTATTAGTTATTCATTTTAAGTTCAAATTAAATTTGAGCAATTCTCCAAACCTTCATTGCACAATGACACTTCTGAAAAGCAGGAAAGATGGAATTATAGACTGATACAGCGAATTAAGGTACCATTCTTCCCATCATGTCTGTGACAGCACTTTGATAGAACCATCCAAAAAGTACCACACTCTTGAGCTTCCCTCATTCTCCTAGAAATGTTTTCCCTTCAGATCTTTATCGAATTTGCTTTTGAAAGTTACCATTGAATCAGCTTCCGCCATCCTTTCAGGCAATGCATATCAGAGCAAATAGTTTAACTGGCACGGTTCATGAGGGAAAATGTTCAACGTTCCTACCTGTTTGATATTTCTAATTAGTTAGGTTGATATGTTTTCAGGAACCTGGGGCGTCATTCTCCGACCCCCCAGAGGGTCGGAGAATGGCCGTTGGCCGCCGTGAATCCCGCCCCCGCCGGTTGCCGAAGTCTCCGAAGGGAGAAAAGTCGGCGGGGCGTTAATGTCGCCGCTGCCGCGGAAAATGTCACGGGTCTGCGCAAGGCAGCCGATTTTCGGCCTGCCGATATTCTCCGTTCCGGATGGGCCGAAGTCCCGTCGACGTGATGACTGTTCACGTCGACGTAAATTAAACCTCCTTTTCATCGGCGTGACCCTGTGCTCCAGGTTCACGCAGACCAGCGTGGAGGTGAGTGACGGCCTGGGGGTTTGGCTCTGGGCAGGCAATGGCGTGGCCACAGTCTGAATGCGTGAGGAGAGGTGTGTCTCGGGTTGTGTGTGTGTCTGTGTGCGGCGGGGGGGGGGGGGGGTGGTTAGAGTAGGCTGGGCTCCGGGGGAGTGCCGGGAGGGGGTCCGTGCCGGGGAGGGGGATGGGGGGGGTCCGTGCCGGGGTGGAGGTTGGGGGGGGGTCCGTGCCGGGGTGGAGGTTGGGGGGGGGGTCCGTGCCGGGGTGGAGGTTGGGGGGGGTCCGTGCTGGGGAGGGGGATGGGGGGGGTCCGTGCTGGGGTGGAGGTTGGGGGGGGGGAGTCCGTGCCGGGGAGGGGGATGGGGGGGGGTCCGTGCTGGGGAGGGGGATGGGGGGGTCCGTGCCGGGGTGGAGGTTGGGGTGGGGTCCGTGCCGGGGAGGGGGATGGGGGGGGGGGTCCGTGCCGGGGAGGGGGATGGGAGGGCAAGTGAGTTGGTCCATCTGGCCAGGTGCCAGCCTCCAACAGTTGGACCCATGCGGTCCATGCCACCCGATGCACCTGGGACGGAAGGGGGGGGAGTCCGAGGTGTCGCGGTGTACCGGGACCTCCCCTACAGAGGGAGCCGGGACGGACCACACCACCTCCTCCTCCCTTGGTGTGCCCGATGGCCCCCAGGCCTCTACATGGGTGGGGGATGCAAACGGACTGGCCATCCGACGCCCCCCCGACATCTGGCGCTGCCAGTCCTGGAGGCCCGTGCTGGTATCGACAGGGGTCTGCAGGTTTGCAGCCATGGAGCCCAGGGGGTTGGCAAACCCTGTCTGTGACAGTGTGACGCCGGCTCGCACATGGGCACTGGAGTCGATGCCCTCAGCGATGGCCTGCAGAGACTGGGCCATGGCCTGCTGAGACTGGGCCATGGCCTGCAGAGACTGGGCCATGGCCTGCAGAGACTGGGCTATGGCGTTGTGCGCCTCTGCCATCTGGTGCTGGCACCGGCTCATGGCCTCCTGTGAGAGGGCAGCCATTTCCTGGGCCACAGACGCCGCCTGCACGGAAAGCCCCAGGCCTCGCAAACCGTTCCCCATGTCTGACACCGTCGCACCCATTGCCTCCACCGCGGACGCCCCCGTGCGGTGTCGGCCTGGGTGGCACGCATGACCGGCACCACTCCCAGCTCCTGGACGCGGGTGGACTCCTCCACCTGCGAACGCAGCCGCCGTAAGCCGCCCGTCACCCTCTTCGCTCGTCTCCGTGTCGGTGGTTGCATCGGATCTATGTGTGGGTGTGGTAACTCCAGGAACCCAGGATCCATCTGGGCGGCAGATGTTCGCTTGGGCTGGGCTGGCCTCC
Organism: Scyliorhinus torazame; assembly: GCF_047496885.1. Lineage (NCBI taxonomy): Eukaryota > Metazoa > Chordata > Chondrichthyes > Carcharhiniformes > Scyliorhinidae > Scyliorhinus > Scyliorhinus torazame. The sequence goes on from NC_092728.1 coordinate 61,673,204, forward strand.
GACCGCCCGGCCCCTCTGCTGCTCCTACCTCCACCTGCTGTACCGGGACGGCTGTGTTGTGCGCACCAGTGAGTGTACCAGACGCCTCATCACTAAAGTGCCCAACCGTGGTGAGTGTTTCTGCGATGGTGGAGGGTGTTGGTGACAGCAGTGGCGTTGTGTCGTGCTCTTCGTCCCACTCTGAGTCCATGGCACTTTGGGATGGGGCTTCGTCTCCACCCATCCACTCTGAGTCACTGTCCGGTATTTCGTCTTCCTGGGTAGTGCTGTCCCGGGTAGTGGTGTCCCGGGTAGTGGTGTCCCGGGTAGTGGTGTCCCGGGTAGTGGTGTCCCGGGTAGTGGTGTCCTGGGTAGTGGTGTCCTGGGTAGTGGTGTTCTGGGTAGTGATGTCCTGGGTAGTGGTGTCCTGGCTCGGATGTGACGGGGGCCTGTGGCTGCCCCCCTCGTCGCTGGGTGGTCGCTCCCGCACGTGACGGGGGTGTCGTCTCCCTGTTGCTCCAGGTCTCTCCATCTCCCGTGGTGTGCGAGGGGCATCCTGCGGGCGTCGCATGCTGGAGGGTGCGGGTCTCTCCGTCTCCCGTGGTCTCCGAGGGGCATCCTGCGGGCGTCGCATGCTGGAGGGTGCGGGTCTCTCCGTCTCCCGTGGTCTCCGAGGGGCATCCTGCGGGCGTCGCATGCTGGAGGGTGCGGGTCTCTCCGTCTCCCGTGGTCTCCGAGGGGCATCCTGCGGGCGTCGCATGCTGGAGGGTGCGAGTCTCTCTGTCTCCCGTGGTCTCCGAGGGGCATCCTGTGGGCGTCGCATGCTGGAGGGTGCGGGTCTCTCCGTCTCCCGTGGTCTCCGAGGGGCATCCTGCGGGCGGTCTGCATCTGCGGGGATGGGTGCCTGGACGTTTGGTCCTGCGAGACACAATGAAGCATGCATGGTTAGACATCAGGCAGTGATCAGGTGATACGGGGGAGGGGGATATAGGGGAGGGGGGATATGGGGACGGGCTGTCGGTGGCTCACTTGCTAGTACGCCCCCGACCTCTGCATCAGCAACCTCCCGGTCCTCAGGTCCGTCAGCCAGTTCCAGGGCACTTTCCTGGTGTTCGGTCAGTGGCCTCTCATCAGCGGGGCCTCCTCCAGTCCTCACATGCTCCCTATTGTTGTGTGCGCGCTTCTCCTGTGGGGGGGGGGGTGGCAGGGGTAAAAGGCAACACTTTTAGGCAGGTATATGAATGCACGCCATCGGTTGCGCGTGCATTGCAGAGGTTAAGGTTAGGGCCGGATTCACTTGGGGATATGGGGGATATGGGGGAGGTGGGGATATGGGGGATATGGGGGAGGTGGGATATGGGGGAGGGGGATATGGGGGAGGGGGGATATGGGGAGGGGGGATATGGGGGAGGGGGGATATGGGGGAGGGGGATATGGGGGATATGGGGGAGGGGGGATATGGGGGAGGGGGGATATGGGGGATATGGGGGTGGGGGGATATGGGGAGGGGGTGATATGGGGGAGGGGGGATATGGGGGAGGGGGGATATGGGGGATATGGGGGAGGGGGGATATGGGGGAGGGGGATATGGGGAGGGGGGATATGGGGAGGGGGGATATGGGGGAGGGGGATATGGCGGAGGGGGGCTATGGGGGATATGGGGGAGGGGGGATATGGGGGAGGGGGGATTTGGGGGAGGGGGGATATGGGAGATATGGGGGAGGGGGGATATGGGGCAGGGAGGATATGGGGGATACGGGGGAGGGGGGATATGGGGGATATAGGGGATATGGGGAGGGGGGATATGGGGAGGGTGGGATATGGGGGATACGGGGGAGGGGGGGCTATGGGGGAGGGGGGATATGTGGGATATGGGGGAGGGGGGATATGGGGGAGGGGGGGATATGGGGGATATGGGGGAGGGGGGATATGGGGGAGGGGGGGATATGGGGAGGGGGGATATGGGCGAGGCTCACCCTGCCTGCTCTGACGAGGTCGTTCACCTTCTTGTGGCACTGGGTGCCTGTCCGTGGTGTCAGGGCCACAGCGGTGACAGCCTCTGCCACTTCCCTTCACAGACGCTGGCTGTTGGCGTGGGGCAACTCTGCGGCCGTGCCCGGGATACAGGGCGTCCCTCCTCTGCTCCACCGCGTCCAGGAGCGCCTCCACATCGCGTGACTCGAACCTCGGGGCTGAGCGGCGGCCAGCCATCCAGTCGGGTGTTGTGGTCGGGTGTTGCGGTCGGGTGGGGGGGAGCAGCGCGGCCTTATGAGCCGTCACGCCGTGCGGCGCATATGACGCTGCACGGCGTGAACTACTGTGCAAGCGCGGATCCCGTTACGTCGCTGCTAGCCCATTTCGGGCCGGAGACTATCGACCCATTTTTTCCGACGTGACGCAAGTCGGATTTGCGCCGTTTTTTGCGCCGATCGGCGGACTTTCCGCCGATAACGGAGAATTTCGCCCCTGAAACCTGATTATTTGTTGAACTGTGACCTGTGTTTTGTAGCATTTATTGTTGTCAATAATAAACAGCAAATACTTCAGAGCTGAATATGAGGGCTCGACACTGCAGGTGTCAATTATACTAATGAGCTCTTGGTCTTGAGAAACAATGGGCAAGATTTTACAGACCCCACCATCGACAGTGGGCATGATTCAGTGGATTCAAGTTAAAGTCCGCTGAACAGCTCATTTTGCGGGTTGTTTCTCAGTGGCTGCTGTGCGGAGAAACACCCTGTTATTCAATGGCATTTGTATTTTTTTGGCCTCGCCATGATTCTCTCTGCCGATGCCGCACTTAAGAGGGATTTTCAGCTCGCCAGCAGGAAAGGCCCCTCCGGCAACCCTGATCTTCGACCCCTGCCCTGTCTAGGCCCCTCCCCACATCTTTTTTGATCTCTCTCACCCCCCCAATCTTGCAGAACCCCACCCCCCAACTGAGAACCACTCCTCACTCGCTTTCCCACCTGCCAAGCCACCCCCCCCCCCTTCCGCCAGATCTGACCAGGCACCTGGGCACACTGGAACTGCCACCTGAACACCTTGGCGTCTCACAGATGTGGCTGGTGAGCCCCGGGCAGCGGGTGAGTCCGACGTCCAGTTATTGGTTAATTTAAATATTCAGACCTGGATCCCTCCCAGTAGGTGATTTATAGCTCGCTTGTAATTCACCCATCGCGTCCAGATCCATGCTGGGCGCAATGGGCTTGGTGAAGCGCGCCCAGTATCTTCAAGTCCCTCTGGAGTCAATGGTGTTTAGGCGCGTCTCATTTTCCAGGCCTGCCCCTGCTAGGGTGGGTCTGTAAAATTCCACCCCCCGACCGTCTCTGGACATGTCGTAAAGTCATACAGCACAGAAACAGGCCCCTCGGCCCACCATACTATGCTTAGCATCAAGTACCAACCTACACTCATCATTTACTAGCACTTGGTCTATGGCCTCCTAAGCCTTGACAATTTCAGTGCTCGTGCAGATGCTTCCTAAACATTGCCAGTGTACCTGCCTCCATCACCATCTCAGGCAGCATGTTCCATATTTCCACCATCCTCTGGGTTAAAACAAATGTTTCCTCAGGTCCCTCTAAACTCCTCACCTGAAACCTATGCCCCCTGGTCTTAGACACCTCTGCCATTGGGAAAAGATTCTGCTGCTCTATTGCAAAGTTCTGACTTTAGTATCCATATAGATCTAATATAAGATGAACAGGCGGGATTCCTTCCCAACATTGGTGTGTTTTCCTTTGGAGGCATGATCTACTGGTCCCCCCACCCCCTGCGACCGGGGAACCAATGGTGGGGGTACCCCATCGGCAGAGCCGGAGGGAATGGCCGTAAAAGTTTGACCTGTAAGTTTTATGTATTAGGGCTGTATTCCGGGCCCGCTCTCAGAAAGATCCCCAGATGTTAGTATCCATGAAATGGTGCTAACATCAGTGGCCAATATCTAATCTTGCCTAAACTCACGCATGCCCACGCTGTATCTATATTTCTTGTTTTGCTAACTCTACTGCCATGTCTAGGTGTTTCACCAGGATCCACAGCAGAGGTGGAGGTATTCTGCTGCCTGTCACATCCTACTGCCTGAGATGACCTTGGTGGGCATCCCCTGGAGGGCTAAGGCCTTGAGGGCTCTGGCCTGCTTTCGGGAAGCTTGGATGTTGTACTGCCACCCTCCACGATGTGCGGGCCTGGAGACGTGTCGGCCCCTGGAAGCCGGGAGTCAGATGGGGTGGACACCCACAGCGTCGCCTGTGTGGAAGTCTCCAGGCTGTGCACCAGACGATGTTCCTCACTGTGGGTGCACGGGAGGTCCCTGGACTCCTCCATGAGATGGAGGGGCAGCTGGAGAAAGATGCAAAAGCCCAGCACACTCTGACCCTGAAACTCGTGAATGGCCACAAGAGCCTGTACCATGTCAGCTCCACGCCCTCATCCATGGAGTGCATGACCTGAACCATGGAGTGGACACCCCCCCGCCATGGAGTGCACACCCTGCATCAAGATCTCCATTGTGGACACCACCCTTACAGTTGGCCTGGCGGCTTTTGACTGGTGGCATCATCTCCTTGGACAGAAGGCGATGGGACTCCTCAAATTGGTCTTGCAGTCCGAGGAGAGTTGCTGACACCCCTCTCTGATTTTAATCACTCTGCTTTTGTAGCTCCAGCAGCTCTGGACCGACCAAATCCAGGGGCATATCATCTGACTGGGGCTCAGCACTTGCTGGATTCTTGGACATCCCTGCCTCTACCTGCTGTGGATTGTCAACTGTGAAGTGCTCACAGTGAGAGAACCAGAAGATTGCCTGCTCATAGTATCCAAGGTGCGAGTATCTGTGCTCATGGATGGTGCCGGTAACAGCTGTGACACCTCTTCGGTGCTCATCTCCGAGATATTTTTTGGGGAGTTGCTCAGGTCAGTGGTCTCCAAAGGGCCAGAAGATGGGCAAGGGAAGGGAGATGGCATTAGTGCATGGCAGGGACATATGGGTAGCAGGTGAGGCTGGCGCCATGGCTGGATTTGATGAGGGCTTTTACTTTTGTCTCTTTCCCGCACCTCGCTCTCAGCACAGGTGCAGTCCTGCTTCTCTCCAATCAGCTCAAGGGCTCTTCCCTCGAAGGGCATGAGGGCCTTCATCTCTGGCATAGCTCCAGGTGGCCGTACCTGCTCACGTAGATTGTGCTCGAGCTTGTCCTTCAATGAGAATGATGGTGAGAGTGTAGGCAAGACGCCTTCTGGGTCTCATGGTGAAGATGTGTGGGCTGCATGGTTAGATGAGTAGGAGCAGGGATATGAGGGGGAAAGGAACCACTGAGGGTTTAAGGGGCGTGGGGGGAAGACGAGTATTGGGTCCGTGTGGTAGCTGTGAGTGAGCTCCCTGTGGAAGTGTGATGGGTGTGTAAGTGGGTTCGTGGTGACAAATAGAAGGGTGACTTACCCTGGCTGCACAAAGGCGGTCGTTCACCTTTTTCCTGCACTGGATCCCTGTTCTTTTATACAGCAAGCTGGTGCTCACCAGTACTGCCACTGCCTCCCATGAGGGGTTGGTGAACTTGCTGGCAGGCTGTCTGCCCGTGCAAGGATACAGAATGTCACACTTTTGCTCCACCCATCCAGCCACTGGTAAGGACACCCACAGAGGGCCATGGGGCAGTCTCCGGCTGCCTCCCCCACCCGCCAAGGTTAATAAAGCAGAGACAGGCCGCCATGAACCTGGTGTGAAACACATCAAAAATGTTTTAAGTGGCTGAAGATACGGTGACTTCTCTCGCTGACAATATTGGCGGGATTCTCTCCGTTCTTCTTGCCCAAAGAGTGAATTTATCATCTTGTTGCACCCTCAGTTTGTCCCAAAGGGCTGCTCACCCTTTGCCATGGAATCGTTTTCATTCACCTGAACACCTTAACATCTTGGTTGGGATTCTCCATTAACTTCCACTCCAATTGGGAATCCAGATTGGTTGGGGAATGAAGCACATCCCAAACATGGGTTTGGCGCCAACTCGTGACTATAAACAGAGCCCTCGCCATCGGCAGCAGTGCGCTACATGCCCCGTGACGGCAGGAACATGTAAATTAAAGTAAAGCATGCATATACATGTAACTAATGGGCTTGAAGCCCAAGTCTCCCCTGCCCCCCCAACACAGTGATGGTTTGATCCTCTCATCAGGAATTACACCAGGCAGGCCATGATGCGAAGTTGACCAAGCGTAGCCCTGCTGTGGTGGAGTCCAAGTGGAGCGGGGTTGGGGGGGGGGGTTGTCAAAGGTGTCAGGGCCATGATGGTGCCCCTCTACTGCTGCCAGGTTGCGGGTGGGGGGGGGGGGGGTTCCCCCAATGGCCCTCGGGGGTTCCCTGCCCACCCATAAGAATCCCCCCCCACATCTGGCCCTCCCCATCAGATTCACCCATCAGACCCTCGTGCCCTGTCAAATGATCCGTTCAGTTTTACGCAGCAATGTTGTTCACTGGCCTGTGATTGACACAAGTGTTTGCCTTTCTCTTCACACCTGAATGCATCTCTATAATCCTGATTTGATGTCAACCACAATGTTTCTAAACACTCTTGCTATGATTGACAGGAGCCCTAGCCAAACTGGAGTCAAGGGAATCGAGAGGAAAACCCTTTGCTGGTTGGAGTCATACACGGCACAAAGAAATATGGTTGTGGTGGGTGGGATCAATCATTGTAGTCCCAAGATATAATTGCAGGTGTTCCTCAAGGTAGTGTCCTGGGCCCAACCATCTTCAGCTGTTTCAGAAATGATCTTCCTTTCATCATAATGCCAGAAGTGGACTGAAGACTGCACAATTTTCAGCACCATTCGTGACTCTTCAGATACTGAAGTAGTCCATGTCCAACTGCAGCAAGACCTGGACAATACCCAGGCTTTGGCTGACAAGTTACATTTGCACCGTACAAGTGTCAGGAAATGACCATCTCCATCAAGAGAGGGTCTAACCATCATCCCTTGACATTCAATGGCATTACCATCGTTGGATTCCCCACTATCAACATCCTGGGGGTTACGATTGACCAGAAACTGAACAGGACTATTCATATACATACTGTGGCTACAGGAAAAGTTTAGAGACTAGGATTCCAAAGGCAAATAACTCACCTCCTAACTCTGAAAACCTATCCGCTTTCTACAAGGCACAAGTTAGGAGTGCAAGAGAATATTCGCTCCTTGCCTGGATGGAAAGCAACTCCAACAACACTCAAGAAGCTTGACATCAACTAGGACAAAACAACCCGCTTGATTGGAAACCCTTCCACAAACATTCACTCCCTCCCCCACTGGCAAACATTGGCAGCTATGTGTACCATCTAGAAGATGCAACTGCAGGAACTCACCAAGGCTCCTTAGGCAGCACCTTTGAATCCCATGACATTCACCTCTAGAAGGACAAGGGCGGCAGATAAATGGCAACACCACCACTCGGAAGCTGCCCTCCAAGACACTCAACATCCTAGCTTGGAAATATATCGCCATTCCTTCACTGTCTCTGGGTCAAAATCCTGGAACTCCTGCCCTAATAGCCCAGTGGGTGTACCCACACCACAGGAACTGCAACAGTTCAAGACAGCAGCTCACCACCACCTTCTCAAAATACAACCTCCAAGCAAGCTTGAAAGAGACTGAGATGTGTGGCTGAAACATGTGACTCATCAATCCTGAAGTTCTACATATTATTTGAGAAACTGCTGTTTGCCTTTGCTCTGCCTTTACTTCTAACAGTAAAACACCAAGAGAATCAACAAACACAGAGCACCCCTGCAATCATTGTCCCTGTGATACAGTTTATGAATTTTTAGATTAAGGCCGTGAGACTTGCGATTGGATAAATAGATTCCAGTACAATTATTTCTGGAGCTGATTCAAGTTAATCTGGATAGTGTCAATCCAAATTACCTTAAGTTCCCACATAAAAAGGGGACCTAACAATTGTCATTATGTAAAAGGATTGAATCTGAAATATAAAGCTCAAGAGTATATGGTTTCATGTAGTTCCAGGAATTTTGTCAAAGAGTAATTTATGAATGTTTTTTTGTTGGTCTCTTAAAAGCTGAGTCTCGCACTGCCTGCACTGCCTGATTCAGTTGTGTACTTACACGCAAAATGTTACATTGGCCCAATCTTTGTGGTTGTAATGATGGAAAGAATTTTGGCAATCACCGTCGGCATATTTGTCAAACTATCGATAACTTCTAGTATCTGCACATGTCCCGTTAAACACAGAAATCTGTGACTCCACTCACAGTTGAAGTCCCATTTGATGGACATTTTACAATCACTTCATTTCACATGAATTTCCTTCATCCCTTTATGCTATTACTTCCGCTGTAAAATTATGCCTTTAACTGTGAGGGCTGTAACAAAGTTTTCTATGGTGGACTATATCATAGTTACTGTTAAACAGCCTCTCTGGTCCCGAAAAACTAATTTGTGGACTGTCAAATTTCTCCATTCTCTGCAAATAATTCCATAGATGATAAAAATAGTTTTGAAAAGTTTGTTTATGGTATTTCAACTTCTGCCTTCATTCCAATCTTTACTTTCCTCTCTCTAAAATGATGGAAAAGGATATTCAATCTATTTAACTTCCTGATTTACTGTCTGTGGGAATTCATCAATGTGACTGGCTAATTCGCCTGCTTAATTGCATTGTTGATGCCAGATGCTGGGGATACCCCATTAGTTGTTGCTGGAATTAAATTAATGCTGGGAAAGGTACAATTCCTACCATAGAGCTCTCTGGATCTTTGTGTGCATCCGTCCTCAAGATCAGTGGTGAGCATCATCACCTATTAATCATTCTTTTAATAATAATCTTTATTAGTGTCACAAGTAGGCTTACATTAACACTGCAATGAAGTTACTGTGAAAATCCCCTCGTCACCACACTACGGTCCCTGTTCGGGTACAATGAGGGAGAATGCAGAATGTCCCATTCACCTAACCAGCACGTCTTTTGCAACTTGTGGGAGGAAAACGGAGCACCCGGAGGAAACCGGAGCACTGGGAGAATGTGCAGACTCCGCACAGACAGTGACCTAATCCGGGAATCAAACCCGGGTCCCAGGCGCTGTGAAGCAACGTTGCTCGCCACTGTGCTACCATGCCGCCTCATGGGCTGTGGGCATCGATGGCAAGGCCAGCACTTGATGACCATCCCTAATTAACCTTGAACTGAATGGCTTGCTGGGTCATTTCAAAGGCAGTTGTGAGCCAACCCCATTACTTTGGGCCGAGTGTCAATTGTAGGTCACACATAGTAAAGATGGTAAATTTGAGCTCAGTATTAAAGGTTACACATCTTGCCAAAATAGTTTAAATTCAGTGATTTCAAACAAATAAATAAGTAAAATCAAACAACTATGTTTGGGAGCTAGCTAAGTCAAGTAGTTTACTTGCATTGATCTCTTGATCATCATAAATGTACCACTCCACAACCTATAGGATGGCTGTTTTGTGAAGCAGAGTAATGCCAACAGATCGAATTCAATTCCCACACCGGCTGAGGTTATTTATGAAGGCTCTGCGTTCTCACCTTGCTCCTCGCCTGAGGGAACTTCAGGTTAAATCGCCAACAGTCAGCCCGCTCTCAAAGGGAAAGCAGCCTATGGTCCTCGGGGACTATGACGACTTTCATGGCAGTACGGGGTCACAGTGGGTAGCACTGCTGCCTCACAGCACCAGGCCCCGGTTCGATTCTGACCTTGGGTGACTGTGTGGAGTTTGCACATTCTGCGTGGGTTTCCTCCAGGTGCTCCGGTTTCCTCACACAGTCCAAGGGTGTGCAGGTCAGGTGGAATGGTCATGCTAAATTGTCCTTTAGGGTGGGGTTGCAGGAATAGGGTGGGGTATTGGGCCTACGTAGGGTGCTCTTTCAGAGGGTCGGTGCAGATTCGATGGGCCAAATGGCCTCCTTCTGCACTGTAAGGATTCTATGATTCTGTGATTCTGTATTGCAATGGAGAAATACTTACATTGCAATAAAAATAAAATTTGGCTTTACTGAGATATCAAGTTCATCTAACTTTTTTGTTTGTCAAGGCATTATCAGCAATTACTGACTTGTAAGGAAGAATTGCTTGTTGTAAATATTCCGTCGCTGATGTTCAATGAAGCTGCTGTTACTATTGCTTACAATTAGTCATTCTTGCTCCCTGCAATATGGCAATGTTTCTTTCACTCCAAAAAAGTTTGACTGTGAACTCTGACAGTCAAATAATGAAAGTAAATAGCAGAGAATGGAGAGCCTCAGGTGCTTTTTTTACTGGATAAATAATCCTTGAAAGTAAAGAAAAATGTTCAAAGCAGCGTTGAATAATAATTGCTTCACCTTATCGACCGATTATTAAATAAACTAAAATCAGTAGTTCAAATGGCTTGAGAAATCATTAACAAAGACAGAAAATACAGGACAATCTCAGCAGAAGTCACTGAAGCTAATTAGTTATGTTGCTTGAAGTGCTAAATTTTCCTCAGGAGTCATCACAGCAGTCAAGCCTCCTGGAATCAAATTCTCTGCAGCGACTCCTACATTACTAGCGATCACTATGCATCAAAATTATTTCAGCTGTAGTCATTAAAGATGCTATGTAAATTCAGGTTCTTTCTTTCTGGGCGGATTCTCCGGTCCCTCCAGTCATGTGTTTCTCGGTGGCGTGCCATTCGCTGGTCGCGGGATCCTCTCCTCCCGCCATTCGTCAATGGGATTTCCCATTGAAGTCACCCTAGGCCGACGAGAAACATGCGACTGGAGGAACAGTGAATCCAGCCCAATAAGTCTGCAAATCATGCTCAGAATTCTGCTATTTTTCCGAAATGAAGTCATTTCTGCTCAGGCCCCTTTGCCAAAGACCTTCCACGAATTATCTAAATTGGACAGCATTTCAGAACATAATTGTTTGTTATTCTTATCTTACATTATTGATCATTCCTCAATAAATTTCTGAGTGCTAATAAAGCTGCAAATGGGTCAACATAAAAGCAAAGCATTCTGTAAATTGGTGCAATTATCAGAAACTCTCCATGGTGATTAATTTGGTCTGTGGCCAGTTTTGTCAAGAGGCTGGCTCCGAGTGCAATGCAGCTGAAATCAGTGTAAGAGATTGGGGAAACCTGGGGCACAATTTGAGTTGTTCCTGGGACGTGGCGGAAGGAGCAAAATTCTAACAATGGCAGAACTGGAATCAGACAGTCTGCCAACCCCAAGGAGCTGGGCAGGCAATTTAAATATTTAAAGACCTTATTAATAGTCATTATACTGTGAAATTCTCTGATAGCAGATGGCTCCCGCACCAGGCGGGGAGGCCGCTCGCAGAAGAGAGACCGTCTCTCAGCTGCGGCCCTTGGATGGGTGGGAGGGAAGATCCTAAAAGCAAAGAAGGGGCCGAGGGCCTGGAAAGCAACACCTGCCACCCCAACAATACCCCCGGAGGAGTTTCCCCTCCAGGGCTCAGCCTGGAAATTTTTGCCAACTGTAGCCACCTAGGTTGGCCACTTCCCGACTTAAAATGGAGAACCGCAAAGGCTGAAGGGAAATTCAGCCAACACAGGCAAAGACTAGCAAATACAGAAATCATGTATATTGGAACCTGTGAGAAACCAGACAGCACTAAAACCAGCAGCCATCTGCATAGTAACGTGCGATTCCCAGGCACAATGGCAACAGTTAAGGTAAACAAAGACAAGCCAGAGTCCTCGGCGCCAGCAGGAGCCAAGACAAAGGAAGGCCAACGGACACTTAGGACCGCCCAGCGATCAGGGAGAAATTGATCCAAGTGATCGGAAAGTAGTCCAATCACTTGGAACCAGGTACGGGATCCTCCCCGAAGGGCGGGAAGCCCCTGGAGACTATAAAGTAAAGCCCCCAAGTTCAAATTGTTCTTCTTTGGCAGGGTCACTCAGCAACTTGAACCAACCGTTGCCAGTGACCTGTCTTGTTGCCTCCAGGCAAGTAAGTCTCAAGTCAACGCTCGCTACGAGATAGGTGCTCCTAGCTACCAGTCCATACCAGCTTTGAATCGCGCAGACTCAGGACCTGAACGAAAGGCCATTTGTTCCCCTGACCTGGTGGGCCAGTCCGAAGCTAAGTATAGGCCTGTTAGTTTTAGAAATAGCCATGAAAGTAGAGTTGATGCATGAGTAGCGATTTACTGTGTATAATAAATGTGTTTTGATTTGAATCTTATTAATTGGTGTGTTGAGTTATTGATCATTACTTGAACTTGAACCTCGTGGCGGTATCATAAAGATACCTGGCGACTCTAGAGCAAAGGTTAAACAAACAGAGCAAATTACGATTTAAGAGCCAACCAAAAGTTAGCAACATATTACTGGCGACATCCTGACAGGACCCGATCTAGAAGTAGCTTAACCACTCCGGGAGAACCCAAAATTTTGAATTAGAAATCCAATTGAAACACGAAAACCACAAGTCTTCAAGCAGTTCTGATCAATCCTCATAATTCGGAAGTGTGTTAATGCATGCGTAACTAACAGGGCGATAAGGTAAACTGATAGATTTTTGTGCGACAAAACTGTCGTGAGCTTGTATTCAGGAAAATAGCAGCACCGCCTTAATACCCCTTGTTCCAAATTTTAAGAGAAGTATTTAGAGAGGAGAGATGGCAATGCAGACTATGCAACGCCTCATGAAACCCGAAGAATTTGTGGTCACAGCGACCAGCAGTAGAGTAGGACAGTGTCCCGTTTGGGAAGAGGAAATCAGAAAGTACCTCAAAGGGAAAGGATGGCCCCTTTGGAGCGAATTCTGTGACAATGAGGAAACAGGTCCCGGGAGTATAGGACATGCTTGGTGGGAGAAGCTGAGCGAAATCCATAAAAAAAGCTTGGGAAAAGCTTGCAAGCCGATGGCAATCGTGTCCTGTTTGGCACAATTGCGAGGCACAGAGGAGGTCGTTCGGTTGCTCCGTAGAGAAATAAAGGAGGCACATCGAATGAGTAAGGTCGATGTGAGCGAGATAAAGAGAACCTAGAATTAAGAAGGAAGTTAGCAGCAAAGGACGGAGAGGTGGATGATGCCAAGTGGGCACACCAGTCTTGTCTGGCGCATTTAAGCAGTTTCAAGACACAATATGAAAAGGCCTATCAGGACACGCAACATGCAATCCTGGTAAGAGAGGAAACAGAGAAACAGGTGGAGGCATTGCAAAGGCAGTGTAGCGACTTGAAAGCAGCATTACGAGCACTCCATACTACCACCACGGAGCACAGACAAAGCTCACTAGATCACGCAAAGTGCCGGAAGCAGATTGCAGAACTGCAGTCTTTGCTTTCAGTTCAGAAAGGATTCCAGAGCACCTTTGGATCCCAGTTAGCTGAGGAAGACGGCCCTGATTGGGAAGAATTAAATGAGACCACGCATAGATATGTTCAGGGAACATGTGCGCAAGGAAAGCCCCAGAAGAGAAGAGCGCTCCAACCCCCTACAGAGCAGATAGTTCAGGCACCAATGAACCCAGTAACCACCCACCGCACAGTCACATCGGAAGGAGACACGGAATTCCTGTACACGACCCCCTTAACCGTGACCCAATTACAGGATGCGTGCGAGAAAATCACACCGTTCCTCCCCACCTCAGACCCCCACCACTTCTTTGCTAGAGTAAAGCAGCAGGCGACCATGTACCGCCTGGACGAGCGTGAGCATGTGAAGCTCACAGTTTTGAGCTTAGACCCTTCGGTCGTAGCAGCCCTTCCCGACCCACAGAATGTAGGAGGAGGCACCCTTGAGGAAATGCACGCAACGATCCTAGATGCGATCGGCTACAACAGAGGTGACCCCATAGAAGGCCTGAATAAGTGCAGGCAGAAAAGACCAGAACACCCCACAGCGTTTGCTGGACACCTGTGGATTCATTTCACAGCAGTTTTTGGAAATTTAGAACGCGCCCATTTGTCCCAAGACGGTATGGCCAAATGGATCCGCACCCTTATCTCCCATGCCACAGAGGCAGGACAAAAAGCCTGTACGAATTATGACCGCTCAGAGGAAGCCCACAATGAGAAATATGTTTTAAAAAGATTGTCCCGCCCCTGGGAACAGTATGTACAAAACAATCCCGCAGGTAGGAAACCCGAGGAACAGCAGGAAGAGCAGGCAAACATGCATCCAGTTAGGATGCACCAGAACCCCGCATGGGTAAATGAGGGAAATAGCCCACAGCAGCCTAAATCCCAGGAATGCTACAATTGTGGACAGTTAGGACATTACGCACGAGAATGTCAAGCCCCCCTGAAACAGCCACGGAGTCAGCCCACCAATGCCCCCCGAACTAGCAAAGGCACCAACAGCCCCGACCCCCCAACCAGGGAACCATACCCAAGGGAACAATGCACCAGAGAGCCTGCTCCACCTTATGTGCCCCAGAGGTCATGTTACAACTGTGGGCAGTCAGGACACTTCGCCCGAGATTGCAGGAGACACCACCAGCTAGACTAGCCCCTAGATATGAAAGAGAACACCACCCACAGTAGCTACAAGGTCCCAGCTGCCCCATGCAAACTGTGAGCGCTTACCCACCACTTCTCATGGCAGCGTTACCTCAGCAAGGACACTTCATTTTTGTTTCGCTCCTCCTCCCTCTCTTCTTCGGTCACGCTGCACTTCCTCCATATGCTAGTTACGCCCCAGTCCAAATGCGATTTACGATGTCCTGTATTCTGATGGAACCTGCAGCATGTTGTTTAATGTTGTTTGTTACTGTTGGAGTAAAATGTTGTACATCAGATCGGAAATTTTTTCCACAGCCCCACGCCTTATTTGTCTGCAGAAACCTTTGAGAACGTGCCAGCACACTCATCGGGCGAAACCGCTGAGAGCTTGCCAGACCCCCGTTCGTAACTGCTCTTCTGGCTCAAAGGTAGAACCAATACGGCAACCCCCCACGATGACTACATTTTTGCCCATTCTTGTCGGTGGCTCAGGCAGTGGAGAAACGGCATTGGTCTCCGCCCTGCCAGAGGACCCCCCATCTGGTCAGCTACGCTCGGGTAGAGCACACACGGCATTGGTCGCCGTCCTACCCGGGGATTCCATCCAAATCTTACCCGTCGCGGCCCATACGCACCTCATTTCGGCACTTTTGGTTCAAAAAGTTTTGTTTTGTTTTCAGGCGACCCTTAGGTTGTCATCCCTATGCTATTTACATCCTCAAACATTTGGATGGTAAATCGCACAGCCTGCGAGAAGGCTCACACTGTTTCAGTATTTTTAAGTGTGTCTTGTCCTGAATGTTCGGTTTAAAAATAAATAAATGAGGGAGTCACACATGGTGACAAATCATAAAGGGAGAATTGGCACAAAAGGACAGACATACTAACAGACAAGATATTAAACCAAGATGGTAACAGACACTATGCTTGATCCCACAGAACTCCACAAGCTCCAGGAAAAGAGACGAAACGGAAAGGAAGAGACAAAAAGGAAAGAAGACAACAATGAAGACGTCATACGTGTATTTCGTCGTTATTGCAATGTGTATTCGGTTGCGCGCGAAGGCGAACCCCCTGACCCCAACCCCCCCCCCCCCCCAGCCGTTAATGATTCACTTCCCCATAGCACTCAGAGCCCAGTAACAGGCAACACCACACCATCATGATGTGATAAGCTCATAATGTGGTACTTCCTTTCCTACGTAGTCGAATCCCTGTTAGTGTTGGCGATACTCTGCAGCATCGTGCAGACTATCCGCATGAGAAAATGGAGAAGGAGAGCCGACCGCGCTCGCACCCCGGTATACAGAATAAGATCCCCTATGTTCAGTTATCCCTAGGCCCCCGAACCCCTCGATCTATAATAAAGGACATTTGTTTGCGTTCTTCTGCAAATAAAGAAATGGAAAGATTGTATACCCCTGTGCTTGACTGCCAAGCCAGGAAAAATGTAAATGCTGTTTCCATTGTGTATTGTTTAGGAAGTTAGTATGATTGAATGTTTGAGTGAGTGTAGTTTACTGAGGACAGTTAGAGGTACCTTTTTTTATTTTGTAATGCATGCCCCTGTTTTGAAAGAGCGCCACTTAGAATGTTAGTTAAAATTTTCCTTGCATGGTTATGGTCAGTGTAGAGGCCATAGAAGAGTGCTCGCCGGGCCAGGGAATGAAGACAACGCAGTTATGTGATCCTTCATGCTTCGCGTTAGGATCACAAGGAGGGTGTGTAGCCACCTGGGCTGGCCACTTCCCAACTTAAAATGGAGAACCGCAAAGGCTGAAGGGAAATTCAGCCAACACAGGCAAAGACTAGCAAATACAGAAATCATGTATATTGGAACCTGTGAGAAACCAGACAGCACGAAAACCAGCAGCCACCTGCATAGTAATGTGCGATTCCCAGGCACAATAGCAACAGTTAAGGTAAACAAAGCCAAGCCGACTCCTCGGCGCCAGCAGGAGCCAAGACAAAGGAAGGCCAACGGACACTTAGGACCGCCCAATGATCAGGGAACCGCTCCAGCATTGGAGAAATCGATCCAAGTGATCGGAAAGTAGTCCAATTACTTGGAACCAGGTTTGGGGTCCTCCCCAAAGGGCGGGAAGCCCCTGGGGACTATAAAGTAAAGCCCCCAAGTTCAAATCGTTCTCCATTGGCAGGGTCACTCAGCAACTTGAACCAACCCTTGACAGTGTCTTGTTGCCTACAAGCAAGTAAGTCTCAAGTCAATGCTCGCTACAAGATAGGCGCTCCTAGCTACCAGTCCATACCAGCTTTGAATCCCGCAGACTCAGGACCTGAATGAAAGGCCGTTTGTTCCCATAACCTGGTGGGCCAGTCCAAAGCTAAGTATAGGCCTGTTAGTTATAGAAATAGCCTAGAAAGTAGAATTTATGCATGAGTAGCGATTTACTGTGTATAATAAATGTGTTTTGATTTGAATCTTACTAATTGGTGTGTTGAGCGATTGATCATTACTTGAATTTGAACCTCGTGGCGGTATCATAAAGATACCTGGCGACTCTAGAGCAAAGGTTAAACAAACAGAGCAAATTATGATTTAAGAGCCAGCCAAAAGTTAGCAACACAACCCTCTGTAGACTGCAGCATTCCCACTTGGCCCAGAAGTGGCAACTGCTCCTGGAAAGCATGGCTGAGCTGTCTATACTCTGATTGGGCTGGCAGCTGCCCTGGGTGGGCTGCCACCTTGAATCGGATGGCAACCCCAGCAGCAGTCATTTAATTGGCTGCCACCCGTTAAATTTAGATGGAAGGCGCTCTATCTGTGCCAGCGACACCTATTTCCTGCCAAAGTCAGGCTGATCATCCAATTGTCAAAATTCAGGCCTGGACTTGCCCAGGGCATGGCTTGCGCTTGGAATTCTGACGTCTCTTACACTGGTTTTGCTGTATTTGGGTTCACCGCAACTTAATGGAATTTCTACTGTTTTCCTTTTCTTCTTTATTTTCTTTTTTCAACTTTCTTCTCTTTCAGTCTCTTACTGCCCTTCTTTCTACCATTCTTTTGCTCTGTCTCCTGCTTCACATGCTCGTGTTCTAATTTTATTTTTTCTTTCCCTCTATTCCCCTCCAGTCCTCCATCTCTCTTTCTCTCTGTCCTCACTCTCTTTCTGTCCTTCCTCGCTTTTCTTTCTTTGCTCCCTCTTTCACTTTATCTCTCTATTTTTCTCCCTCCTCACTCTTTTTGCTTGGTAATTTTACTTTTTTCTCTTTCTTTCTTGTTTCCTTTTTATTTTTTTTAACACTTGTGTTCAGGCAAAAGCCGACCTTGTTGAAGAGAGAAGCTATGAATATTTTTTGTTAATTTAGGAGAAGTATCGCTGTTATGCAAATCTGTGTTTCAGCCTGGGACTATCTATTCATCGTTAGTTTGAGCAGAACAGTGATCATTTTTGTCAAACCTTGTCTTCAGGGATTACGATGTATTACAGTTATATGCAAGCTGGTGACCTTTTTAATAACCTGTATTTAACTAGGTGGTCAAGCCTTTCTCAGGAACTTGTTGGCATCAAGCAAGACACGCGCGAAAAATGCCCAGCTGTGGGAACAAATGGAATTGTTAAGTAAAATATGAATTGTACTTAAGTTAAAAAGACATCTGAAAGCAGATTAGCCAACATCTCTGAAACTTGCTATCTGTACAGAATTCCTATAAACTCTGGCTGTAACAAATAAATGGGCAATGAAGCAGAACCATCTCCTGGATAAAATTAAGTGCCTATTTGTTACCAAGTTAATTAAAATGTTCATCCCCTTGTGCATTTCCTTGAGCTTAGATATTTCTAGAAAACAGTTCATGCCTGATTTTTATCATGCTCCTACTGTGATCTCATGGGCAATGATTATTGACCTGTATTTAAATGGTCAGTTAAAAATAAGTACCAGATTCCGTCTTTGGCATGTGTGGAATTGGCTCATTGTTACCGAGACACAAGTTGAGTTGCCACAAATCATTCCAGTTAATCCATCCCACACCCCAACACCACCACCCACTCCCCTCCCCTCCCCTCCTGCTGCACCCCACCCAACACCACGCCACCTTCTGCACTGTAAATTCTATGATTCTACGTTTGTTATCAAATAACACTAATAACCTACTGACAAGATAATCACATCATCTGGTACCCATTGAACCATTTGACTGTCAAGGGGTATACTTAATGCAAAGAACAAATGATCAGCAGAATCATATGGAGAAAAAAAAGTTGTTTACCATTTATTCCACCAGGTGTAAGCTGTCTCATAAGAAAAGTATTTGCCTTATGTTAATGGGTGAATAAGTGCTACTATTTGAGAGAATACAATATTTTTTGTAAAGAGATCGTTACTGCGTGGAGTTTAGAACAGATGGAGAAAGCCATTGGAAAATATGCAGGGCGGCACGGTAGCATAGTGGTTAGCACTATGGCTTCACAGCGCCAGGACCCCAGGTTCGATTCTGGCTTGGGTCACTGTGCCTGCGTGGGTTTCCTCCGGGTGCTCTGGTTTCCTCCCACAAGTTCCGAAATACATACTATTTGGTAATTTGGACATTCTGAATTCTCCCTCTGTGTACCCGAACATGTGCTGGAATGTGGCAACCAGGAGCTTTTCACAATAACTTCATTTGCAGTGTTAATGTAAGCCTGCTTGTGACAATAAAGATTATAATAAAAAAGAAACCAATTCAGTATCCTGGTAATTCTGAAAGTCTGCCTTTGTCAGAGGATTGCTTTGGGTTTCAATTGACCCAAGTTGAGAGTCATTAAAAATAAATAAGCTGGCAAGAGAACAAATATGGGGCGGAATTCTCCGATCCGCCAGCCGCGTTTTCCGGCAAGATTCTCCGTTACCGCAGCCGGTCAATGGGATTTCCCATTATGGCCATCCTACACCGTCGGGAAACGCTTGGGTGCGTTGCCATCGGACCGGAGGATCCCACCTTCGGAGAATTCCGCTGATGATCTTTTGTCTTTGTAATTCCTCAGAATATGAGATCATATACTATGCAAGGAAGACGAATTACTATTGGAAATTTCCAGCTGGGAAAAACTTCATTTGAAAAGCAGTCATATCTCTGCTCAGGATATTGATAATGGAGAATATAATATGATGGAAGAAATTTTGAGAAGTATTGTGGCATAAATTCATCTTGAGCTCTGGTGCAAAGCTCCACTATCTGTAGTCCACTATTCCTCACCCCCAATATTCAGCTGCATTGTGTTGATTTGAATATAGAATAGAATCAAGTGCTGCATTTGACTGCCAATTCAGCACCGCAATGCCCAACATCCATTACTACCTTGTTCTGTACAATGTCATGCATCCTTCGATGTCTTTAGCTGAAGCATTTAGGATAGCATAATGCAATGCACCTAAGTTATCTCAAATTAGACAACAACAAATTTTCCAGAATTCTTTCGCCTTCATTTTCATCAAATTTTGTGGCGCCACGATGCACTTTATTTACATTGACAGTGTTGCTGGACCCCCAAGTTGCAAATGGTTCTGTATACATTATCAAAATTGCTTTGGGTGCTCAGCTGGGCTGGAAGAATGTCAAGTCACTTGCCGAAGTTACTCACTTCAGGACCAAATCGCAAGATGATTTGAAAATCAACTTGAAAGCAGATGAAAATAAATAAAAAAGACAGATGCAGTTTCTACACCATCTCTTCTGGGCTTTATCCTCCACACACTTTTCATTCACAACGTGGAGTAACACACTGCCAGCAAATATTATCAAGCTTGTTGATCTGAACTTGTGTACCTTAATGACCACTATGTAAAATATTGCTGGGATTCCAAAGTAACTGGGGAACGTAAGCAGATGGGCTAAGGAACAGCAGATGGCTTTTAATATCGGCAAATGCCCTGCAACAGACATTAATTTGGGAAATGTGTGCAAGTGACAAACCTGGAAATGAAAAAATGAACAATTGTGTGCAATTATTCATCGTTCACAGAGAGCATTCAATCATTGGGAAGTTTTTCCCAAGAAGACTAGCACAAATTGAGGAGAATAATTTTAGGATTGAATATTTGAATACTCACGGAAATTGGATGCACAGAGTTGAAGCAATTTTGCTTACCTGAGAAGTGTGTTCACTTTGGCGGTTCTTCAAATGTTAATAAGTACTGGTGATGTAAATGTGAATGAGTTATTTCATTGAGGTTGTGACTGCAGGACTTAAGAAGGACTGACTTTTTTCCCCCAAATACTTGGATTGGAATCGCATCATAAATCAGAATATGTGCATCAATTAACTCTTTCAAAAACAAACACAATAGTATTGATCAAGAATATGATAAAATGTTAAAGACAAAGAAAAACATTAGAATATAGAATTTACAGTGCAGAAGGAGGCCATTCGGCCCATCGAGTCTGCACCGGCACCTTGGAAAGAGCACCCCACATAAGCCCCACACCTCCACCCTATCCCTGTAACCCAGATTAACCTTTTTTGGACACTAAGAGCAATTTAGCATGGCCAATCCACCTAACTTGCACATCTTTGGACTGTGGGAAGAAACCGGAGCACCCGGAGAAAATCCACGCAGACACGGGAGAATGTGCAGACTCCGCTCAGACAGTGACCCAGCGGGGAATCGAACCTGGGACCCTGGCGCTGTAAAGCAACTGTGCTAACCACTGTGCTACCGTGCTGCCCTAGCTTCTGTGTATCAGGACCATAGAATTGACCCTGGCGAATTCAGAAGTTTTGATTCAGTCCCTTTCTGATAGCAGGAAGGAATTCCTGAAGACTCCCATCATCCTGTAAATTCTTCTTTGAGTGCACTTCCCAGAAAAGATTAGATACATCGAGTCCATGGCAGTTAAAATTGTACACGATCTAACAATTCTGACGAATAAATGACCTTTTTCCTTCTTTCCTACATCATTTATTTTTAAAAGACTGTCGGAGGTTGTTCTGTGCACAAGTGTGCATGTGTAAATCACCTGTTAGGCTCTGTGCCACAGACAGGAGTCAGAATAATTGTCTGGATTAAAAACAAAGGCACGAGAGCAAAATTCGAGTTAGCCGCAAAAGATAAAATATGTAACCTGGTTTATGGGATGAGATTGAAGCTGTTCATCAACATTAAATAAAACAATAACTGCTTCAGGAGAATGGCATGCTGCATGATACATTGAAGGAAAATCAATTTACTCCCCTTATTTGAATTGCAAATCGTGTCTTTTAACAAGCAGAATGTGGAACCATAAATCATACAGCATTTCTTGTGCGAAAAACTGGGTATCCTCAAAATAAAGTATATTAAAAAAATGAGTTTAATTTCTTCAATAACTTTGTGTCATGTTTTGGGTGTTCCAAAGGTGGTGAGGAGGACATCACTGCTCGTTGCACGTACCTAAAAGAAACCTTTGAATTCCTCTCAGGCTTAGCACCTACATTGAAAAAGACATATCTTAAAACCATTAGGAGCAAATTGTTGACTTCCCAGAGCCATGAGCCCTTGCAGAGATGAGGCTTTGGAATCTTTCCAGTCCTTTGTCCTACAAGGTTTGATCTTCAGCATCATTCTTCTGCTCTTTTCATGAAAAGGTTTCAAAGTAGGTTAAAATATCATTCCGATTCCATCTGAACTGAAACTAAAATGGCATTGATTTCCCAGC
The DNA here is from genome assembly GCF_047496885.1 of Scyliorhinus torazame. Lineage (NCBI taxonomy): Eukaryota > Metazoa > Chordata > Chondrichthyes > Carcharhiniformes > Scyliorhinidae > Scyliorhinus > Scyliorhinus torazame. The sequence continues at coordinate 61,695,297 of NC_092728.1, forward strand.
ATGTTGGAGACACTGAGGCCGTAGCAAAAAAGAAATCACCTCTGAATGCTAATTTTCTTGGGTCAATAATTTAACACAGCAGGCGACCACTCCTAAAATCCTCTCGAGTACTTATTTATTCTATGCATTCTGAACTAATGATCGTTGCTCTGAAGAAAAGAAAAGCAAAGTATTTGTTCAGCATTACTGAAAGATCTCCATCTTTCTGGGCTATTTAAATTGCTATGTACTGTGAAGAAGAATTCAATTTCAGTTAGAATTGTGAATGGAATAGTCAAACAGACAAAAGCAACCAAAATATATATTCTGCAGATTGAGTTTTATTTATGTTAACTGTATGTTGTTTGCACCATCGCCAAACATCATCTAGCGGTCCAGTGGGTGTTCTCGGCAAAGTATTGCACCATGAGGTGGAAGGTTAAGAATCTCCTTCATTGGTTTTTAATGAGTTCTGATCTCACTGAAACACTGTCAGAAGTGTCACAACCATGGAAAAGGCGTTTCTTCAAAGTGGTCCATGAGCAAGGAATTTATGTGTGTGCATCATATTTGTTTGTGTATCTGTGTGTGTGTGCATGTGTTCACATGTGTGTGTGCATATGTGTGCAAACTTGTGTGCAGCCCCCTATTAATTTGCTGGTGATTCTGTTTTCAAAAATAACCCAGCAGCCAAGCTTTATTCCCAAACAAGATAAAGGTCAGTATATTGCAAAACCATGACTGAAAATTACTTAAATAAAAGTGATGAAACCAATAACTAAATGCAGATACAAAGATTGAAATGCAGATGAAGGTAAAAAGATACTTAAGGATCAGATTTCAATTCAACATTAAAAAACTTCAAATATTCATTATGAGAATATCATTGCAGGCCCCTTGTTTGAATTCCTTCATTCTGTCATGTGAATTTCCCTTTAAGAAAAGTGTGCTTTATCAAATGGCTGCAGTGATGTCATTGTGTGGGTGGAGCTGAAAGCTCTTTTGGCTCTGTGTTTAGTTTTGCTTTCAGTTGGAGAGCTTCATTCAAACCAAGCAAATGTGTATTGATCTTTCTCTCTGCAATCTAAAGAATGTCTCCAGATCACTTGATGATTTCAAAGTAATGCTGACTGGCGGATTCTATCATCCTGCCACTTGTCAATGGAATTTCCCATTGAAACCACCTCATGCCGCCGCGAAACCCACTGGCAGGGGTGTGCTGCCAGCGGGAAAAGTGAATCCCGATGACCCAGAGAATCCTGGCCAGAATTTTCCTTTGTAGGTGGACCCAATGGGTAGGGAGAGGGTATAGGCTGCTTTCGTCACTGGAAACTGTTGACGCTTGAAGATTGCTGTGTTTTTCTTTTCTCAGCAGACCTGCAGTGATTGTTCTGGAAGCCTTACTCAATGATCCCCAGTGGCAGAGGGAAACGCAACTCTAGCATGCTGTTTTGGGTAAGAGCCTGGGGTATTTTAAGTTTTCTGCATTCTGTCACACAAAATGGCTCCTTACAGCCTCCTTTATACAATTCAAAAACATAAAAATAGCTGCTATGTTAATTTTGAATAAGTCATTTGAATAAGTCATTTTTTCCAAACAACTAAGAAAAGTAATTATGCTGAGGTCCTTTGATATGTTTTCCTGCCTTCTGCCCCCTTAGAAGTTGTCGTGTTGGGTGGTCCGCTATACAGACGAACCAACACGGTTGTAGATGGAACAACTCTGTTTTATTGCTCTTAATAACAGATCTGTAAACTTATGACTGTGGTTCGTAATTTACCCGTTAACCTGTGGACCCAGCCCTAACACTATCTTAGAGAGGCACTCAGCACATGGTGTATGTCTGAGTGGCACGCTGTGAGCTCTGTGCCCTGAGCTGTCTCCTGCTGGAATGAGCGGGAACTGTGGTGTTCTCCGTTTTATAGTGCGTGTGCTCTCACTGGTGATTGGCTGTGATGTTGCGTGTGTGGTGATTGGTCCGTTAATCTGTCCATCAGTGTGTATGTGTGTTTGCACCATGATATGTTTATCTGAATATCATGACAGAAGTCACACCTCTTAAAGATTCAGCGGGCACCTCTGAATGGGTCTTTGTAGTTCGCTCCAGAGATAAATGTCTGATAAGTTTTGAACAGAGAAAGATGCCAGGTTATATGCCCATACTTCCATTTAAAAAAAAGGCTTTTAAACTCTCTTTAAAGGTTTGGATACAGAAGTGTACCTTTAAAACTAGCGTCCTTAAAATCTGTAATATAATTACAATTTGTGACTGAAGACATGATGTGGAGAACACAGATAAGACAGCAGATCAAATGGAAAGCTAAAAGGTTCTTCCCTGATGTGTGGATAGCAAGACAGGGAGCAAATTATTCCTTCTAAGTTTTTTCAGCTGTTGTATATTGAATAGCATAGGAGGATCTAGAAGAGGGATGAGAATGGATTCATGTTCTTTTTATCTACTTCTTATGAAATGTTGCTAATCTCCCACCATTACTAATTTTCCTTGCACATCAATGGCCCAAATTATGTTGGGATATGGAGCTACAAACCTATTAACTGGCTTGATATTGGGCAATAAGAACTCAATAACAACAGGCCTAAAATCGTCAAGTGTTGTACCAGTCAGTGACTGTTTTATGACCGAGCAAAGTCAACTAATCATTTTTTTAAAATATTCACACTTCACTTGTCATATATGATTCATTGTTTCTATACAGCAAACTAGGTGAGTGGCATGCAGGATGCAGGGTAATGTAGGGGGCATGGGGGTATGGAGGGGGCATGAGAAACATGGGGGATAACCTTTTAAAATATTCCCAAATTGAGTTCATGTCTCCTCAGAGGAGCCATGTCATGTCCTTGATCACAGGCCTATCTCGACAAAACTTGCACAGGATGCTTGAGATGCCTACTCTTGAAGTGGAATTGGCCAGGTCAGGAATGGAGGGTGCAGGCTCATAAACTGCACCTTTCTGAAGTGTCGGAGAAGATTGCCAGCTCCGGGAATGGGGCCAGGAAGCCTGAAATCAGGCCCCTCAGTCTTTATTCTGGATTCATTTCCTGTTCATGTTTCCAATATGTACTGAAAAGTAGTGAATTAGTCTTTTGTAATCATCACAACTGATGATCTACTTTCGAAAGTGAGAAAATGAACATTTAGAAGTGTTGGGAAGTCAGTGACAATAAAAAAAAGTCTGCTTTACATGTAGATTCAGTTTTTCTAACAAAGCACATTGCCTGGGAAAATCGGAAGCTTCATTACAATGTTACTTTCTACAAATGTAGAAAAATCTTTAGTGAAAGCCCCCTTAATGGCTTTGTACTTTAATTACTGTATGATGAAAGCCTCAAAAATATCATGTTAATGATTCACAGAAGCTCCGATATGATGAGAAGCAAAGAAAAAATAAACTCTGTAAAAGAAGTCTCTCTGGGCACAATTTTAGGGCCACGCTGCATCCGAAAAGCAGCTCGCCATGGCGAAGTGTCGGTGATAGGAACCAGGTGAGCCCGCTCACGGGATCTACCCTGCCGGAACGCTGCGCAAGATACAGCCCGATCTCATGAGATCATAGATCATAGAATCTACAGTGCAGAAGGAGGCCATTCGGCCCATCGAGACTTCACCGACCCTTGGAAAGAGCACCCTACTTAAGCACATACCTCCACCCTATCCCCATCACCCAGTAACCCCAACTAACCTTTTTGGACACTGAATGCAATTTAGCATGGCCAATCCACCTAACCTGCACATCTTTGGACTGTGGTGGGAAACAGGAGCACCCGGAGGAAACCCGCGCACACATGGGGAGGCCGTGCAAACTCCACACAGACAGTGACGCAAGCCGGGAATTGAACCTGGGACCCTGGAGATGTGAAGCAACAGTGCTAACCACTGCGCTACCGTGCCGTGCCGCCCACAATGTTGTGATGTGAATTACTTTTTAGCAAATCTGCATATTAAATCGGACGGTGATTTGTGAATGAGACCGAGTTACAGCATGAATTGGGATTCATTGCAAATTGTTGGATGTTTTGCACAATTTGCATTGTCAACTTTGTGAAAACCGGGGCAGCACGGTGGTGCAATGGTTAGCACTGCAGCCTCATGATGCCGAGGTCCCAGGTTCGATCCTGGCTCTGGGTCACGGTCTGTGTGGAGTTTGCACATTCTCCCTGTGTTTTTGTGGGTTTCGCCCCCACAACCCAAAGATTTGCAGGGCAGGTGGATTGGCCATGCCAAATTGCCCCTTAATTGGAAAAAATGAATTGGGTACTCTAAATTTAAAAAAAATATATGAGTGTCAAGAAAGTGCTGCATTTTTGTGGTGAAAATGAACTAAACTAACCTCAGGAAGGTAGGGCTGGTACTTAACATTACTGTTGTTTCTCTTCCCACATCTAGTGGAAGCCTTCCATCTGTTCCCATAGTGAGGGTTTTCCTGAGACCGGTCACTAGCATATTGCCAGAGGCTTATAGAACCATATCATAGAATTTACAGTGCAGAAGGAGGCCATTTGGCCCATCGAGTCTGCACCGGCCCCTGTGAAGAGCATCCGACTTAAAGCCCACTCTTCCACTCTATCCCCATAATCCAACCCAACATTTTTGGACACTAAGGGCAATTTTATCATGGCCAATTGACATAACCTGCACATCATTGGACTGTGGGAGGAAACTGGAACACCCGGAGGAAACCCACGCAGACATGGGGAGAACGTGCAAGACTCCACACAGACAGTGACCCAAGCTGGAAATCGAACTTGGCACCCTGGAACTGTGAAGCAACAGTGCTAACCATTGTTTTTTCTTGCCGCTTGAGGAGCGTCTTGAATATCAAGCATGGCTGTCCATCTCTTCTGGCAAATTATGAATGACCTTCCTTGGCCAACAAGCCCTGGAGTGGGACTGAACCCGGAGCTTCTGGTTCAGAGTTGCAGATGCAACTTGCTGTGTCACAAGAACTCCTATTTAATGATATGGGAGCTTTTTAATGTCTAGATGTACATTCCTCTAGTTCTTCGCCAGCCAAGAAAGGGAGCAATTGAAATTGTGGAGTCTCATTCACACAAGGTGTAAATTGTTCCTGGTGGCTTTTAAAATGTAAAACTTAAATTTCTAAAAATGCTTTATTACTTTTCCTTTCTCTTTTTCTGTTGATTCAATTTTTCTTTTCCTTTATTTCTCTTTATGATTCCAATTTATTTTGGGCTAGATTCTCCGGTCTCCCAGTCACGTGTTTCTCGACGGCGCACCGTTCGCTGCCGGTGGGATTCTACACTTGCCGCTTGTCAATGAGATTTCCCATTGGAACTACCCCACGCTGTCGGTGGGAAAATTTAATCGCAACGACCTGAGGATTCCGGCCCTTATTTCCTTCTCCATCATTGCTCTGCTCCTTTCTCTAGCCTTGAGTGTCATCAGTTAAGCAAATAGACAGTTGGTTCTGTCATCCACCAAGGTTCTAGCTGCCCTGCCCTCAATCCATTTACTTGCCTTCACCCCATAAGACTAAATTCCCTTACTGTTTAAAAATCTGTCTATCTCAGCCTTTAACACACTTAACAATCCAGCCTCTGCAGCCTTCTGTGATAAAGAATTCCACAGAGTCACTACACTTTTAGAGAAGAACTTCCTCCTTATCTCTGTTTTAAATGGGTGACCTCTTACTCGAAGAATATGCCCTCTGATCCTAGACCCTCTCACAAGGGAAAACAACTTTTCAGCATCTATGCTGTCAAGCCCCCTGAGAATCCTATGGCCGTGATTCTGCGACCCCACGGCGGGTTGGAGAATCGCCGGAGGGCGGCGTGAATCCCGCCCCCGCTGGCTGCCGAATTCTCCGGCGCCGGGGGAATTGCGCTGTGCCAGTCGGGGGCCGTTGGCAGCAGCCCCCCCAGGCGATTCTCCGGCCGGTGGTGGGCTGAGTGGCTGCCCGTTTTCGGCTGGTCCCGCTGGCGTAAATCACAACAGGTCCTTACCGGCGGGACCTGACTCCATGGGCGGCCTGCAGAGTCCTCGAGGGGGCGCGGGGTGATCTGGCCCCGGGGGGTGCCCCCATGGTGGCCTGACCCGCGATCGGGGCCCACCGCTCCGCGGGCGGGCCTGTGCCATGGGGGCACTCTTTCCCTCCGCACCAGCCGCTGTCAACCTCCGCCATGGTCAGTGCGGAAAAGAACCCCCCTGCGCATGCGCTGGGGTGACGCCAGCACACGCTGGCGCTCCTGCGCATGCGCCAACTTGCGCCGGCTGGCGGAGGCCCTTCAGCGCCAGTTGGCATGGTGTCAAGCACTTCCATGCCGGCTGGCGTAGCGCCAAACTCTGTCGGCGGCCTAGCCCCTGAAGGTGCTGAGGATTCCGCACCTCCGGGGCGGCCCGATGTCGGAGTGGTTCACGCCACCCCTCGGCGCTGGAGTGGCCCACCGGTTCGCGGAGAATCCCGGCCTTTCTGTCTCAGTGAGGTCATCTTGCATTCTCCCAAACTGCAATGAGTACAGGTCCAAACTACTCAACCTCTCCTCATAAGAAAATCCCTCCATACCCGGGATCAACTTAGTGACTCTTCTATGGACTGCCTCCATTGCCAGTATATCTTTCCTTAGATAAGGGTACCAAAACTGTTCACAGCACTCTAGGTGTGGTCTAATGAGTGCTTTGTATAGTTGTAGCAAGACTTCCCTATTTTCATATTCCATTCCCTTTGAAATAAAGGCAACATTCCATTTGCTTTCCCTATTACCTGCTGAACTTGCATGCTAGCCTTTAGTGCTTTATGCACGGGAACCCATAAATCCCCCTGTGTTGCAGCTTTCTGTAGCCTTTCTCCAGTTGAAAAATATTCAGCTCCTTCATTCTGGCGGCAAATGTGCATAACTTCACAACTCCTTACGTAATACCCCATCCGCCAATTTTTTGCTCGCTCACGTATCTGTTGTCGGAGGGATACCGACAGAAATGTTTGCAACATTCACTATATCAATGGTTGAGGCTGCGTAGATACCTTTTGAAATATGCATGTATCGTAACAGATTAAAGTGACATCCATCAAACAAAAAAAAGATTAAAAAGCTTCATATTTTTGAACCTCTGTAGAAGTGTTTAGTCACAACAACTGGCGAGCAGGGGCTAACGGCAATAAAGGTTTATTGATACTACTGAGCAGCTCTTAGATACTATGTGTCTGTCCTCATCCAGGGGGCAACTATCACGCTGCCAGCACATGGGGCTATGTCCCCACGCAGCGTCAAATTTCACCAATTTGCAGGGGGCTTTCAGGGCCCCGGAGTGCTTCTCGCAGCTCTGGCTGCGGATACGGGGCCCTGCACTTCCGGTCGGGAGTCCGGGCAGTGGCGGTCACCCTGTGCAACATGGCAGACTCACACCACGGACCATGATGGACGTCGTAGGTCCCCCCGAGATTGCGCGCGCTCACGGACCGCTGCCGCCCGATCGCTTGCCTGGCCGTCTGTGAGGCCTCCCCTGGTAAAGGGTCCCCCCGCCCCCGCCATCAGGGCGGCCACGGACTGAGTCCGCAGCCGCCACCGGCCGTTCCCAACAGGCAAAACGTGGTTAGAACCACGCCGTCGGGAACTCGGCCAGTTGTTCTTGGAGAATCGCCACCGGAGCCGCGTAAACCTCGCACGTGCAATTTGCGGCGATTCTCCGGGGAATGTCTTGCAGTTCTGTTCTGTGAGTGATGGCTGCTGCAGTTGGGGCAGCATGTGTTCTGTACTGCGAAAACGTGTGTCCTGCCTCAACCTTTTGCTGCTTCTTTCTGATTGCTCATTCAGCATACAGATGTTGCTGGCATATTCCAACGTTAGGTTTTCTCGCAAAGAAGCTGCTTGCAGACAACATCACTGATGACAACAATCACCCGCAGTTGAGTTCAAGGCAGCAACTTCACACAGAAACTTATTGGGGGTATGGGTAAGTGAACCACATCTTGCCCAAGGAAATTGGCTATGAAGAGCTCGCACCTTTTCCCAGATGGTCTATTGAATAGTTTGTTGGTCAATTTATAACTACCCGGATATTATAAGGATCTGGGGGACTTTCTTCAAAAATTGTATCTTCCCAGATTCAAAAAATACAGTAGAGATGGATTCATATACTGCAAGAGACGTTATACTTTACCAACTTATTTACAAGTTTATTACAAAACTATTTTACACATAACCAAAAGAGAAAATGCTGGAAAGTCTCAGCAGGTCTGGCATCATCTGTAGGGAGAGAAAAGAACTAATGTTTCGAGTTCAGATGACCCTTTGTCATTCCAACCAGCTTTGAAAAAGGGTAATCTGAACTCGAAACGTTAGCTCTTTTCTCTCCCGACAGATGCTGCCAGACCTGCTGAGCTTTTCCAGCATTTTCACTTTTGGTTTTAGATTCCAGCATTCGCAGTAATTTGCTTTTATATTTTATAATGCACGTTAAAGTGGATAAGTACATTGTATCATTAATGACTATAAAAGATAAAAAACATTGGTGAGATTCTCCGGTTCCCGAGCTCTAGGTTTCTTGATGGCGCTGGCGATGGAATTCTCTCGTCCTGCTGCATGTCAATGGGATTTTCCATTGAAGCCATCCCATGCTGCCGGGAAGCCCAGGGGTGAGGGTGTGCTGCCAGCGGTAAAAGAGAATCCCAACTGCTGGAGAATTCTGGCCTTGCCTTAGTATGAAGAAAACTTAACAAGCCCTACTTTATGTTACTTTATGTGTGGCACAGTCTGTTTAACATCTGTTGAAACCAAAGCTGACAACCAGTGCTGCCCATGTATATGCTTTAAGGCTTTGAGATTGTGGTGAATGTATTCACCTAATGCATGTATGATATTGTAACCTATGACCTATGACCTGGAAGTGGTGATACGAGCTGCTTCCAGGTACTGTACTGTAACCCCAGTGGGCTCCGCGGGCCATATATAGACCGGTCGCCTGTGGGCGGCATTCATCTTTACCACTGACTCTGGCTAGGCAAGTTCATGATTAATAAAGCCTAATGTTCACTCGCTCTCTCTGCCTCTCGGTTTAATTGAAGGTATATCAGAGATAAAAATGGCTATAGATGAATATGTGTCCATTTTCTGAATTCTAAAGTACAGTATCTAAAGACATATGAATTCTGCCTATTTATGCATGTATTTAACATAGGCACTAACAAGAGGTTTATTGATAATCCTGAGCAGCTCTGACATGTTGGTTGTCTGCATGTGCCCAGGGGAGATCCCGCGCTCCCAACACGTGACCCTTTTTGTACCCGCGTCATTCCAGCATCCACATGACCTCCCAGTCTACAACCTCCTCACATATTTGCTTACAAAATGGAAGCCTACTAGAATGAAAGACAAATCAAAACAAGTTTGATGTATGTAGATCCTGAGGCAGTATTTCTTATTGCACGGTAAAGGCTTTGCGAGATTTATCAAAAGAAGCAGCCATTAGCACTCTGCAATGTCATCTGTGACTTGAAGAATAGAGGAGAGTATCACGTATATTTACAACAAGCATTTTTTGTGAAGGAGCCTATTTTTTTGCTGAAATGCCTTGTTAATGTTATGTCCATAAAGGATACAAACAGAAGTAAATAAAATGCAGTAATCATTGCTGAATAACATTGTTCTGGATTGAATGTTCTTGCAAGCTGCAGCGAGGAAATCACACTGATTACGGATACAAGCCCACACAGATCTATCTTTTCCTGTAAGACCATTTTTGAATAGAGGTCAACTCATTACGTTTATGTCAATCCATTTGCTCTGAAGAAACATGATTGTATATGATACAGTGCTTTGGGGGATATTAGCAAACAGCACCATTCTTGACTCAGCCCTCTAAATGCTAAGTGATGTTTTCTGCATTCAAAATATGCAGATGATTGTTTTGTACATCTGGAAAATTGATTTCCTGGAAAGAGTCACACAAGGAATATGAAACAGTCTCAGATAGCAGAGAGAACATTTTTTGAATTCAGGTATTTTATATATTGCAGTGAATTGTGTTTTTTTTAAAAATACTACGCAACAAACCTCGTAAAAGCAACTATGCATTTTCTTTAGTCAGTCAGCTGTCTGACAATTTGGAAACAAATCATCATCTCTCCAAGTCAAAGTATTGAAAAATTTACATCTTTACAATTTCTGTTCACCTGGGACACGATTTATCGGCCGCATTCCGCTGGAATCTGAGCAAGACGCGGCCAGTAGATCTGGGAGATGCGCCCCCCACCGGAATTCCCCACGGTCGTTACGCCTCACGAGATCTAACCAGATGTGGAGTTTCTGCATGGCTTTCCTCCGGGCGCTCCGGTTTTCTCCCACAGTCCAAAGATGTGTAGATTAAGTGGACTGGTGATGAAAAATTGTCCCTGAGTGTCCAAGGAAATGCAGGTTGCAGGGAAAGAACGGGGGAGTGTGCCTGGGTGGGGTGCTCTTTCAGTGGGACGGTGCAGACTCGATGGGCCGAATGACATCTATCTGCACTGTCGTGGTTCTATAAGTGCTGGGAACGACCCTGCTAATCCCGCCCAGAATGGACTCTGATTTATTTTGGTTAGATCGTGCCCTTAATATTCAGTACACAATGTCCCTTCAGGAACACTCACCCAAGAGAGCTTAAGCACAAATGGAATTGGTAAGACTTGGGAATTACCAATGTCTACACATGAGTACTATTGGCTTTGTCAGTTCGATGACCATCGGAAGTCGAATCCCAAAGAAGCTCACCCCCAGCAATGGATCTATCCCTTCCATATCCCAACATTGGCTGGCCAGTCTTCAACAGTACCCAGCAATACTATGGATCTATTGGCTGAGGTTTGATTAAGTTCTCAGCTTCCGTTGCAAGATATGTCATCTTGGGGAACCCCGATCCAAAATAAATATTGCTTTCCTCTGTCTCTCATACTGCCCCCTTTCAGCCCAATCTCTGCTCAGTAGAATACGGAACATTGTCAATATTGTCAGGGTCTCAACTATTTATGATTCGAATGAATGTGTTCATAGTGTCATAATATACACATCAGTATATCATGGTGCAGAGACACACACTGACTGACACACTGCAAGACCAATCAACACACGCAACACAGCAGCCAATCACCAGTTAGGGCACGGTCACTATAAAGACAGAGGACACCAGTTTTCCCGCTCATTCGGGATGCAGCCTCTGAGAGAGACAGAGCCTGCAGTCAGTAGCACAAACATCCACCATGTGCAAGCAGTATTGGCTGGTCAGGTTAGGCATAGGTCTTCAGTCAATCTAACATAGTGTCAACCCACAGTGCAAGTATGTTTAACAGTTAGTTAAATAAAATAGAGTTGTACTATTACAAGTGTTGGTAGCCTGTCTATGTTACTGTTAAGGTAAACGCAGTCTCCACAGATCCAGAGTACCCAACACATCATGGTACCAGTATGTGATGTTAGAGTTTAATAGACCTACCTTCAAATGATCTGCCTTCGACCAGCAATCAGCCATCCGGTAGTATGGACAGCATCCGCCCTCCCCCGCCGCTCCGCATCACCGGCAACCTCAGTGCGAACTGGAAAATCTTTAAACGATTCCAGCTTTACCTCGAAGCTACGGACCTGAAAGCTGACTCAGATACCCGGAAGATTGCTCTCTTCCTTTCCACGGCCGGGGTCCACGCCATCCATATCTTCAACTCTCTCACTTTCACTGAAGATGAAGACAAGTTTAAGTTCAAGACAGTCCTGCTCAAATTCGACAGTCACTGTGACATCGAGGTAAATGAAAGTTTTGAGCGCTATGTCTTTCAACAGTGTCTGCAGGGTAAGGATGAACCTTTTCAATCTTTCCTCACCCACCTTCGCATCTTCGCGCAGTCCCGTAATTATGGCTCCACCTCCGACTCGATGATCCGTGACCAGATCGTTTTCGGTGTGCCATCGGACCCCCTACGCCAGCAGCTCCTCAAGGTTAAACAGCTCACCCTTGTGATAGCCATCGAGACCTGCGTTCTGCATGAACACGCCACTAACCGATACTCACACATTCAAGCGGCTGAAACAGCGCGGCAAGGTCCCCATGAGGCAGAGCAGCTGCAAGCCATTAAACAACTCCAGTGCCTAAGCCTGGATGAAGGCAGCCATTTCGCACGTTTTTCGCGGGCTCCCGTGCATGCGCGCACTGACCGAGGGCACGGCGAGGCCGAAGACCGCACTGCGCAGGCGTGCACTTCGTACGACTGCATCACGCATGCGCGGTGGCGTACCGAACGTTCTTACATCACGACAAGCGGCAACAGCGGCTCCGCCCACTTAAAGCGGCAATGTCCTGCAAAATCCCGACGCTGTCTCCAATGTGGCAAGCTTGGCCACGATGCAGCCCTATGCAGGTCTGCTCAACCTACTACCTCTCGTCGCTCCAACAGCCACGCAGGGATGTCCGAACCATCCAGCCACCGGTCACCGATTCCGACTCCGACTTGATTCCGGACCTTGACATCGAGGACCCTAAAGCACCATTTCAGGTAGGCATCATCACCAACACAAGATGCTCCAGAAGACAAAAGCCAAGTCTCTCCCAATATTCAGCATTGATCCGGACAACGAGTGGTGTGCCACCCTCACGGTCAACCGATCCCGCATCCGATTCTGCCTGGACACCGGCGCTTCAGCCAACCTCATTGCGCGGTCTGACCTCGAAAGCCTCCATGTCAAGCCTACCATCCTGCCATCCGCCTGCCAGCTTCTGGACTATAATGGCAATGCCATTGCTGCCAGTGGCTCTTGCCAGCTTGAAGTGTCGCAACGGTCATTAAAGGCTAAACTGCCATTCGAAATAGTGGGATCCACTAAAGCCTCCCTGCTTGGTGCTCAGGCGTGCAAACTTCTAAACCTTATCCAAAGGGTTCACACCCTGTCACCCATTGACGCTTCCGCATCTCAGGACGCTGACTTTCGGACACAGCTGAACGCCATCATCACCCGATACCACGGTGCATTCGAGGGCATGGGCACACTCCCATACACTTTTAAAATCTTGTTAAAACCAAATGCCACACCTGTGGTGCACGCACCTCGCAGGGTACCAGCACCCCTCAAGGACCGTCTCAAGCAGCAGCTGCAGGACCTCCAGGACCAGGGCGTAATTTCGAAAGTTACAGAACCGACTGACTGGGTCAGCTCTATAGTGTGAGTGAAAAAACCATCCGGCGAATTACGCAAATGTATTGATCCCAAGGACCTCAACTGCAATATTATGAGAGAACATTATCCCATTCCAAAGCGCGAAGAACTCACCTGCGAGATGGCTCTTGCCAAATTTTTCACCAAGCTAGACGCATCCAAGAGGTTCTGGCAGATCCAACTCGATGCATCCAGTCGGAAGCTCTGCACCTTTAACACCCCATTTGGCCGGGATTGCTACAACCGGATGCCATTTGGCATCATCTCTGCATCGGAAGTGTTCCACAGAATAATGGAGCAGATGGTGGAAGGTATCATTGTCTGGTCTACCACCCCGCAGGAGCACATTGATCGCCTCCAACGTGTCTTCCGACGAATCCATGAGCATGGCCTCCACCTCAACAGGGCCAAATGCTCCTTTGGTCAAGCAGAAGTTAAAATTCCTCGGAGACCACATTTCACAGTTTGGCGTGCAGCCGAATGCTGACAAGGTATCTGTCATTAATGCCATGAAGACACCGGAGGACAAGAAGGCGGTCCTCCGCTTCCTAGGCATGGTCAAATTCCTGGGGAAATTCATCCCTAACCTTGCCTCCCACACCACGGCTCTCAGGAACCTGGTTAAGAAGACGACCGTGTTCCAATGGCTCCCCGCCCACAAACAAAAATGGCGGGAACTCAGGGCGATGCTGACCAAGGCCCCGGTGTTGGCATTTTTCGATCCGGCCAAAGAAACAAAGATCTCCATGGATGCCAGTCAGTCCGGCATTGGAGCAGTGCTCCTTCAAAGTGACGCCGCCGCCTCATGGGCTCCTGTTGCATACGCGTCACGTGCAATGACACCCACCGAACAGCGCTATGCGCAAATTGAAAAAGAGTGCCTGGGCCTTCTTACCGGAGTCGTCAAATTCCATGACTATGTCTATGGACTCCCAAAGTTCACAGTCGAGACAGACCACAGACCACTGGTCAATATCATTCAAAAAGACCTTAACGACATGACGCCGCGCCTGCAGCGCATTCTCCTTAAACTCAGGCGGTACAACTTCGAACTTGTCTGCACCCCGGGTAAGGAGCTCATCGTCACCGATGCACTCTCCTGATCTGTCACCACACCCTGCGACCCAGCGGGCTTCGTGTGCCAAATTGATGCTCAGGTGGCATTCGCCGCATCCAATCTGCCCGCCACGGATGAACGACTCATCCATATTCGTTGTGAGACAGCCAATGATCCCCTACTCCAACGTGTCATGCGCCACCTGACAGAAGGGTGGCTCAAGGGCCAATGCCCTCAATTCTATAACATTAAAGATGACCTGGCGGTGGTAGATGGAATTCTACTAAAGCTGGACAGGATCGTCATTCCGCACAGCGTGCGGAACCTCGTCCTTGAGCAGCTCCATGAGGGCCACCTGGGAGTGGAGAAATGCCGCCGACGGGCCCATGAGGCAATGTACTGGCCTGGAATCAACGAGGACATTGCCAATGCCGTTCTTAACTGCCCAACATGCCAGCGTTTCCAGTGTGCTCAGCGAAGGGAGACCTTGCAACCCCATGAGTTGGTCACGTCCCCCTGGACCAAAGTGGGCATTGACCTGTTCCATGCACTTGGCCGTTACTACGTCCTCATAGTGGACTATTTCTTTAACTACCTGGAGGTAGTTAGGCTACACGAACTTGCCTCAACTGCGGTTATTCGGGCGTGCAAGGAAACCTTCACTCCCCATGGCATCCCGCTCACGGTTGTGTCCGACAATGGCCCGTGTTTTGCCAGTCAGGAGTGGTCCAATTTTGCCAAACGATACAACTTCACACATGTCACGTCCAGTCCCCATTACCCCCAATCCAATGGCAAAGCTGAAAAGGGGGTGCACATTGTCAAACGACTCCTGTGCAAGGCGGCCGATGCAGGATCCGATTTTTACCTCGCCCTGCTTGCTTATAGATCAGCCCCATTGTCCACCGGCCTGTCACCGGCTCAATTGTTGATGAATCGTACGCTGCGGACGACGGTGCCGGCCATTCATGTCCCGGACTTGGACAACCTTCCGGTCCTTCGCTGAATACAGTTGTCTCATTATTTATTGCCACAAACACACATTTTTTTTAAGAAAAGGGAGGATGTCATAATATACACATATACTGAACCATGAAAAAAATGACTGAAGCAAGGCTCGCAACTGTGTGGAAGCTGTCAATCACAGCCTAGTATGGGAAATTAATGAATGGCTTGTAGTTCAAGGATTGGAGGAGTTTAACCATAGCGGACTGCTTTCTCTTTACAGCATTTGACATGTGTTGCTTCCTCTGTCTGAGCCGGCAGATGTATGCCCAGGTGAATGTGACAGCAGTGATTTTTTTTCACTGCCTCTGTCTGGACTGCTCTAACTTCCAGCTCGGAGTCTCTATTCTGGAGGGTCTGTGGGAGCCCCTTTTTGAGGGAGTCTCTGTGGGGTGCCTCCATATTCAAGAGGTCTCTAGGGGTCTCCAAGGGGTTCTCCCTATAGAGTGACCCTATTTAAAAGGTCTCTGTGTGAGTGGGTCGGGTCACCACCATACTTGGGGGAAGGGAGGGGACACTAAAAATCTGGGGATGGGGGGGGGCAGAGTGCTGATTTACCATGTGGGATTGGGGGATTTGGCCAGCCGTGGGATCCCGCTCAAAACGGTGGCCCAACAACGGGATCACCTCAGGAATCGCTTGCAATCCTTGTCATGCATAAATTTGCATGGCTGAGGATTGGGAATCGCTTCCTAATTTACACTCTCAATAGCAATTTAACTACGGCGGGAGAACATACAGCGGAATTCTCCGTAGGCGGGAACCTCCGGTCCACCGGCAGTGCAGCCAAGACCGTGGGTTTCCCGACAGCGAGGGGTGGCCACAATGGAAAACCCATTGGCCGCCTGTGGGAACAGAGAATCCCGCTGCCTGTGGGGGCGCACCACATCGGAAAACATGGCTGGCGAACCGGAGAATCCCACCTATAGAACATAGAACAATACAGCGCAGTACAGGCCCTTCGGCCCACGATGTTGCACCGAAACAAAAGCCATCTAACCTACACTATGCCATTATCATCCATATGTTTATCCAATAAACTTTTAAATGCCCTCAATGTTGGCGAGTTCACTACTGTAGCAGGTAGGGCATTCCACGGCCTCACTACTCTTTGCGTAAAGAACCTACCTCTGACCTCTGTCCTATATCTATTACCCCTCAGTTTAAAGTTATGTCCCCTCGTGCCAGCCATATCCATCCGCGGGAGAAGGCTCTCACTGTCCACCCTATCCAACCCCCTGACTATCCAAATAGTCTTTCGAACGGAGAATTCCATCCAAAACATCCATCAGCTGATTCTAGAGAGGTTAAGCGAGTAGGCAAAACATGGCAGATGGAGTGTAATGTAGGAAATGTAAAGTTGCCACTTTGGCAGGACGATTTAAGAGCAGAATATTATTTAAACGGAAAGAGACTGCAGAATGTTGCAACAGAGGGATCTAAGTGTCCTTGGATGTGAATCACAAAACGTTAACATGCAGGTATAGCAAGTAATTACGAAGAAAAATGGAATGTTAACCTTTATTTTAAAGGGGAAGGAGTATACAAGTAGGGAAGTTTTTCTACGAACCGTACAGCACGGTAGCACAAGTGGATAGCACTGTGGCTTCACAGCGCCAGGATCCCAGGTTCGATTCCCCGCTGGGTCACTGTCTGTGCGGAGTCTGCACATTCTCCCCATGTCTGCGTGGGTTTCCTCCGGGTGCTCCGGTTTCCTCCCACAGTCCAAAGACGTGGATTGGCCATGATAAATTGTCCTACGTGACCAAAAATGTTAGGAGGGGTTATTGGGCTACGGGGATAGGGTGGAAGTGAGGGCTTAAGTGGGTCGGTGCAGACCCGATGGGCCGAATGGCCTCTTTCTGTAATGTATGTTCTATGTTCTATATAGAGGGTATTGCTGAGATCACACCGACAGCACCATGTACAATTCTGGGATATGATTCTCTGGCCTCGCCATGCCATGTTTCTTGCCTGCGGGAGGCGGCCTACTGTTGGCCGGCGGTGCGATCAGAAGATCCCGCACCTGTCAATGGGATTTCTCATTGCATCCACTCCATGCCACAGGGAAATCTGCAGCGTGAATGCTCCGTTGGCAGGACTGGATGACCCCGCTGACATGAACAGCCAGAAGATCTCACTCCTCGTCTCCTTCCTAGAGGGACATAATTGCCCAGGAAACAGTTCAGAGTACATTCACTAGGCTGTTTATGGGGGGGAAGGTTTTGCCTTCTGAGGAAGGGTCGAGAAGTTTTGGCCCTCTACTCATTGGACCTGTCTTGGAAGCTGAGATGATGAATATAAACTGCTGAATGTTATTTTCTGAAATTTAACACTGGCTCTGCATCTGTGTGCTTTCTTGGTTGTATTATTGATCTGAGCGGTCGTAACTGTCTTGAGAATCAATGGAATTATAGTTACATGTAACTCACTTCAAAGGGGCATTTTCTTTTACAAAGCTGCAACATGATTGTGCTGCATATATTTGATGTGTCCATAAAGATCCTTAAAGGGGCAGTCTTCATGCAATGTCTCTGGCAATTTTTATATCAATCAGAAGGCAGGCATTGTAATTGCCAGTGTGGGAGGAGGGGGATAAGGGGTGCCAGAGGGAGTAGGGGGGTGTGAGAAGGAGGAGGGGGTGCGAGAGGGCAGAGGGGGTGCAAGAGGGCGGAGGGGGGTGCAATAGGGAGGAGAGGGGTGCAAGAGGGAGGAGAGGGTGCAAGAGGGTGGAGGGGGTTGCGATAGGGAGGAGAGGGGTGCGAGAGGGAGGAGGGAGTGCGAGAGGGATGAGGGGGTGCTAGTGGGAGGAAGGAGTGTGAGAGGGAGGTGGGGGGGTGCGCGAGGGAGGAGGGGGATGCAAGGTGTCATAATATACACCAGTATATCATGGTGCAGACACACACTGATGGATACACAGTGGGACCAATCAACATACACAACACCGCAGCCAATCACCAGTGGGAGCACATGCACTATAAAGACAGGGGGCATCAGAGTTCCCGCTCATTCGAGTAGCAGCTAGCTAGGAGGACAGAGCTCACAGCCTGCAACACAGACATTCACCATGTGCTGAGTGCATCGACTGGTTAGGACAAGGCAATGGTCTTTAGTTAAAGCTAGTATCGTATCAACCCACAGTCTGAGTATTTTTAAACAGTTAATGGTTTAATAAAATAATGTTGCACAATTTCAAGTGTATGTGATCCAGAAACCCGAACACATCATGAGAGGGAGGAGGGGGTGCAAGAGGAAGATGGGGTGTGACAGGGAGGGGGGCTGCTATGGGAGGAAGGAGTGTGAGAGGGAGGAGAGGGGTGTGAGAGGTTGGAGGGGAGTGCGAGAGGGTGGAGGGGAGTGCGAGACGGCGGAGGGGGGTGCGAGAGGAAGGTGGGGTGTGAGAGGGAGGAGGGCGTGCGAGAAACGGAGGGTGCGAGAGGGAAGAGGAGGTGCGAGAGGGAGGAGGGGTGCGAGAAATGGGGGTATCAAGAGGGAGGAGGGGGTTGTGAGAGGAAGCAGGAGGTGCGAGAGGGAGGAGGGGGTGCGAGAGGGAGGAGGGGGGTGCGAGCGGGAGGAGGGGGTGTGAGAGGGAGGGGGTCTGCTATGGGAGGAAGGAGTGTGAGAGGGAGGAGAGGGGTGTGAGAGGTTGGAGGGGAGTGCGAGAGGGTGGAGGGGAGTGCGAGACGGTGGAGGGGGGTGCGAGAAGAAGGTGGGGTGTGAGAGGGAGGAGGGCGTGCGAGAAACGGAGGGTGCGAGAGGGAAGAGGGGGTGCGAGAGGGAGGAGGAGGGGTGCGAGAAATGGGGGTATCGAGAGGGAGGAGGGGGAATGTGAGAGGAAGCAGGGGGTGCGAGAGGAGGAGGGGGTGCGAGAGGGAGGAGGGGGTGCGAGCGGGAGGAGGGGGGTGTGAGAGGGAGGAGGGGGGTGCGAGAGGGAGGAGGGGGGTGCGAGAGGGAGGAGGGGGGTGCGAGAGGGAGGAGGGGTGCGAGAGGGAGGAGGGGGTTGCGAGAGGGAGGAGGGGGTGCGAGAGGGAGGAGGGGGTGCGAGAGGGAGGAGGTGGATGCGAGAGGGAGGAGGGGGTGCGAGAGGGAGGAGGGGTGCGAGAGGAGGAGGGGGGTGCGAGAGGGAGGAGGGCGTGTGAGAGGGAGGAAGGGGTACGGGAGGGAGGAGGGGGGTGTGAGAGGGAGGAGGGCGGTGCGAGATGGAGGAGGGGGGTGTGAGAGGGAAAAGGGGGTGCGAGAAACAGGGGGTGCTAGAGGGAGGAGGGGGGTGTGAGAGGGAGGAGGGGGGTGCGAGAGCTAGGAGGGGGGTGTGAGAGGGAGGAAGGGGTGCGAGAGGGAGGAAGGGGTGCGAGAGGGAGGTGGGGGGTGCGAGAGGGAGGAGGGGGTGTGAGAGGGAGGAAGGGGTGCGAGAGGGAGGAGGGGGAGCGAGAGGGAGGAGGGGGGTGCCAGAGGGAGGAGGGGGTGCGAGAGGGAGGAGGGGTGCGAGAGGGAGTTGCGAGAGGGAGGAGGGGGTGCGAGAGGGAGGAGGGGGTGCGAGAGGGAGGAGGTGGATGCGAGAGGGAGGAGGGGGTGCGAGAGGGAGGAGGGGTGCGAGAGGAGGAGGGGGGTGCGAGAGGGAGGCGGGCGTGTGAGAGGGAGGAAGGGGTGCGGGAGGGAGGAGGGGGGTGTGAGAGGGAGGAGGGCGGTGCGAGATGGAGGAGGGGGGTGTGAGAGGGAAAAGGGGGTGCGAGAAACAGGGGGTGCTAGAGGGAGGAGGGGGTTGTGAGAGGGAGGAGGGGGGTGCGAGAGCTAGGAGGGGGGTGTGAGAGGGAGGAGGGGGTGCGAGAGGGAGGAAGGGGTGCGAGAGGGAGGAGGGGGTGCGAGAGGGAGGAGGGGGTGTGAGAGGGAGGAAGGGGTGTGAGAGGGAGGAGGGGGAGCGAGAGGGAGGAGGGGGGTGCAAGAGGGAGGAGGGGGTGCGAGAGAGAGGAGGGGGTGCGAGAGGGAGGAGGGGGGTGCGAGAGGGAGGAGGGGGTGTGAGAGGGAGGGGGTGTGAGAGGGAGCAGGGGGTGCAAGAGGGAGGAGGGGGTGCGAGAGGGAGGAGGGGGTGTGAGAAGGAGGAAGGGGTGCGAGAGGGAGGAGGGGGGTGCGAGAGGGAGGAGAGAGGGAGGAGGGGGTGCGAGAGGGAGGAGGGGGTGCGAGAGGGAGGAGGGGGTGTGAGAGGGAGGGGGGCTGCTATGGGAGGAAGGAGTGTGAGAGGGAGGAGAGGGGTGTGAGAGATGGAGGGGAGTGCGAGAGGGTGGAGGGTCGTGCGAGACGGTGGAGGGGGGTGCGAGAGGAAGGTGGGGTGTGAGAGGGAGGAGGGCGTGCGAGAAACGGAGGGTGCGAGAGGGAAGAGGGGGTGCGAGAGGGAGGAGGAGGGGTGCGAGAAATGGGGGTATCGAGAGGGAGGAGGGGGTTGTGAGAGGAAGCAGGGGGTGCGGGAGGGAGGAGGGGGTGCGAGAGGGAGGAGGGGTTTGTGAGCGGGAGGAGGGGGGTGTGAGAGGGAGGAGGGGGTGCGAGAGGGAGGAGGGGGTGCGAGAGGGAGGAGGGGGGTGCGAGAGGGAAGAGGGGGTGCGAGAGGGAGGAGGGGGTTGCGAGAGGGAGGAGGGGGTGCGTGAGGGAGGAGGGGGTGTGAGAGGGAGGAGGGGGATGCGAGAGGGAGGAGGGGGTGCGAGAGGGAGGAGGGGGTGCGAGAGGGAGGAGGGGGGTGCGAGAGGGAGGAGAGGGGTGTGAGAGGGAGGAAGGTGTGCGAGAGGGAGGAGGGGGGTGTGAGAGGGAGGAGGGGGTGCGAGAGGGAGGAGGGGGTGAGATGGAGGAGGGATGTGTGAGAGGGAGGGGTGTGAGAGGGAGGAGGGCGGTGCGAGATGGAGGAGGGGGGTGTGAGAGGGAGGAGGGGGTGCGAGAGAAAGGAGGGGGTGCGAGAGGGAGGAGGGGTGCGAAAGGGAGGGCTGCGAGAGGGAGGAGGGGGTGCGAGAGGAAGGAGGGGGTGTGAGAGGGAGGAGGGGTGCGAGAGGAGGAGGGGGTGCGAGAGGGAGGAGGGCGTGTGAGAGGGAGGAAGGGGTACGGGAGGGAGGAGGGGAGTGTGAGAGGGAGGAGGGTGGTGCGAGATGGAGGAGGGGGGTGTGAGAGGGGAAAAGGGGGTGCGAGAAACAGGGGGTGCTAGAGGGAGGAGGGGGTGTGAGAGGGAGGAGGGGGGTGCAAGAGCTAGGAGGGGGGTGTGAGAGGGAGGAGGGGGTGCGAGAGGGAGGAAGGGGTGCGAGAGGGAGGTGGGGGTGCGAGAGGGAGGAGGGGGTGTGAGAGGGAGGAAGGGGTGCGAGAGGGAGGAGGGGGTGCGAGAGGGAGGAGGGGGTGCGAGAGGGAGGAGGGGGTGTGAGAGGGAGGAGGGGGGTGTGAGAGGGAGGAAGGGGTGTGAGAGGGTGGAGGGCGGTGCGAGACGGAGGAGGGGTGTGTGAGAGGGAAAAGGGGGGTGCGAGAAACAGGGGGTGCTAGAGGGAGGAAGGGGTGTGAGAGGGAGGAGGGGGGTTGCGAGAGGGAGGAGGGGGGGTGAGAGGGAGGAGGGGGTGCGAGAGGGAGGAGGGGGTGCGAGAGGGAGGAGGGGGTGCGAGAGGGAGGAGGGGGTTGTGAGAGGGAGGAGGGCAGTGCGAGTGGGAGGAGGGGGGTGCGAGAGGGAGGAGGGGGGTGTGAGGAAGGCGAGGGGTGCGAGAGGGAGGAGGGGGTGCGAGAGGGAGGAGGGGGTTGCGAGAGGGAGGTGGGGGGGTGAGAGGGAAGAGGGGATGTGAGAGGGAGGAGAGGGTGTGAGAGGGAGGAGAGGTGCGAAAGGGAAGGGGTGCATCTTTGTCAGAGGAGAGGTCTGAGGAGTTATGATGCAAGGAAGAAATCTATAGTGAATGATTATAGAAATAACATAGAATTTACAGTGCAGAAAGAGGCCATTCGGCCCATCGAGACTGCACCAGCTCTTGGAAAGAGCACCCAACCCAAGGTCAACACCTCCACCCTATCCCCATAACCCAGTAACCCCACCCAAAACTAAGGGCAATTTTGGACACTAAGGGCAATTTATCATGGCTAATCCACCTAACCTGCACATCTTTGGACTGTGGGAGGAAACCGGAGCACACGGAAGAAACCCACGCACACACGGGGAGGATGTGCAGACTCCGCACAAATAGTGACCCAAGCCGGAATCGAACTTGGGACCCTGGAGCTGTGAAGCAATTGTGCTATCCACAATGCTACCGTGCTGCCCCCTATGAGTTAGAACCAGAGGCATTTATATTATTGCTTATGTCTGAATGAAGCTCATAGTCTTACAGTTGAAGTAGATACTTTATTGAGTAAGTTTGTTCTCTCTTCGGAGCTTATACTGGATGTTACATGAGAGCTGTCTGTCTGTGTCCTGCTATCTAGCTGCCATTCCTGTGAAGAGTGGTCTCCTGACTTCCTGTCTGTCTGTTATATACATCTCTAGTGCTCCCTCTAGTGGTTACTTAGTTGTAGTGTAACATTAACCCCTTGTGTGTATACAGTGATGCAGATCACTACAGCATTTAGACAAAAGTTTTGAATTGGAAGAAAACAGCCTGGACACACTTACATTGAATTTGAAAGGGTAAAACAAAGAAATTGTGATAGGTGGGTGGGAGCATTAAAACAGAAGAAACCTATGAGGCTCTTCGAGAAGTCATTCTGTTGGAAGAATTCAAGGACTTATTAACTGCAGCATTGAAAATGAAATGAAAATCGCTTATTGTCACAAGTAGGCTTCAAATGAAGTTACTGTGAAAAGCCCCTAGTCGCCACATTTCCAGTACCTGTTCGGGGAGGCTGTTGCGCGAATTGAACCGTGCTGCTGGCCTGCCTTCAAAGCCAGCGATTTAGCCCTGTGCTAAACAGCCTCGTGAGAGCTCATGTGGAAGAACGAAGAGTTCAAACTGAGAGACAAGCTTGCGGATGACTCTGAATTGGTTTAAATGTCAAAGCCTTTTTCACAACACACTTTTAAATCGGAGAAAGATGGAAAGTGGCTGATTTTGCAATCCAACTCTTGGCCTGTAACATTGGAGGTAGCAGAGAGGAACATATCAGCTATGATTAAATGGCGGAGCAGACTCGATGGGCCGAATGGCCTAATTCTACTCCAATATCTTATGAACTTATGGGGCGTCATTCTCCGACCCCCCGCCGGGTCGGAGAATGGCCGTTGGCCGGCGTGAATCCCGCCCCCGCCGAAGTCTCCGGTACCGGAGATTGGGCGGGGGGCGGGAATCGGGCCTCGCCGGTTGGCGGGACCCCCCGCTCAATTCTCCAGCCCGGATGGGCCGAAGTCCCGCCCAGAAATTGCCTGTCCCGCCGGCGTAAATCGAAGCTGGTATTTACCGGCGGGACCAGGCGGCGTGGGCGGGCTCCGTGGTCCTGGGGGGGGGCGCGGGGCGATCTGACCCCGGGGGGTGCCCCCACGGTGGCCTGGCCCGCGATTGGGGCCCACCGATCCGCGGGCGGGCCTATGCGTGGGGGCACTCTTTCCCTTCTGCCTCCGCCACGGCCTCCACCATGGCGGAGGCGGAAGAGACTCTCCCCAATGCGCATGCGCAGGAAACTCGGCGGCC